>NC_049170.1:16974448-17274448 GCF_009769625.2 Cygnus olor | reverse complement strand
AACTGTAAGTTTCAAAGAAAATCTTAAAAGGAAATAAAATTCAAATTAATTAAAATACTCAAAATATAATTAATCTATCCTCTCCCAGACATGATCCATCGAGTTTGACAGCTTCACCATACAGAACTTTGAACTGCAAAAATTACAAGTACTCATTTAAAACCCGATGATTTATTTGTGTCACTTGGGGTTACAGATGGACTGTTAAAACCTGGAACCTGCATGTTTCAGAGGTTCCACTTCTGCACCGAAAGCAGGAGCAAATGCTACAGCTAAAATATACACATATTAGAAGCAACTGCTGGACTCCTGGCACAGTTTGGACATCCCTGAAAAATCCAACTAACATTTCATTTTTCAGAAAAAATCTGATAGAAAAATTCAAATAGGCTTGTGCCATATTTATCATATAAAACTATTGGGGGGATTTATTCTTTTGGCAAGTTAAAGAAACCAGAAAAAAAAAACATTTTTGAATAGACTACGTGTACTAAATGGAAAAAAAGTCCTCCGCTATAAATCTTAAAACAAGTTAGCCATCATCAACCACCTCATCCATTCATCTTTCCCTATATCCCACTTAAAGTGTGTCTGGCTGCATTTTACTTATTAACCACAATATATTCCCACTGCCTCAGTGACATTTTGCTATTGAAGGAAGTGCTAATCAGCTGGAGACTCTGCTACTATTGCATGCAGCTGACAAGTTTCATAAAACTCGCAGAGTGCAACAGACAGCCAACGATTTAAGCAAAATGGAAACAGGCCTGTCCACTACCAAGTGAGACATACTTCTGCCTGCATGTCTGTGATCCAAGAGCTCACTGTTTGACAAGCAGCAGCCAAGTTCTTATTTCACCAGCCATAGGACTGGAATCAATAATTCTGTTACTTTTGAAACAAGCTCTAAATAGCTTTTGATGTTTATATTGTACCTCAAGGAGGTAAATGGGGAAATTGTTCACACCTTTTCTAGTGCTATTGTGTTTCTAGAGATTTTTAAATATTAATTTTTGCAGGAAAATATGTTTCTGTAGGGAACACAAGACCATAAAACCAGTATGATTATTGCTGGGCTAACACTTGAAATGAATCATCTTGGTAATTGAACCAAAACTGTGAGACAGCCATTCAATTCATCAGGACAGCAATGTATTTATGTATATAAAAATGACTATACCATGAATATAAAGAGCTGTCACGACCTAATCTGTTTCTTTGGTATAAAAATATTAAATATTTCTGGAAGAGTCTGAATTCTTAATTTGCAATAGGGATCCGTAAGTGACTAAACAGGCTGGCTTTACAGATCGTGTAGTTCAGAGAAGTATAAACATAATTATATATATCATTCTATACAAATTAAGATATACTCTTAACATACCCAGTTAGTTTATTCTATCATGCACGTACATTATGAATTCATCTTCACGTGAATTTAATGCATTAGAAACAAAAAAAATTGTAAGTTTGAATTCAACAAATCATTGTATATCTTAAAAACTGCAGAGGATACATTGAGGTCCACAAGATGTTTACAGCCATGTGACCATCATTAACCCATTACAAGTCATTTGTAATTGCACAGATCTAATGTGTGGAAAATCATTTTTCTAAGAGAAAGGAAATAGAGGTTGGTAGGTGATGGTACTAGAAGAAAAAGCACTACTGCAAAATATACTTTTTTACTAAGAAACACATCAGAAATTGTAAGTCTAATTATTTTTTTTAGACTCTCCTAAATTAATTTGAAAATGTTTCGTATTTACCAAAATGTGTATTATTTCTTCGGGTTTTTTATCATCTACAGGAATCCCATTGACTTCCCTCAGTTCATCACCAACGTGAATAAGACCTACAGAAGGAAAAGAGGGATTGTTAAATAGTATATGTTATGTCTAATACAAAAAGAGCTGTCAAAATTCAGCTGTTTTCTCCCTTGTCCATCTACTTTAACCTCTAACTTAAAAACAGGAATATACGGTGAACACAACTACAACTACTGTCCCCATAGATAAGTTTGAGATGGTTGGTTTACTCACCTTCCTTCCTTCCTCCCAAAAATCAGTACTCTATGACTTTTCCAGACTTTTATGCAGATGTTTGAAAAATGTCTGTGCCAAATCTCTTTCTACTCATACTACTTTCCTATTGCTACACAGCTGCAAGTACTGCAAAGATGACTTAAGTTATGAGCGCTAATTTGTGGTACAAATGCTTCCTAATTTAATGATATATATCTAGATTTACTCCACTATCCCACCTAAGTGTGAAACGCAGCTGTCTTAGATTGTCTTCAGTGAAAAGAGTCACGTTAAGAGTATAATTCAGGATCTCTTGCTTGAGTTCTTTCAGATTTTGAGCATCCCAAACTGAACAATGGGAGTCAAGGATGGGCTGCTATTTTGATAATGACCTGCAAACTCCAAATGTAGTAGCATAGAATAACGCAGCCATCATGAGTTTCTCCATCTATAGGTACTATATTAGACTATCTCATCATTTCTGAGTGGATGTCTTTAACTGGAAACAAATTAGGATAAATAAAAAACCAGCCAAACTAACCAACAAACAAAAAAAAAAAAAGAAAAAACCCCTCTCCACCTGCTAACTCAAAAGACACCTCATTGCAAGTGAATTGGGGAAAAAAATTCAGCACGAATACTTTCTCTGGCATTGAAACATCACTTTGGAAAACTGCCCAAACTCCAAATATCTTTGTGGTACAGAAGTATTTCATATGTACAAAATACTCCCATTTTATCACATCTTCTAAATTTTATAATTTGAATGGCTTGTACCAAGAAGCAACACCTTACCACTTCTATCTGCAGCTCCTCCACGCATTATCCTGGCCACCACAATAGCACCAGTATGTTCATCCCTTTTAATAGTAGCCCCCTTTAAAGAAAAAAAATGTTTCTTGGTTAATCTTACCATAAATTTAAATCCCTACACTAAAAAATATTTGCTACACAAAAATGAATAAAGTTGGCATAGCATTGATGTGTGAATAACCCAAAATGATACTTGCTCACGTAAAGAATATACAAGCTATGTTGCTCAGGTATGTTGCTCTGTTACCATCCTGTTAAAATGGGACTTCTTTTCCATTCAGAAGTGACTTGGGCATTCTGTACTTACACAGCGTTAAAAAAGCACAAATGGCACAAAAAGTTCACTTTTCAACTTAACGTTTACTGTAGCATATGTTATTTGAGTCCGCTGCTAAAAGTGTACTAAACTATTACTGAGAATTGGTAAGTTGTTTCTGTGTTAAAAGGGGGGTAGGGGAGTGGGGATGTTACATACGATGCCTATGAAAGGTTTATCTGTAATTGTTGCACTTCACACTGAAAACTGCCCATGCACACACTAATCCCTATTTTGCTTTACAGTGCCATCAATAAACCACAATTCAAGAAATCCCCCTGCGCTTCAGCTCTCATGTGGAACTGGAATACATGAGGGACAGCTCACAACGCAGAGGAGTGGGACATTGACTGTTTTTATGTTACACAAATACAGCGCAAGACATTTAGGTAAAAATTGCAAAACGCAGTGAAATTTGCAGTGAATAGCTGTCTAGAGGAGAAAAATGCCTTTGTAACCACAACTGTGAAGGTGTTCTGCAGAGAGGCACGAAGTGATGAGTAAGAACCAGGTAGTGGCAGGGACAAGGGAGAATCTAAGGAAAACCAGAGCCTCGAAGCACTGTTGAAGTTGCAGTGACATTTCTTTCAGGCAGACTGGGAGGCAATGAGGTGGGGAGAGGCTGGCCCTGCTCTGCAATTTCACTTGAAAATCTCATGATTAGACTTCTGTGCAGAAAGAACAGAGTGCCATTACGAATCTATCAAACACAGCATTAACCCCTCCAGCCTGGATCTCAGTATTAAGGTATGACCTTGCAGCAACGGCTGTAAATTTAAAGCTTATTATTAAAACCTGGAAAGTTGCATCTGTTTAAAAGTATAGAATATCTTGGGTTTGGTTTTAATACAGCCACCAAAAAGAAAAAAGCATTAGGATGCTACAGCCGAATACAAACACAGGACACCTCCACTATATCGTTCACATAAAGCAGAGGCTCCCCCATTCATCAGGAAAAGAAGCCTTGAAAAGAAAGGCTCTAGGCCTTTTACCTAGATGTTGACACTGTTAAACTTCACTGGATGCAAAATGCAAGCTGTGCCCGGCAGCTGGCCGCTGCCACCACCCAGCCACCGTGTCCCCTCATGCCAATGTCTAGACATGGTTACTTCCCTTCTCTTTGTTTTTGGACAGACCCTGGAAAAAACTTGTGTGGAACTTGCAGTATGGACCAAGGTGACATCTAGAAGTGATGATCCAGCTCGTGTCACAATGGAGCAGTGTCTTCACTCTTTAGGCAAGTACCACTACCTGTATATCGCCACAAAATGAACTCCCGGCACACATCAGCTGACTTCAAACGTGTCCCAGTAAGTGTAAAAGGTAACTGGGAATTTTCACACAAAGCACAAAATCAAGCTAAAATGTACAGGAAAATTATTTAACCCAAGCAAGGTAACTGCCAATAACTTCTTTATGGCAAGCTCAGCGTGAGGCCCATAGGCAGCACTGTTTGAGTTTACGCATGCTGCTGTACCTGTGGCACACAAAGAAATAAGAGGGTTCTTTAACCTCTCCTTCGCTCCAAATTTAGAATACTTAAAAAGAAATCATCAAACACAAATGGATTTCTTTTTGAGCACTTGAAGAGTTGATTTTCTGAAAAAGCAGCTTCTCTTGTACTGTTGCCAGCCCTGCTTAAAGTATGAGGTATATATAATCTGGCAAGGATTTCTCCTTATGAGATGTTCAGCTCCAGTACTTTCAGTTACATGTGCAGTGCAGCTCCTCATTTAGAGCTTTAAAAATGGAAGAAGGTTAGGCTGGACCTTGAGAGCTGGAAAATATTTTCAGTGTTGCTAGCCAAAAGTGTAAGTTACCCTAAATGAGACATATACAGATGTAATAGCATAGCTCAGTTTAAAATACTTTTAAAGGGAAAAATAAGGAGTTTGGGAGCCATATGGTGATCAGACTGAGAAAATGTTTAAAGCTATACCATGCAAAAACACTAAAATACAAGCTCCTTTAGCAAGGCTCTTTCACCGTTTCTTTTTTTTTTTTAATTACTTTTAATGTAGTAAAACTGGTTGGTAAGCACCACTCAGGGTTTCACTGACGTAAGCTTTATTAGTTCACCCATTTATCTGCTGGTTCCACAATACAAACATTCTAAGCCTCCGTTTTTTTTTTTAGGAAGAAAAAGACTAGCCTGTAAAATAAGCTACTAATAAGAGAGTTTGAAAGATCATTAATATTTTTGCATACTTTTCTATTAAACAAAAACATATGCAGATGTTGAATGCAAATAACTACTTCAATAAGACTTATTTTAATTCATTTTTTATTGGAAATGCAAATACAAAGAGCAGCTACCTACCTTACACTGAACAGTTATTTAGAAGTTGATGCCCATGCACATGCAGACTACGCACACCAAGGCTTTCCATACCCCCAAATTAACACCACCGATAAAATAGTTGGTCGGTTTCATTCACTGACAAGAACCAAGCTATGGGGACTTAGAGGAAGTGGCACAGAGGAATAACTGGAGAATCTGCATTGGCAGAACATGTATGCAACTATTTTTAAACACCACCATTTGTTTCACCCAAGTTCAGCTATGGAAATCAGGTATCTAGTTCAAGCTAGGTGTCCAGGCTCCTCCTGCAGTTAATGAAAACAAATAGGCAGCTCCAGAGAATGAATCATCCTTTCTTTAAGACAGGCATCTTGAACAGATGGAATGGCTCATTCTGGAGCTGCCTATTTTTCTCCTGACTGTAGACACAGCACAGATCATTGCTTTCCAAATGACTAAATTTATGTGAAATGAACCTACGTGATGAAGAAGAAATCATCTGGACATGAAGAAGGATCCTGTTCAGAACAAAATCATGACAGTGCTAACAAACCAGGACTATCATTTCAAAGCTGGAAGCAGCGAGTGGCTAGTAGCTGAACCCCAGATACGCCAGGTGCTGGGTATCAGAAATGTTAACCAGGAAAACGGCAATGACTGAAGAAGTCCTAGGGAAGTGGACTCTGGGTTTAAATAAAAACCCTCCAAGCTATGTGACAAAAAGACGAATTACAGTCAGGGGAATTTTGAACCATCTTTGGAAGGAAATGTCTCTTAATTCTCTCTATATAAGGTTCAGAGACATTCTAAATTACTTTGTTTAGGTAAAACCTCCTAACACATGATCTCACCTCACTTGAGCGAGAAGCTGTTAGAATGCCATTTGCTAATAAAGCATTAAGGAAAAAAAGAAAGAAGGGGAAAAAAAAAACTGTGGATGGATAAACCGAAAGTTTAAATCATCTCTTGCAGAAAAACTGGAAGAAAGTTCAGCAATGACTGTTGAACTGATGAAATCTGGCAAACAGAAGGCCCTCCCGCAAACCCAGTTTCCCTCTTGTGAGATGATTACTCCTGGGAACTCAGGCTTTGTTAATATGTGATTAACACCAGTGAGAGTTGCTTAACTCAGAGACAAGTACAAACAAATACAAGAGGAAATGTGGTGTAATTTTACATTAAAAAGGTCACTAGATACACTCCGAAAAGTTAAGAGAGTGCATAATTCACTTCACAGAGTACTGCTGAAAGTAATCCAAAGGAGATGTTCAAAGACAAGAACTTCCAGAACTTGCAGCTGATGCAAAGCTAACTGCTTTGCAGAATAGCAATCTCTGCTGCTTGCTTACAAACAGAGGAAGAGAAGGTATCAGAAGTGAAAGAAAGTTCAAAGAGCTCAGTACCTTCAAGTCAAGAAGACAGGCAATTCCCACCCCAGAAAAAATACTGTATGGTACCTCCATTCTCAAGTTCATTAGAAACAATTCTGATGTATCTATGCAAGTGGAAGTCAGCCTTTATGACTGGTTCTTGTGGTTTAGCCCGAGCAGGCAGCTCAGGACCCCATGACCGCTTGCTTACTCTCCCTAGGTGGGATGGGGGAGAGAATCGGAACGGGAGAAGCGCGAGAACTCATGGTTGAGACAAAGACAGCTCACCCGGTAAAGCACAAGCCGCACACACGAGCAGAGCAGAAGTGTGTGAGCACCACAGTTTTCATCATAAACCCAAAACAGCATCATGTGAGCCTCTATGAAGAAGTTAACTCTATCCCAGCCAAAACCATGACACTGAAGTAGTGTGAATAGATGAGTTGAACAAATAGAGACTCATTGATCTGTACTTGGCCAAGAATACGCAAGACTTTAAAACAAGCTCTGAAGGAAAAGAAATTAAAAAGACATGGAAATAAATAGAAAATGAAATTTTAAATAGTTTAGTAAAAGTAGGTTATGGTGTATCCTTTCTTTAGTAAATCAACTTCAGGAAACATAAACACAAGAGTTCTAAAATACCTAGCAAAAACCTGTCTTTAATTATTCTGCTGTGCCTACTCTGATAAGTAACTTATCCGGTAACTTATCTGAGCTACCAGGCATGTTTCTTCTCACTCATACTTAAGAAAACAGCAATCTGGTGAAGACAAAAACACAAACAAGTTTGTTATGTATTGTGATGATGGTGGCATAACAGTAAGTGACCATAAATCTGCCACAAAAAGTCAGTACGTGACATCAACATCAAAAATGTTAAAATGGAATGAAGGGGATTTACAGAAAATGAGGAGGACACTATATAGTGTTCTTGGAAGTTTTCTTGGAGAGCAAACAACACACAAACCAGAACTCACCATAAGTTCTTCTCCAATGAAAATAGAACAGAAAGATAGGCTGGGGACTTGAGACCACAGACACTCCTTTCCCATACAGATAATGTGCTATCTTAGAAACACTGATCAAAGGGAAGCTTTAGAAGTCTTTGAGGCCAATCTCCTGCTCAGCACAGGACTACTGTGAAGGCAGATCAGGCCAGCCATTGACTTGTGACAGTTTGGAGACTCCATGTCGTCTCTGGTGGGTCTCCTCCAGTGCTGTACTTTCCCACCTGATGATAGATTTTTCTTAATTTTTTCTTCTTACATTTTTCTTAATTTTTCTTAATTCTCAATCTAAGCGTCCCAGAGCTGTATCTTGTGGCCACTGCCCTGTGTTTTAGCATCTTTCACTGCTGAGAAGAGTTTGACTCTTTTGTCCTTGAAAGTTCCCCACTGTCAAGTAACCGTAGGCTCTCATATCCTCATTTCATACTATGTGTTCTGATTTGTTCACACCTTTCAGAATTAATACTCCTTCTGATACTAAATCTGAAAGCAAGTTTGTTTTCTTCCTCAAAGAATTTCTTAGATTAAAAAAAAAAAAAAAAAAAAGAGGAAAGGTTGAAGCTATGATTTAAACATTTGGAAAAAAAAAGTTTAATATGTTAAAACAAAGTGAAAACTTTCCATATGGTCAAACATTTCATTATGCCAATGGGCATCTACAGTCAGTCACTACTAAAATTTATTTCTTGTTTATTGATGCCAGAAATCCATCAAGAGTGATGATAAGATGTCTACTGAGAGACATGCTCTCCCTGTATGTCTAACAGAGGAATCACTTTCCTGATGTCATTTCAAATGCAGAATCATTGCTTTCTCAAAGTTATTTTGCAGATATTTCTTCAGAATTGCAATCCATTAAAATAAATATTCAGTATAGCATAAAACAAAGCTCTTACTGATTTGCAGGAGAAAAAGAGCACAGGTAAATTTTATTCAAGATGACTCCTACTCTACAGCAAATAAAAATAACCAAATCAAGTAAAACATTTTAATATTCTTGTAATACAACCTAGGTTTAGTCCTTTCATTTTTCCAGATATCCCCATGAAGATATTAACTTTCTAGTATTCATAATCCAAAGTACAACAACAGACATCTTAAATTTGCCCAGATTTCAATTCAAGCATTTTAAAATATGTTTTTACGCTTTATTTTCAGTGTATCAAAAGGTCACATTTTTTTTACATGAATGCTCAGAGGCACAGTTCATAACAAAGGTCAAGATTTCTTCGGGGATTCATTCTCCCTCTCATTTTAAAACAAGTTCATGATGCAAATTCAAGATAAAAGATGAATATATCACATATATAAAAGCTCAGACTGGCCCACATACATAATGCTCAAACACCACAAATGAACAAATTCTTATAATTCATTTCACATACTTTACTAATAATAAATGGAAATGGAATACACAAGTGCATCACTGAATGTTATGAATAAACATGCACAATGCCTGTCTATTCACTTTTCTAATTAATTTTACCCATTTGTGTTTATAATCCGAACACTCCACACCCTGCACACAAAAATAAACACCCATAAAAACAAACGACAGGAAGACTTACCAACGGTTCCCTGTTTTTGACAAGTCTGATTATTTTAACTGAATCTTCTTCCTCATCAATATCATCAGGCATGGGGGGCAAGACAGGATCATAGTTCTTCTGAGCAACAGTATCATGCACAGAGAGCAAAGCCTGGAAATATTAACAGTCAGTAAATTATCTGGCATCTGAAAAGTTCATGAAAGACAAAGCAGACACTATTATACATAGCCTGACTCTACTAGCTCTACTAACACGATGCAGGTAGATCGAATAGAATTTTTGTATACAATTTGACAAAGCATTTGACTCTGTCTTGCATGATATCCTTGTCTCTGTATTGGAGAGACATGGATTTGATGGATGGATCACTTGGTGGGTAAGGAATTGGCTGGATGGTCGCACTCAAAGAGTTGTGGTCAACAGCTCAATGTCCAGGTGGAGATCAGTAACCGGTGGTGCTCCCTCAGGGCTCAGTACTGGGACTGGCGCTGTGTAACATCTTTGTTGGTGACATCAGCAGTGGGATCGAGTGCACCCTCAGCAAGTTTGCTGCTGACACCAAGCTGTGTGGTGTGGTCGACACGCAGGAGGGAAGGGATGCCATCCAGAGGGACCTGGAGAGGCCTGAGAAGTGGGCCTATGCAAACCTCATGGGGTTCAACAAGGCCAAGCACAAGGTCCTGCATCTGGGCCAGGGCAACCCCAAGCATAAATACAGACTGTATGGAGAATAGATTGAGGGCAGACCTGAGGAGAAGGACCTGCGGGTGCTGGTGGATGAGAAGCTCGACGTGAGCCAGCAACATGCGCTCGCAGCCCAGAAAGCCAGCCAGATCCTGGGCTGCATCAAAAGCAGTGTGGCCAGCAGGGCGAGGGAGGGGATTCTCCTCCACTGTTCTGCTCTTGTAAGACCCCACCGGGAGTGCTGTGTTCAGTTCTGGGGCCCCCAGCACCAAAAGGACATGGATGTATTAGAACAAGTCCAGAGGAGGGCTACGAGGACGATCAGAGGCCTGAGGCACTTCTCTTATGAAGAGAGGCTGAGGGAGCTGGGGTTGTTCAGCCTGGAGCAGAGAAGGCCCCGGGGAGACCTTACAGTGGCCTTCCAGTGCCTGAAGGGGGCCTACAGGAAAGCTGGGGAGGGACTCTTTGTCAGGGAGTGACAAAGAATTCCCTCCATAAAGTATGTATTTTCATGCACACAATGTGTGCACCTAAGTAAATTGTGGATACAGAACAGTGTCTTCATATATATGAAAGTACTAAGTGCTTTATACACTAGCTTGAAATTACAAGAATAATGATCAGGAGAAAACCCAAGGCTCCAAAAGTAAGAACAACATTCTATTCCTCCAAGATAAAAGTTTCTTCAACAAACCAAGCAGTCCTATGAATCAAATAAGCAAAATAAGCATCTTCCAGTTCCTCTGTTCAAGCATCAGGTGCATAACATTAAGCTGTTTCCCAACCATTCCCTTCAGAGGAACTCTGGAAGCTTACTTGGTTACTGGATCCCTTTCATACTAGCTCCCTTTCATACCAGCTCCAAATTATCCTAGGAATGTTTAATTTATTGTGGAATTCATGATTGAGATTGAGGAACGTATTGCTCAAACGATTTGGCTTACCAACCACCTGTCATATGTCTTGCCCCATTTCTTTCTCTTTGTAGTTTCTCCAGTTCAGACATAGCTTGGCCAATCGATTTTTCAAAGAAAGGCCTTTCAAACTTTGTTGTGACAAAACGCTCAATCTTGAAAACAAAATAACTTATGGCCTGCAGAAACTCAAGTGTCTTGAAATTCAAAGGAAGTTGGAAAGCTTATTCTCCTAAGGCTCTAAGAAAATCTCCCCTATAGTCCAAAATTCACTGGATGAAATAATAAGAACAAAATAAACGAAAAATCTATTTCTAGATAAAGAACTCTTCAAGTTCTTTTCTATTTTGAAAAGTCTTCATGATCTGTAATACCTTTTAGACTGGTGAACAATGGTCAAGTAATGCATTTACCTCTGTGGTGGAAACTCTGCATTACAGCAGGAGTAACAGCAACAGCCATGCTTTTTATTGTAGTTACTGCCTTCAGTTGCTTCTGTTTTCAAGTAGTTGCTCCTAAACACTTGAATATCTTACATTTTGATCTGACATTTTTGCCCAAAGAGTTAATATTACAAAAGTTAGTCTGAAAAGCAGAAGTGATTTGCAAGTTGATAACCTTCCTTGCCATAAAGTGTTTTGCAAAAAGTTGAGATGTTTAGGATTAAGCAGAACACATCAACCTCGGTGACATGGATGGCATCAGAAGGTATCAGTTCAATGACTGCAATAATGAATCTATTATAACAATTACAATGATGATTAAGAAGAAACGCCTTAATAAAGAAGAATGGAAAATGGCTACATTTCTCTAATACTAGTTTACTTTCTACTTAAGTAGATAACGTTAGACTGAGTATACAAATAATCCAAAACCTTATGTTCTCGAGGATGATGCGAATATTTTTAGAAAACACATAACACTTCTATTATGCTATTCCAGGATTTTTTTCCTTATTGAAGGAGACTGTAAACAACTGAAAGAATTTCCAGGCAATGCTACAAACTATCATGGCAAAAGCAGACAAGAAAGCACACACAGTAATCCTCAAACTCTGAAGTTTCAAGTTGAAGTCAGGTCTTCAGCAGAATAAACACAGAAGATCAGGTCTGCTTCATGAGAATTTGCTATTGTCTTGCTGATTTCTATTCATGTTGTACAATTTGATAAAAACATTTTAACACTATAACTAATTATTTCTGTTTTTCTTCCCAAGATACAGTTATCAGCTTGTACTATGCACCATCAATATCCACCAGCTCCCTCCCTCCAAAGATTAGTTTTACTTCAGGTCTGAGCTAAAAACCTCAGGCTAGCAATTATGGTTCCTCCCGGAAATGTGTATTTTGAAGCCTTACACATGTAAAATCCAGGCAATCACACGTGGTCCTCTAAAGCTGTATGTGAAATATCAAAGATACACTAAAACAGAAGTAGTGTTTGCTTTTACTTTGAGCTACTTACAGTTAAGACTTCTGAAACTAGTATTCTGCAACTACATTTTTCCACATAAAGCTCGGGCACATTCACAGACTGGTTCAGCTTAATGAGGTTCTATATTGCAGTTTAAAATCAATCGGGCAGATAGAGAAAACAGATGAAACTAATCTAACGTACCATTTCCACAGTAAAAGGCAGCAACTTAAAACATGTTCAAAAGAAACTACCACGACAACGAAACTTGCAAAAGAGCCTCCATCCAATACCAAACTGAGTGATGCCATCAGTGTTAATAAGACGCTTCCCTGCTACGACTGCCAGATCAGCCTTCTGGACACAGCATGCCGAAGAGCCCTGCAGCACCAGTATTAGAAAGCAATGCCAATCAGTGTCTGATGCAGTGATGCTTTCCTTCGTTCACAACTGGAACTTATCAGGCCCTTCCCTCCTCCTTCTGAAAAACACATTGAACCACTGCATACTACAGTTTTCCCCACACTCTACTATTATTTTATTTCAGAGCAAAGGTGCATGCTTGAAGTAAGCACACAAAGGCCAGAAGTTATGTGCTTTTTCTCAGTCGAGTTTCAAGAAGAGCTACTGTCATCCCAAACTTGTTCATGTTGTACGCTGAACATACAAAGATTTCTTTCCTGCTCATTTCATTGCTGCTTCTTTTAACAATATATCCAGTCTCCTCTATCCACTGTAGCTGCTCTTGAATAGTGTCAGCAGCAGAGACATTGCACAATGATTAATTTGCAAGCAAAATTTATAAAACTATTTTATTTCACTTAATGTTTCAACTAAAGATGATCGGCATATCTCCTCAGGAGAACTTCCATACATTTCAAACACATGAAAAAATGACCATATTCACAGAGTAAAGTGCCATTTCTTCAGCAGCTTCTCAGTACTCTGCATTTAATAAAATGTATGCTTAGTCCAAAAAATTATGCATCAGACTAGACTATATATATAAAAGTTTGGAACTTTTTTTTTTTTAAGAGCAAACAAATTACAAGTGCCAAGAAATAAAACTTGGATTCTATCCTGAACAAGATTTACACAGAATAATGGTGTAGGGAATGCACAAGGCAAGGTAAAGCTGGTAATGTTCTCTTTTTGTACATAAGAAGTAATCAACTTACTGCATTTACACTCCATGATACTCATTTTTGCCTAGCACAAGAAACTTCCAAGATGTGCAGATGACATTTTTTTGTTTACATTTTGTTTTTGTTTTGAAATACACAAATCTTCAGAACTATGCACATATGATGAGGGTCATGCATATTTAATCACCGCTGGAGAAAAAGATTTTATTTCAGCCCTAAGTTCTATGCTTATGATTCACTAATGTAAACAGGGTCCATATTTAGAACTTGAAAGAAGGTATGATTCAAACTCCTGCACTACCTAAATATAAATATTGATGTTCAGCTAAATTCTTAGACATGATCTAGCTGGAAATGAATACTTTCATCAGACCTCTGAAATGTCTAATAACTGGTGCTGTATTTTTCATATTAAAACTATCACTGATCATTTCACAGTTTATAAATTGAAATTTTACACTATCAACTTACACAAAGAAAATCTGACTTTAAAAACATTCAAGGATCTTTTTCTTAAACTGTTCTGAAACTTCAAACGCTTTCTTAAATTGAGAATGTTATTAATGAAAACAGTTCTGTATTTTGAAAAACATGTATCATTTAACTACACTGAATACGTTTTTGCTCCTCTAAAACAATGACAAATTTCATATGATTTATGATTTTTTCTTCTGTTTATATTTTGAGAGCCATAAGAATAAAAATACCTCAGTAACCCTGATTTTTGAACACAGCTCCTTATAAGTTTTAGAATTCTCACTATTTAAAAAATAAATAAATCTCTATTTAAACTCTACTTTTCAGAAATACTTTGCATTTGCAACTCTAGAAAAAACGTTTTAGAAAACAGCAAGTTAAACAAAGATGGAAGACAACGGACAAAGAAACAAAAGAACCCCTTTCTTTATCTACTAGAAAAACAGTAAGATTAGAAAATTAAGTATTTAATAATCAAGGTTTTAGAAATAAAGTTTGTGAGGACTCCAACTAACCTTCAGGAAAGCAACCAGCTGCAGCAGATTAAGACTTCACCAATCCAGCTGCTCATTACCTTGCTGGAGATTGCTGTCCAGGCAGCAGAGTCAGCAAAACGCAACAGAACGGCCCGTGACTTGCTGTCAGTCCACAGCTTGGATCACCAGCACAGGCCACATTTCCTGGCAGCTCAGTTTGATAGCTTGAGCTATATCAGGTGAAATAGACATTTTCCCAGCTCTTTGCTTTGTTTTGGTGATAGTAACTTCCACCAAGGCTGGAGTGGAGAAGTACATAGGAGGAGAAGGGTAACTTCACTTGCAAGCACAGCGGTGTGCCCCTCAAATCACCCGCCAGGGCTCTTATGCTAGAGAGCTGCAGCCGTATCTAATTTTCCTTTGTGAAAGGTTACAGAAGAAATACAAAAAGATAAAATGAAAATATTGGTGGAAAAATTATTCAGCACTTGAAAGGCTGATTTATGAGAGTAACTTGCGTAAAGTTAAAATCAAGTGAGTGAAGTCATCCAGAGATACCAAAGAAAAGCTGAAAGAGCTGGGAGGAGACTGAGTCCACTGAAGGAGGCTGAAGGCAGCAGAATAAAACCAGCAGAAAGCCGAGGCACAATGGTGATGGCATACAGGCTCTGGGCACAAAAAAGCAATTAGATTACAGAACAGTTTAGAGAAGAAAGAAATAAAAATATGAAGTATTTAAAGTCAAACTATACCTTCAAGAACAACTAACAAACAGCACTAAACTAACAGGAGGAAAGGGAGCTGAGAATTTAGCTAAGAGAAAGGGGAACACCTTTCTTCCTCTGCAGAAGAACTGGTCTTCAAGCTTACTGTGATGAATACACAGGCTGCACTGTGAATTGCTGCAGTGTAGGCACCTATGAATGCCATCCCCTAGCTCCACTCCCCAGCAAATGGGCAGCACAACAGCCGCTAGAAAAGGGCAGCACAGGTAACCCCAGGCCTGACGCAGGGCAAGGGCCATGAGAATCAGCATGAGTGTGACGAGAGGGCACGGCCCAGCAGGCATCTGAGCTAACAGGCGAGAGCAGTTACGGCCTTAGAACTGAGCTCGGCTAAAACGTGAGGCATCATCTAGAAGCAAGCAATAAAACTACAGGCAGCAGAAACTTGCTAGCGCTGCTGAAGTGAACAGAGGATGGCTGGGATAACAATGAACTGGGTTTTCTCTGGCAGTAGAAGTAGTGTGAGTATGCAAGCTCCAGTAACCATGTCCCAGGCAGCAAAGGATTAAAATTCCTTCCAAAGGTGCGACAATTTAAGCAACTTTCCTGCAAGAATCTGAGATTTTCTACTCTGAATAAAATTCTCCAAGTTAAATACACATAGTAAATGATGTTGAAGAAATCAGTTAACTTCCAAAGAAATGAACATCCTTTATCTTTGCTGCTGAAAATCACTTACACTATTCAATTAACATAAGCAAAAAAACCTTTGACAGTGACAGTAAGAAAACTGAAATAAAGTCCTTTAATTTAAGTATGATTTTCAATGTGTAAACAGGAAACCAATGGATGTATTAATTCATGGGAAAAAAAAAATCATGGTTAATTTACTTCTTTCTTCTTTCAAATGTTGTATTTTCCTATATGTCCTCTATAAATGGCCCAGAAATGATACGGTGTCTGAGAAGACAGCAGTTAGGTATGCACAAAAGGGAAGAAGTATTCCACGCGTGTGGCTGTCCCATCTGTACTTACAACAGGGTTGCCCCACAGTTCAAGCTTGTCCCGCTGGCAATCGAATCCCTTTTTCTTCCAATTTGACCAATCCTGGGTCACAGGAGTGACTCAAAACATGTAAAACACATCCCATACATATGTGGTTTTGTGTTCTTAGTATCTACTAAACATTAATGTTCTTAGCACAGCAACTTCTCGGTTGGATCAATAGTAAGTACATATTACTTTTTCCTTTTTACTATGGAGGACTTTATTCCTGACTATACGAACTTCCTTTCACACAAGGGTAATTTCATTGCCTGAAAATGCAGTTTCTTGATTTCAGATTCACCAATCTGAACTGATGGGTTTACCTGCAGCTGGTAGCCAGACAGCAACAGCCAGCAGAAAACTAAACTTTCTGCATCTTCAGACTCCCGTTTCCTTTCGCTCATTGTTTGGAGCCCCTGGAGACGTTTCCAAAGTTGAACTATCTCAGCGTTCACAGAAGCACGCAGCCTGCCCGTGTCATCTGGTAAAGGTGTTAATATTCTTCCAGATGACAGCCCTATGTTTTTCCTCAACTGTGGATTACAGTAGAATAACCTTGATTTTAAACCAATGCTGAAGACTCTGAACAAAGTCTTTTACATTCACAACGTGATTCGTGTAGCTAAACTGTTCTTGACTGTTTTCGAAATAGGGCTTGGTAAAGCCCTATTTAAGTAACTTCCAAGAGCACAAAATACATGGTTTGCAGACGGGAAAATGCTTACACATCAGCACTTGTCCAGCATCTTGGCAATCCTTGATGTGTTCTTTTTTTGAAGAAGGGGTAGCATCCTGACAATACTGAAACAATGGGTGAACAATTGACTGATGGGTCAGGCTCAAAGGGGTATACAGGGTTACAGCAGGCTCATAAAGGTATTGGGGTTACATCAGGCTGGCAGCCAGTCATTAGCGGGGTTCCTCAGGGCTCCGTTTTGGGGCCAGTTCTCTTCAGTGTTTTCATAAATGATCTGAAGGCAGGACTTGAATGTATACCAAGTAAGTTTGCAGATGACACTAAATTAGGAGGAGCTGTTGACTCCCTCCAGGGCAGAGAGGCCTTGCAGAGAGATCTTGACAAATTAGAGGGCTGGGCGATCTCCAACCTCATGAAATTTAACGACAGCAAGTGCCGGATTCTGCACCTGGCAAGGGGCAACCCCGGCTGTACGCACAGACTGGGGGCGAGAGGCTGGAGAGCAGCCCCGCGGAAAGGGGCCTGGGGGCTCTGGTGGAGGCCGGCTGGCCACGAGCCAGCGGTGTGCCCTGGCAGCCAGGAGGGCCAGCCGTGCCCTGGGGTGCGCCAGGCACAGCTCACTGGGTGAGGGAAGGGATTGTCCCACTCAGCTTCAGTTATGTGGCCAACTTTTAGGTGCTGTAGGTGAATGTTATAGGTCCATGTATGCCTTTCAGAAATCTTACATGAGTTAGAGAAGGTTATTTCACGTGGTAATGTCTTTATATGTAGCCAAAGAATTTCTTTGATTTGCATTTCTTTTTTTTTTTTTTTTATTTTCTCCTGCCAACCTGCCTGGCTTTACTTTTGTTTATTTTATCTATTACTTTGTTTATTATATGCTGGCTGCTAATGAGCATTTTCATTTCTGTACATCTAAGACGATTGCGACACAGGCTGTCCATTTGACACCAGCTCAGTTATCACGTGAGATGGAAATAAGAGCCTTTCCAGCATAATCTGATGATTATTACTTAAATATATTTATGCAGTATCCTTTCATCTCCTTTATATCATTTTATATCTACGTTTTTGATATGTTGTATATTGTTATACGTATGCTCTGTCAGCTCTTAACAATTTATGAGTGTGCCACAACTGTTTTCTAATTTTCTCTGGCTGTCAGGTGTGAAAAATCAAGGCTTTTCTTGCTGTTTTTAAAAGGACTATTTTGCTATTAACTTTGATTTTACTTCTTCCATTACAGTAGCAAAATAATTCCACAAATAAAGACAGCAACATATTTTCCCAGAGCTCCCCACTCAAAAAATGTTTTCTACAAAAAACTCCTTTAAATTATGGCTGCAAGTGGCAATAGAAATAGCAAGTCAAGTTCTAAAACTGAAGAATTAAGTATAGAACCTATTGTTCCTCTAACAAGGTTGCCAAAATGTGTGAGGGAGGGCTTCCCCAAATGGCAGCCTGTTGCATATGGTAAAAAATAATTTAAGAAATCTATTGAATAACCCACCTTTTCACTCAATCACAGCTTACACGCCTATCAGAGAGCATTAAAACATTATATTTAGCAGATGTTAACAATAACCTTAAAATTTCACTTCCTTTCTCCACCAAATCCATAGCCATTCCTCCCTTCAAAACAGCAGTGTTCAACCTCTAGCAGAACACAGGCACCAGGACTCAGAGAATGAAGACTAATTTTCAGAACATATATAAGATTAGCCTTCGATCTGTCTCTCCAAACAAACAATGGGGACATTTAAGCTAAGTGCACGGAGTCACCTCTGTCTCCTTGCTCTCCTTCTTTCTCCTTGGCAATCTCTTTTGCAAGTAAAGGAAGGAAAAATTTTGTAGAAGGATCTCATTCACTTCTTAATGAAGTCTGCCCAGTGCTGTCTGCTGTCCTTCTCCCCCAGCTTCATGGCTGGTGTGCTCAGGATATCTGCAGGCTATGTTCAGGACATCTGTGGGCTATCCACCAATCATTGTTACCACACCACCAGTGCTTTGTTCCCTGCTTATTGAAAATTTCCATATATTACTTAGGTGGAAAATAAATATTTCTCTCTCACTGCTGGTTTTTGACAGCATACCATCCAAAATTAAGCATGTACTTGCTGATTTACTTAGGCCTCTGATTTTGAAAATGAGCATTAGGTAACTTCCCAGTTGACATACAAAGAACATCATGCTCCAGCTCACCATATTAATAAAGTTAAACTAGTTGCATAGTAAAATCTTTCAATGTAAGAGCACAAATCCTGTAACCAGTCCTATCAGCAAACCTCAGAGAGCACTGACAAATAAATAGTTATAAATCGTGGACAATTATGCTTTCTAAACACATACTGTAGTCTGCGTTACCATACGTGACCATGAATGTTTCATAAAGAGGAGAACAGTCTCCCAGGACATGAGCAAAAATAGAAAACATTGGTTCAGTCGGGAAGACAAATCTCAAAAGGAACAGAGCCAAAAGGTCCTCCAAGTGCTTGGGATGCACTAACAGCACAAATGGAGCTCAGATGTTAACTGACCTGAAATTTGTGTTTGGCTTTTCCAGATGCAAAACCTGAACAGTTGTAGGCAAATTCCAACAATTTCCAGCGGAAAATGTTGACTTTGCAGAAACCACATATTTCAATGAAAAATCCCTGATGGAAAATCCTCAGCAAGTCTAATTGCAAAGGAAATGGCGAAAAGAGGACAAAGTTTACGTTAAGATTTTTTAATTACATGTTACAAGAAATGTTTCATAAAATTTTCAAAGAAAAAGCATTTTTTGGTTTATATTATTATAGCCCAATATTTTCTTTGAGTACTTTGTATGTTAAAGTTCTTGTAGAAAAATGCCTGCTGCTTCCTGCATAGTAAATTATATTGTCAATTTTTGCCAGTGACTGTAAGGCAGCTTTATAAAGCTCTGCTGATAAAGGCTTAAAATGATTATTTTTTTAACAGAACAAGTAGCACTTTGATCCGAGCAGTCTATTAGGACACTGTGCAAATCCAATAAGCCCCAGATGGCACAGGTGATGGTATCAGCAGTTTATCAAATAAAGGCTAGAGTTTTACAAACTTCTTAGAAAATATAAGAAAACCAGAACAGGATAAGACAACTAGAAGAGTATGCTTCAAGCTAAAAGAAGCACTTTTTCTTATTTTTTTTTTTTTTTTTTTTTTTTTTAAAAAAAAAGAAACCTAAACAGATAGAAGGAACAGTTATGTGAAGAATACAAACTGCCCTGGTTTCACCGTCTGCAGCTTTAGTTTTGTTTAACTCCTGCTTATATTCTGAAGGAAAGCCAAGGAGGTACTTATTAGATGAAAATGTTTACAAACACAAATTGTTTATGCTTTGTGAAATTGGAATTCAAATACATTTCAAATAAATTGCAAATAAAACAGCAAGTGTAAATCCTATATACAGTTTTCTGGCATATGTATCTTTGTCATTTCAAGGCAATTTAAAAAAATTGAAAACAACTTAGTTTTAAGAATCCGTATTTTCTCTGAGCAACATATTGAAGTTGTCCATGGATAAATTAAACTGAAAACATTCCCAGTCATACGACAGTGGTTTTCCCTTCACTCTGCAAGTTATCTTGAGAATACTTCCAAAATTCTATTCATTCTACGGTAATAAAAGAGAAGCCAAGAAAAATACTTAAAGAATGTCCACGGCTTGTTCCATGCACAGCTACAGGTACAGCTCCCAAAGTGTTCCAAATAATTTACATTCTCTTGTACCATGATGCATTGAAGTGATTCACAGTCGTGCCTTGTGTCCCTGTTTATGTACCTGCTTCATGTTTCAAACTAGCAGCTGGCAGTCCTTTCAGTGCACATAAACAGAAGATAAACTCTGCTGAAATAGGCAGAACCACCACTGGCATTCTTTGGAGGTTAAAAAAGTTTAATTTCCTCCAGGTCACAAGCGGTATAAACATCCTTCAAAACAGTTTTAGCACTGTGGCAAAGGCTTTTAAAATAATTATTGTTCTGCTCAGTATACCAGTGACCACAAAGGACATATTTTATATGAATTTAAAACACACTAAATTTACCGTAACAGGGACTTCAAATGATAAAATTCTCATTTTAATACGTAATGATTAGGAATGTAACTGCCTTTGTAAACAAAAAGGTAAGAGCAAGTAAGATATGAATGATATATCCGGAGTCTGGGTCAAAGTGAATATAATTGGGATAAAATTGTTCAATGGGCTAAAGGATGGTCCGTTCTTTTTATAGCTTTTTAGTTTACAGCCACAACAAAAAAGTACCTAAAATGTTCATTCCTGTAGTTGATTGCTTTGGTTTTTCAGGTTTCAAGTAATTTAAAAAAAAAAATAACAATTATGCTCTTGTGCTATGGCAGTGTTCCAAAAAGAACACAGCCTTTTCCAGTTCGTTAGAAAATGAATTGAGAGCTACTATTCATGAAAGCTTTTTAATTAAAAGTGGAAGAGAATTTGAAAGCTTTAAAATGTTATATGGAATATGCAAATTAAACCAATGCTGCTTTTTGTTTCCTACTTAGTAGGATATTGATTTCTGTGTATAAAGGGCACTAACATAAAAAAGTCACTGCAAAGATTTTGGAGCAAAGAACAAGACAAACATCTACACTGATGTAAAATAGCCTGTAAATATATCAGAAATCTAGGAATACTGGAACTTACTAAATTATTCATTATTCAGTTTAAATGCAAATACTTATTAAGGGATTTTCTCCCTCTGTATCACAGCTGATACAAAATCAGCTCTTAACAGAGAAAGTACATTTTCAAAAGCTTTACAAGTACCTGTGCAAATTCGCCTTCCGTGTTCAAATTATTATTTGAATGTATCTTTAAAAAATTGTAGAGATTTTTCTGGAGAGAAAAAAAAAAGGTGCTCACATTTTTCCTTCTAAAAAGCACAGCAAATTTTGTTGGTAAATAATACTGTTCTAGGGTTATTTCTGTTTTAGTATGTCATTAAAAACTACAGAATGTATACTGAAAAAAGATGCAAATATTTACAACAGAAATAATATAAGAAAAAATATTGTCAATATTCTCTACATAGTAGGTTAGAACTGTAGGCAGAGTTAAGGTCTAAGTCATGATAATGACATTTCCTTGATATCTGAAGAGAAGACCTTAGGAACTACCTTACACTGAGAAATACAATCTTAAGAATTTTGTTCACTTCAGGTTTCCCAAAGCGTACATACAAAACAGTTGCATACATAATAGTGAGGCAGTTCTCAACAGCTCGTCAATGCTCAACACACTCACCTCAACTCCTCTTTCCAGAGTCCAGAACATGTAGTCATGTTTAAATGACAGAAAGACACCATCCATATTTTAAACTCACCTTTGGTTAAAAAGTATACTGGATCAAAATCCTACCATTACTCTTTTAAAAAATCGTTTAATTTTACTGTTAATGAATAAATAGATTAGAGCATAGGTTAATTCAGCCAGCTGTAAGCTCAAGAAAACAAATATCTGTCCTAGCAGAATACTGCATGACATGCCTGCCAAGTGCTCATTGAAAAACCTTCATCTTCCTAGTCTCTTCCATCAAGCTACATGGCTCCTTTCCTCTTCTACTAATCTGATCTCTTTTCTAATGCTTCTTGAACTCATTCACTCTTAGTTTGATCATCTTTCATATTTACTAAATCTGCTTTCTTACGGTATCTGTCTCTGGGGTTCTGCCACATGACTGACACAGCAACTCCATTGCCCACTTTCGCTCCCATCTGCTGACACATAAGACCGTTTTGCTAACTTGATTGTGACAAGCCCATTAAAGTCTGGAATTAAATTCCCTTTTAGAATATACCTTGTGTTGGTATCTTGAATCTCAGTCTTCCAATTCATATATTCCAAGCATTTTAATCCTATATATATTTCAATATTTTCATTCCAATTTATGCAATTGCATAACAATGAAAAATAAAATATTCTGTATCTACTTATCTCACCTAATTTTTCCTCCAAAATGAGTGCTCTCAGACAACAGCAATGCTTCATAAAAAAGCCAAATTACTCTATTAACACGTCTTTCTCAATTGCACCGGTAGCTACTTGATACATTATCATTTTTAAACTTTCTGATATAACTTTCACAATTCTGTACAACTCCCCTCTTCACATGCATTCTGTTTCCTATCACATAAATTCCTTCAATCTCTCCAAATTATAAACTATTAAAGCTGAGAATATTTACCTCTTTATCCTATTATTCATATTTTATAAAAGAACACATAGGAGCATCTTCCCTTAAATCAGAAAGATCATTTTCTCATGTATAACCTCACTATATATTCTAGTTTTCATGTTACAGAAAATATAGAAAGAAGAAAATTAAGCCTTCTTTAAGAGACGTGTTTAGGGTTATGTCAAACTTCATGTGTGATGTATTTACAGCTCACAATAAGTAACTTTATTGTTGTCGTTAGAAGAGCATGCTAAGGGACACTTGTTCCTTACATGAAAAACAGTATGATACCAAAGTTCCTCACTGTGCTTTATTCAACCATGTATAAAATCATGTAACTTCGATGTAAATGCCCTGTCCATCAACAGAACTGGAACGTAAAACACAAATCTTGAAAATATAAACCATCTTTTAAATGCTTCCTTCATAAAATAAGCAAGGTAAGCTTGAAGGAGGATGAAAAATAATCTAATTCATAGTTACATGTCAGGAATTATGAAAGTCTTAAAAAGTCATTCCAGGAACAGAGAAGAAAGCCAGGAGCAGGTTGCAGTCTTCCACTTCCAGCCAGAAGCAGGAATTACCACCTTTAAACACAGCTCATCACCCTAATTTATACAGAATGAAAGCTTACAGAGAGCAACACAGTCCCGTTCCCTGGAGGTTATGACAAACACACCCTCCTCCCCAGTGTTTATAATGAAAGTGGTGGGTAGCTGTTTGGCATAACACCACACAGACTAATACACAATTAATCTAAAGCACCAGCTCCTGGGTTGAACAAATGGAAAGGATGAAAAGAAGCCCCACCACAGTCAAAATAAAGGCCAGGAGGCAGGATCTGCACCCAGCAAGCTTTGTACTGCAGCCACGGGTGCTTCAAGGCCTTGGCTGCCTTGTGAGACCCAAGGAAGAGAGGAGAAGTGCAGGGGCTGCTGTGGCACAGAGACCGCCGAGCATGCGTCACTGAAACACACCAAGGGTCTGTGAGTGCCGCTGTTACACTGCCTGGTAAAACAGACAGCAGTGGAAGACAGAAATTTCACTGTCGGAAATCTGAAATGTTTATCAAGACCTCCAGCAAGCAGATCCGAGCCCAGTGTGCCCACATTTCAAACTGCCCCAAGATGTCCCTGCGGAGGCCCAAAGATGAGGCCCTGTGCGGCACGGCATGCAGGCCGGCCTGGGCGGCCCAGAGCTGTCTGCAGGGAATTTACTCTGCCTACAGCTGACCTGCTAGGCTTATCTTTAAGGTGTATGCTTTACTGAAACTGAATAAAAACACACAAATAAAATCCCAGTAATCCCCGCATACTGCACTGCTATAAGGAACACAAGTGCAGCAATGTAAGTTTCAATACAGCCACTTCTACTCAGTTATCATCATTCCAGCTTCCACAAGTTAAACTCTTTTTAGCAACCTTTTAACAACCAGCTCAGTAGACCTGTTATAGCTGCATACACACACATTTTGTACCAGTTATCTTCCTCAACTGATTTGATTGCACGTTTGGGGTTATGACACACAAGGGCTGAAGATATGCATTGCTGTATTTATGATTTCTGAATGAGTGATAATGAGAACGAGAGATACGTTTCTGGACTGGAAACACTGCATTCAACTCAATTCATGGTCAAAGGTATAGAAATACCGTTCCACTTGTTGTTAGCCATAGCAAGGTAAAGCATGCCTACTGAATGTAAACTGTAAGTCTTTACTACCCATTGGAATTTAAAAACAATAGACATTGCTGGCCTGTGTCCACAGGATTCTGCAATTGTATTTTAAATCTCTAACACAAATGCAGTATCTTACACACAGATAAACAAATCCACTTGATTTCTTCCCGGAGCTAAATGCTCTGCTCTACATTCAGTGTTCTGTTTTAATAAGGTGAGATAAAACACAACCATTGTTATTTCATATAATCATGGTAAAGGATGTCACAAGAAAAAACACGCAGTGTAGCTGGACATTGCATCCAGTTTTTAAAAGACCAGCAATACCCAATTTGTTTGTTTGTTCGTTTGTTTTTCCCAAAAGAAAATGCATTCAAAAAAACCTTGGAATAACTTTTAGGACATTTTGAAAATCTCAGGTCTGATAAATGTAAATGTCTCAGAAAAGTTATTTTCTTATTTAAAACATTTTGTTATGGATGAAAACCATGAAACAATAAAAACTTTACACATACAATAAAAACTTTACAAATCAGATGCAAACACTCAGAAATATATTCAACAAAACAGTATTGTAACCCAAAAGGAGAATATGTAAATATTAATCTAAATCATACAGTTGCTGGAAACCTCTCCCAGTCTTTTTCTGCATGTTAACCAAACCTGTGAAGTTCCAGTCACCTTTCTAGACCTGTCCCTTTGCACAACCAAAAGTCTGGAAGCAGTGATGTAGTGTAGTAAACTAATCCTAGCCGTTCCACACCATGCCATGAACGTGTTACAACAGAGCTGGAAGAAAGTGGAAGCGCTCCTGCTGGCTCCAGCTAGCACTGTAGTTACAAGCCAGGTCAGGAGAGGAAAGTTTCCCCTGCAGAGTAAAACACAGCCAGCTTAAGTCAATCCCAAATTAAGCCATACAATTTTTCAGATAAAGCCTACCCAGCATCATTGGAAAACATGCATCAGTTATCCCAAGTGATTTCAGATGTGTGGAAAAGAATTGTTCTAGACATCATTTTGCCCCAGGAATCTAGATGGGAAGAAACAAACCCTCTCCAGGCATCAGCCTGGAGTGAAGGGCTAGAAAATCTGCAATGTACCACATAAGCTCAGATATAACTGAACAAACTCAAGACAATCTTACATGAGCAACTGGAAAAACTGAGTCCCAACTCCTTTGTTCATTTCCCTTCCTGCCCAAGAGAGAGCAGGGGAAAGCATCTAAACCTAAAGCTTGTGACTCCATCCATACTTGCATGTGCACAACATGATGGAGAGGGCAGTGATGTTCACCATCTCTCCCAGTAATGCTTGCCAGGAGATGGTGGATGGAGAAAATAATGGATGGGAGAAATATCAGGCATACTGTCAGTTCTTTCCCCTAACGTGCATAAACCCTTTCAACCCATGCAGGACAGGGAAACCTGTGTCTTGTGCTGGCTAAGCCAGTCTGACCATGCAAAGGGCTTGGTACCCTACAGCTGGCCACTTCCTCCTCCTGTAGCCAAGAAACATATTCACTAGGTTACTGCACTTGTTAAGCACATTAACTATAGCGAGGATAAGACACTTCTCCACCTAAAATCCTACTAAGATTACTACATTGCATTTAACAACTTAAACGTAACAGTGAGATTGAGAGAGAGACAGAGAGACAGCAAAGCAGTGAGGAAATGAGAGAGCTCAAGTGAGAGTGAGGGGGGCGAGACAGAAAGGGGAGGAGAGAGGGATACTGAAAAAGAGAGAGAAAGGGAGAAGGAGAGGGAGAAACGCAGTAGTAGCAAATTAGCTGTCTTCAGACTCAGTACACTAAAGCTTCAGAAGTGTGACATGCATGAACAGTCACTAAGGAAATACCTGCAGTGACACTTACAATCTCTGCAATTTAATGCACCGACTTTTTCTCTTGTATTAAGCTATTGCCACTGCTTACCCCTTCAGAGAAAAAATGGCTTGTCACTTTGCAAACTAGGGAACAACCAACAGTGCAAAAATCTTTAAAAAGGAGGTACTATTGATCTTTGGTTTAAAACTTTGTAGCACTTTAAAGATATCACAATGTCAGGTTTTGACATCAGTGTTTTACAGGGAATATAAAGAAGAAACTGTGTCTTAAAAAGCGCTCCTTTCCACAGTTTTTCCTCTAAACTTATCAACTGCTTCATTTAATTAGCATTGCAAAATGCACCTAGAGCACTGAGTTCTTTGTTCTCTTCACAGTGGAAAAATAATGTGATAGTGTGCATTAACAACAGTACACCGGGGAGGCTCTGACTGGCTACGAGGAAACAATTTTTACTATGAGGGTAATTAGGCCTTGGAACAGGCTGCACAGAGAGGCTGTGGAATGTCTGCTCCCAAGCATTTCCAAGACCTGGTGGGATAAAGCCTGGAGCAACCTGCTCTGTACTCAGTGTTGACCCTGCTTTGAGCAGACTGCTGGACCACAGACTTGACAACCTCCCAGGGTCCCTTCCAACCTGAGTGATTCTACGGTTCTATAGTCTACTGACAGTTGCACTACGGTGAACCCCAGGGTTTTTGCAGAAAGTTTTCAAGATTATAATTTTTTGGAAATAACATACATCAGGAACTTTCTTTCTAAGTGCCAGGTCATAGCATTTATGCACCATGTGATTAAATCAATGACATGACTGATGATCTGGTAGTAAATGCACTTTTTACATAAATGTATGAAAAGTGTGCAATAAAAATTAGCTAAAAAAGAAAAATCAAGCACCTCCTTTTTGGAATATGTGTTGCAAATACCCAATGGCTTTCCACTGATTTCCTTTCACAAATATCAGTAACAGCATAATAATCCATAGGCAACATTAAGGGTGTTTCTCCATAAAACGTATTTCCTATTAACATTGCGTCCATTTCTTGGAAAGGCATGGATTTGTTACAGCAGACAAAAACCCATGCAGCCCTAGAAAGCAGCTGCACACACCCATGCAGTCAGCCCTCTGCAGGTGCAACATATCCTCACCTTGAGATTGGGCTTTGACAGCAGTTTCAGCAGTTCTCTGATCTCGCTGTTCAGCGGCTTGCTCTGCAGCTCCTCAGCCAGCTGTGGGGGAGATTGAATTGACACAGAGACCATTAGGAAAGCATTGTTTTACCCAGTGCATCAGTGACAACCTAGAATCTATCTTGTTCAAGGTTATTACTTTCCAGTGTGTTCAAACAGAAGCCAGCATGAAGAAAAACACCATCAATCACCGTGCTTCTCTTTCTGGCCCTCAGCGGACCAGATTTAAGCCAGGCCTTTCGGCTCAGTTTAACACAAGTAATCATTTCTGGCAACAGTGCAGCCAGATCACATTCTGATTTATAGCAATGAGGGCAAATCCCAGCACTTCATTTAAGTGAATGGCCCTTCGCGTGCAGACAAAGGACTGCTTGTAAAAATGACTGGATCAAACTTTGACACTGTCTATAAAAAACTGTTTCGAATGAGGTGGTGAAATCCACACTGCTTCCAAAAACCCACAGTAGCTGTGCTGTTTAGGAGCAGGATAAGAAAGCAAAGTGCCCCTACAGTGCAAGCAATCTGAACCTTTTATTATGTTTACACATACACTGGAACCAGCTTGTTAAACGTGAAGCAGGTTAATCATAATATAGTTTGTAACAGGTCATCAGCAATTCAAGCCCCTAAAATGCACAAACTCTGTCTTAACAACAAGATCGGTAATTTATGTTTGGTTATATTACAAAATTGTGGTTTGGTGAACAATAGAGCAGCAGTCTAACATTTAATCCCATGGCTATTTGGCTCATGTCTTTAGTTTTTCTTATCACGACATTCTCCACTAATTTGGACTCAAGAGGCATATTTTACTACAGGATTTCAGACGTCAACTATTTTTCCAGAAGGAGGAAAAAGTAAAACATATTTCACAGCACTGAACTTTGGTTTAAAATTCTGAAGTACACGGCTCATAATCCAAAACGTGATTTCAGATAATCGCTTATTTTCTTTGCACTAAATCACTATCATAAAAATGTCTCAAAGAAAGATTGGTTATTTGCAGCAAGTAATTTTATTCATCTAGGTTGATTTTAAAGTCTTACTTGCAGTTATATAAATTTTCAAAATAAACTTGTAGAGAAGTACATTGAGCATAATTATATATAATAGACAAGTCTAGAAACAGTTATAGACAACATCAAACATAGCTTGAATACTTCTTTTTTAACCTTCACATTAACACAGAACTAACAGAACTGAAAGAAGAATTGATCACCTACACTCCTCTAGCCTTTATTCGTGTAAAAAAATGTTCATCACAAACACATCGAAGTTAATCTTAACAATATCTGTGCATTAATACAGAAAGATTAAGAAACAATCACTGTAGGAAGGTCAGAATGAAATATTTTCATATTTCTAAGCCAAGTATTGAGGTAATCTGCCTGCAATTTAGTCTGCGTGTTCTATGAAAAGCTCTGCAAAGATCTGCGAAGCTGAAAATAATCTGTTCTAGGAATGACAGCAGTTCAATGACACAGGTTCCCCTTTGTTCTCTTTTCATTCTTTAGCTTGTACTACTCGTTGCAGAATAAATTCTATTCATTTGTGTTTTATTGATCAAGAGTGGTAATCACTCAATAAGAATGACTGCTTCAGCATTTCTCTCTCGGTTGAAATGTGTAGAAGCAGCTGTTAATTCAGCAGAGCTGGTATTTGATTTGGTGGTACAAACATAAATGCAGGTACATAATGTTTAGAACAATGAGAAAAGCAAAGAATATTTTGTTATTGCTTTAACAGATGTTTGAATCTCGTCATAATTTTTAAAAAAAAAACTTGTTCAGAGATGAAAAAATTAAAAATTTGTTTGCACTCACATCATTTACAAGAGTTTTCCAAATATTCCCATAAGAATCTTAAAGGCTCTGTGTAATAATACCCTGTGCTGTCCAGAAAAGCAGGAAGACAAAGCTGTGTTGCCAGATCTGCGGACAGGTATCACCAGAGCTGCTTACTGGGATTCTGGCAGTCCAGGTCTGGCTTTTTATTTGTTGTTGTTGACATGCAGAGATCTGTGAGAGCTGCTAGCAGCTGTACAAGCTATATGGAGAGTTTTGGGTACACTGATATCATGCTAATCACCTCATATGCCAAAGGCTGCAGGAAGAGCTGTCAGAGAAACTCTTCCAAGATTCTCTGTGGAAGGAACCACAACATTTTATCAAGGTCTTTTGGAAAAGCTCTGACTTTTCTCCTGGAGAGGAAAAACCAAAACAGTGGAGAGACACAGATTTGAGTGAGGCTGGAGATACGGGGAACACCGGGACCTGAGAGTTTAAAGTTTCTTGAGAAAGTTCTGACTTCTTTTGTCAGTACAAGAGGCGTTATGTATAGTCTATACCCAGAGCTCCAGCAATGTTTAATTGATTTGCATGGAATCAAGAGTCCTGCAACAGATGCTGCTGCTTCAAAATAAAACTCAAACAGAATCTCTGATGGAAAAATCAGTCTAAGAATCACTGGTGGTGAGGAGTGAGAAGGGATGGCAGCTAGGAAAATGAAAATGTTTGGAAAAGAAGCCTACTCACAACTGTTATCTCTGAAATTGATTCAAAAATCAATACCAAAGGGAAGAATAAAAACACAGTCCTTAAACATTTTAGTTACATTAGCAACACCTCAAATTTAGATTTTAAATCAAACAGGAAATACACACTTGGTAATAAGAATATCTCCTTCTTTGTTTAACTATAGAACAGCTACTATCACTAGGAAAAAACTCTAATTTAAAGCCTGTTGAAAAAAACTGTGTCAACATCAACATACTTTTCAATCCTTGACGCTGACAATTAGTCAGAGAAATGTGCCAAAAATTGAACAACACTTTAATCCTTAAACTCCACGGGATTTGGAGTTACAAAACACCCTGCATGTAAATTAACTTCCTCAAAGGTTGCTGATAACTACTGAAATACCAAATCCTGCAAAACGCTAGCCTGACTTCAGCTGCTAGAGGACATCCCTGGTCTGTGGGATGGTGCCCCTGAAACCAGCTGCTCAGCTGCACCTAAGAAAAAATGAAGTGCCTGCAAAAGGATCATTAAAAAGCAGCTGTGCTTAAAAAAATAGGCAGATGTCTAGAGATATTCATGTCCCAACACGTGTACATTCTAAAAATACTCCCATATATACATAATAATACGTTCACAAGGTAGAAAAAATCCTGACCTTTCTTAACTGAAGAGTGACAGAGTACTTCAATTTGAGGATTTCCAACACTATACAATTTAAATGGAGCTGAACAAAGAATGAGGTTGCTCAGCATTTCTGAAAATATTAAGAACTAAGTTCTGCATCCAAAAATAAGAAATGATTCTTATTAAGAATTTTAGCCCAGAGATCCGTAACACAAATGTTAACAAGGATTATTAATATGTCATCAGGAACTTAATGAAGAGAATTTCAACCAGCTTTCTAATTTTCAAAATTACTATCAACATTATTCAAAGCTATTTGACGGTTAAAAAAATATTACTAATATATGCCCGATGTCAAAGCTAATGCATTATTATACCTAGTATGCTATAGGATATAGCTCTCCTCCTACTGAAACGTGATTAAATTATGTTATATCCCTTTTCCAATAGACTTCAAATGTTTAATATAGTTTTTTCTTTAAAATGTTATCATTCTCTATTCACAACATTAACAATTAGCCTAATTTCAAAATCAAACGCTATCAATTATAGCAAAAGATAGTTGAGATTGTAAAACATCTATAATGTATCTGAAGTTTCCAACATGCTTTATTTGAAACAGATCCTAACACATATTACCTTTTTCAAAAAACAACCTGAAATCATCAGGTGCAACAAAGATTTCTGGATTTCACCTAAACCACAGTTTATTAAACATTTCTCTGTCCTGGCCTACTTCAAGTTCAGTCATAGTTTATACAGGTGTGTGCACAATTCATCTGAATCGTAGAATTAACCAAATAGAAAGAAATGGCAGGTTGGATTTTTTTTTCTTTAAAATAAAAATTATAGTAACAGGAAATTAACTACTCCATCAATGCCGACCACTTTTACAATTTATTTTTTGGTTATGAAGGTAATTTGGAAAGCTCCAATATCCATAAATCACTACTGTACTTTTTCTTAAATAGTTTTTGTGTTTTTTTTTGTTTGTTTTTTTTTTAACAAGCCTTCTTCCTAGGCATTTCATATGCCTCATTTCTGTAGTATTATCTGTCATTTTTCATGTTCTGTCAGCAGTACTGCTATCTCATTTGTCTTTATTTTTCCAAAGCATTCCTCTTGTCTGTGACTTTCTCAAAACACTAATAGCTGACAGCTTTTTCCCTCCCAGTAGAATTCCAACCTGTAATTTCTATTACGTAGTTACCAAAGCAGAACAAGAGGCTATCTAAGATGCAATGTTTTTATAACAGGCAAGTGAATAAAAATCAAAGTAATATCAGCAACAAGCCCAGTGATGACAGCACCTTTGGAAACATTTGCAGCTTCTTATGATTTCAGCTCAGAGGATTACATTCATATGTTTGCACTATGAGGAGTTCTGCTTGCAGACAGTTTTTTGGGAGACTTGGTACCAGTGATCTCAGCAGGGGACACTTACATCATCTGCCAAGGCTGCTGCACTGTGGAGTATGGGCACAGGGTTCTGCTTTTCATAATAATGCAGTTTTTCATGGATCTAGAAGACAATAGCACAAAACGATAAGTTTATTTAGCAGCATGAGAACCATTACAAAATACCCCCGTTGAGCTAACTGATCTGTTGAGTGTCTGTAACTAGAGAAACATCCTTATAGTAACCTACAGGCAGCAATCATGTACATGTAATTCATCATCATCCTCTGTTGAAGTGCTAAGAATATGAAATCAGATGGAAAAAATGCTCAGTATGTAGACCAACCCACAGAAAAACTAAACATTTGTGATTTTTCTCTCCCAGCTCTCTATGTCCATATTTCTAACATATTGCTTTAAGTATCAATTACATTTTATATTGCTGCTGAAAACACAAAGCATAAAGTGTTTATCCCCAAGATGGATATAAAAAAAACTGTAAATTATGATTTATGAAGTGAAATAATAGCCTGCCACCCACATCTTGACAGACAGCTTGGTGGAGTGGCTGCCGTCATTAAAATAATTCAGAAACAAGGGCAAAGTAGTGCTAATATGAATTCTAACACATCTGAAAGAAAAAGGCAGTCCTTCAGTGAGCTGAAGTCATTTAGGAGCATTTAAAGTTTTTAATGAGGAGTCATCAACATTAAAAATGCAGTGTGCTTTGGTTCTTTCAAAAGGGGAAAGGATATACCATCATTTAAATATACAGCTTCTTCCCACCTCCACAAGTCATGCATTTCAAAATTTAGATTTTTTCCAGTGTGAAAGCTTAAACGAGCCAAAATATTTTAAAGCTTCTAAAAGGTTTCTTACAAGTTATTTCAGAATGACATAAAGTAACATATTCAACATTCAATTTCATTTACACGATTTTCCTCAAGATACACAGATATGCAAATATGAATTCAAATTAAAAAAAGAAAAAAAGACGACAGCAGTCTGAACTGATGCAAACACACCTCACCCTTAGGGCACCGCTGCAGCCCCGCTCCTCCGAAGGAGGCATGGCCTCCAGATGGTTGGAGGAGTTGCAGACACAACCTCTGTGCTTGGCAAGGCGAGGAATAGGAGGTCTGGCAAGGACCACTGGGCTCAGAGCTCGGCTGGGGAGCCCCTCGTGTCCTAGGGGCATGGGAACCCCGACGACACCTTATCCCTTCCCAACGCGCCACTGGGAGAGGAACGGCTCAGTGGCTGGGCAGCCAGAACAGCTGCAGCCCAAGCAGTCCTCGCTGCACACCAGCAGCGTTCGGCATTGACTGGCTCGTGTCCGTGTTGCACCGTTTCCTCCAGCTTCCCCTCCTCTCACACTTGCTTTTCCTCCACTGACTTGTTCACCCGGCATCCTCGCTCTTCTCACTCCCCAGGACTCCCTCGCTCTTCTCCCCAGCCCCTTCTTTGGGATTCAACCTAACTCCTAACTACACCCACGACAAGCTCATGCTACGCAAATGATGCTTGCTGGTTTTATTGTTTCCTGCTGGGCTTCATAACAGCCCATAACACGTCTGTTCCTACAGACTACAGGACTAAAGGTCCCTTGAAGTGAAGGCCATCTGATACTGTGTTGACGCCATGTGCCGTAACAAGATCTAAGTCGCGGTTGATTCCTTCATCGTTTCCGTAATCCGGGTAAGATGGGTTCTCCAAGTGGTTTGCCACAGGACGCCGAAGCTCTGAAATGCCAAGGTGAAGCACGAAGACAAAACAGTCGCTCAGTTGCTATTGTAAAAGGATCCATTCTGACCAGGATTAGTGCTTCATCTAGAAAATCAGCGCAAAGCACTGTTTTCTCTGGAACGAGAGTCTGAATTTTACATAGCTTATGTAGACATTGTTTACTCTGAGAAGTAAGAGTAATCCATATTGGATGTGACATAAAGTATAAGTGACTGGAAAACTTCATATTTCTAGCTTACAAAGCACAGAAACTAAACAAAACAAGGAGCTGCAGCTCCCTGAGTTTAGCAGAAATTTGTGATTTACTTAGACTGTGAACTTGAGTAACTAAAAGGCATAATAAATCAAAAAGTCTCATATCCATCATTTTTTGATTGCTTCAGCCAACATCTTGATTTTATCCAGGCTGAGCTTCCGTCAACTCCGAGGTTAAAAGCAGTCACCTCTACTACCTTCTACTTGCTCAAAGAAAATAGAGGAGCCACTTCCAATGGAGTTGTTCTTACCCTGGACAACCTGAAAGCGTCCTTACCAGTGAAATTTAAAAAGATGCCGTGGCATTCTTGCACAACCTCTTGGAAAAAGTGTAATAAAATTGTAAATCCATGCAAGAAAAAATAGGATTTTAAGAGGACGTACTATGCAACTTCAACAAATTATTGGCTCTGCGTATAACCAGCCAAAGGTTGAAAACCAGTTTTTGTTCTCCTAACAGTGGATATCAGAACTCAGCTAAGCATTTAAGGAAATCATTATGATTTTAATTGATTACGGTGGAGTTGCGGAGGGTAACTGCCTAACGAAATCTGGTGCAAACAACAGAAGCTAATCAAGTAAGCAGGAAAATCTAGCTGTAATTATGAACCGGTTCTGCATAGTAGGTTTTGCTACATCGGAGTGGAAGTTTTATTAGTTTACTGTACTGACCTTGTGACTGCCTCAGTTACATGTTCTATGGAAAAAGACACAGCAAACTCAGCACACTTCCATTCAAGCTGCAGTACAGGTGGTGTCTTTCTAAAAACATCTGATGTGATTTAATGGGTACTATTTTGCTTTGTTTGCTAAATTAATCTTAGTGTGTTTTTTTAGCAGATCTTTATGTGGCAAAATCTGTCTTTCACCTCTTTGTAATTTGAAGGAGTTGCATAAGCAAATTTAAAACAACAACAAAAAAACCCCTCTGGTCTGTGCACAAAGCTGCAATCAGTGCACAATACACGGATTACCTTTCAGATCAGTATAAAATTACCATCATAACATTAAAATGCTACTTCCTACTGCTCTCCTACAGATACCGCCTACCTCTAACTTCTGGATAACCGATGCATTTGTAATATATGCAGCACTTATACATAATAGCTTCCTGAATGCAGTAAGACAGGAGATTTGCTGCAATTCAACTGACAAAGCAAAAGTTTCAGCGAGGCAGAAGATATGTTTTCAGGAAGCTTCTTCTCTCCAGGTGTCCAGAAATGCGTGCCAAGATGATCTGCTCCAGGATTTTCCCACAGATCACAGTAAGGCTGACAGAGCTGTAGTTCCCCACATAGTATTTTTGGCCTTTTTTTGAGGGTGGGTGCAGCACTTGCCTTTCATCTCTGTTCTCTCTCAAGGATGAAAGGGCACACTTGCAAACTCACCTGGTAGACTCCGAATTTCCCAGACTTCAGGGTGACGGATGATTGCATTTATGACTACCACCTTCAGAAAAACTGCGATGTGCACTGCTGAAATTTGTGGCAACTTCTCCACATACTACCTTTCAGCTAATTATTTTCCCAAATATGAAATTTGTAAATCATGCTAATATATCCACAACTAACATTATATTTCCAAAATTCAATCCTTACATAACTAGAATTTAAATTTTAAATATGTAGATTTAGTGACTGCATTGATGAAAGCTTTTAGGTGGTTCAAGCTCTGCAAATCCAGTTGAAAAGCAGAAAAGGACAGTGCAGGTACTTTGCCCCTTTGGAAATCTCACTCAATGAAATTAAACAGTAGTAGAGATTAAAATAATCCTGAAACACTTTGAGAGAAGTGGGAGTGGACTCAATACGGTAGAAGAGAGAGCGTTTACTATGTAAGATAAAGCATTTCATATTCGCAACCATTTATTTGAGCTTCATTCTAAAGAATTCTATTTAATGTGAAAGGCAAATGTATCTTGTATTCTGTGGCCATACTAGATTTCACCTATGAAGTTTCTGGAAACCTTAAGATTGACCTTAAGAACCTCCAAAATGGACCACTTTCCCATCAGATGGATCCACACAAGAACTGCAACATCAGGCATGTCATCTCCTTTTTCTGAACTTAGAGAAATACATTCTTTAACTGCTCATTGGATCTACTGCTACACGTGTAAGAACAGAATGTTTTTAAAGGAAACATTAGAATTGTCAGCAAATTGAGAGAGGAGTTCCCTGTAGCTGGTTTGGAAAAAAAAAAAGTTTCTCCTCAGTGCCAGTGAGCTACACTAAAGACACCAAGAACTGCTAGAATTAATGGAGTTTTAAATGTTCTGTGCATCAAAGTAAAATAAATTTCCAAAAGAGAAATAGAAGCCTTTTTATGAAAAATTATTCAAAAAATGCAAACGTTAAGCTTTTTCCCTTTCAGTCTTCACAACCTTTTCCATTCTCATCCCTTCTCCTCTATACTGTGAGTTCAGCTTCGTCTTTCTGTCCTCTCTTCCCTTTCTCTTTTCCATCTCAAAAATATATTTTCATCTTCCTTGCTTCTGTGTTCCTTTTGCTATTTTCTAAATACAGATTATTGATGATCACCACATTTAGGCCAACTGCAACTACCCTGCAGTCCATAAGCTCATACTTACATTAGTACTCCAGTCTGTGGGTACACACGCAATGGCCACACACCTTTCAATCTTACAAAAAACGTGAGCAAGCACTAAACCTAAACTTCATAAACACAGTAGGTTAAAAGAATGGTTACTGATTTTTACTTGTTGCGTGTATTGATCAATCTAATTTAATTTTATGAGGAATCAGCATAGAAGTTAAACACGACATTTAGGCTGAGAACACATATTATACTATCATGGCCCAGTGCAAGCTTCAGAGCCTGCAGGTAGCCCTTGTTTGAAAAGCACATGGAAAGAACATGGGTGGTGGTGAGAACACGAGGAAGGAAGTTGCAGAAAGGATCCAAGTCGAAAACAAAGGTTCATTAATAATCAAAAACAGGCAAATAATAAGATGCCAAATATTTTAAAGGAGACAAACTTAGTCTTTTTAACAGAACAACTGGCATAAGTATATATGTGTGTAAGAATATACATGCAAATACTTATAACCCCAAAAACACTGTATCAACACCAGTGAACCATACTAGCACATAAAAGACAAGAAACATCACAGGCATTTGTGAGCATATTCTTCCAAGTGCACAGTTGTGCCACCAGTTATTTACAGACACACCAACACCTCTGGATAAGAGCTTTTTTACAGCAATGACACCACGCAGTACACAGCGGAGATGATTTTGTGAGAAGTTTGTACTGACCATCATTCAAAGGCAGAGAGCAATTCTGGAAAACAGAGTGCATCGCATCAGAGGCTTCTGTCCAGGTCCCAACTGAAGTCCCCCATGAGGACCAGGGCTTGTGAATGTGAGGCTGCTTCTATCTGTCTACAGAGGGTCTCATCTGCTTGGTCTTCCTGACCAGGGAGCCTGTAACACGCTCCCACTATAATGTCACTTGTCCCTACCCTCCGTGTAATTCTGACCGTAAGCTCTCTGTCAGCTCCTCCTCCGTCCCCAGGCAGAGCTCCACACTCTGCAGCTGCTCAGTGACACGGAGGGCAATGCCCCCTCCTCGTCTCCCCTGTCTGTCCTTCCTCCTTCATGCTTTCTCTCTTGCTGTACATCACATTTGAAGGCTTTTTAAAGGTTGTGGTGATGGTTTGTGGTTTTGTTTGTTTGTTTGTTCTTACTTTTGCAGTTTGCTGTGCCATTTACCATTTCACTATGTTTTGTCTGGAAGACCTATGATGAAAGCACGGGCCTTGAGCCTAATCTAGTATTTGGGTCCCACATCGCTGCCATCCCAGTTCTTCAGGAACCTTTTCGTGGAGACCATTATCAATTACACCTTCTTCCACTTCTCCTCTGAAAGTCAATTTGTGGAGAAAAAGAAGAATGCCACCTCCTATTTCTCCTCCTCCAGGGTAGGTATTCTCTGCTTTATTACAACAGCTATTCAGCACCTTGAACACCCCAGGGTTAAGAGAATGCTCGTATTGGTGTGCCTCAACTAAATGATCTGGATTTTCCTAAAATTAGCCAACTATTTAGGAACATCACACAGGGGGATGCCCTGAGGCAGCATGGTCATAGGTGGCAAGGTGTGTGGGCATACAGAAATATAGATAAGTAACCAAGAGCAGTTGTCACCTCTGACAGTGTGTGACTTCAGCCCTGAACAAGTGTGGGACCCTGATGACGTGACAGAATGCTCAAAGGAAGGAAGGATGCTCTGCCAAAGAGTTAGAAGCTCTCACACTGTGCTGCGGCCTGGCCTATGCCTACCAAGCACTATTGAGTGCTATTTGGCAGCACCCTCAAAGGGGTGAGAGGGTCTCTGGATCTGAAGACATACAAACGGACACTGTGGCTACATCAGAGGCCCAACAATCAACTCCCATAGTCAGGAAGAACCAATGGAAGCAGAGGTCAGCTAGGTTAGTGAGGTAGGAACAAACTTTTCCTACAAGGGAACTAGAGGAACCATCAGAAGAGGCAGCCTGTTCTGCAGCAAAACAGTCACAAGAGCAGAAGGAGGGAGAGACAGAAATCATAAATGAGGGTCCCTATCCCCGAGCAAACTGCAAGATACGCAGGAAGATTACACCTGCCATCCAGGCAAGCAAATTATCAGCTGCTTTCTCTGGTGCTGGGATACTGGGGTCAACAGTCAGGAACTGGAGAGCAAGGAAGCCCAGCAGCTGGCATCCCTTGCTAGGGACCAAGGGATCAACAAAGGGATCAGAAAAGGAGCAACAATCCGCAGCTTCTGGAAGTGGTTTCTGTCAAGCAAGGTATCCCCTCGAGGAAGATCCTAGAAACTGCCAAGGCAAGCTGAGCACGACTGAGGGAGGCGTCCCGTAGCTGAAGGAATTAGCTGTGGTAGAGGTGATCTGCAGCAACCAGGACAACAACCAGGCATCCAAAGACCCCTACGAAGTCCAGTGCATGTGATCTATGTGGGGGAATTTTGTACGGAGCACACCGATGTTGTATGTCAACACAGGCAAAAATGGATTGGACAGACGTTGAGGCACCATCTGTGACAGACTGGCCAGCCAGCCTAGGCAATCTGAAGAGAATCTCTCTTCCTCATCAATCAATTAACACCATGCCTCCTTTGTCTGTCCTTCATCCCCGATTGACCTTGAAGAGCGGGGGGCATCTGAGGAAGATGATCGTGACAATGAAAATGTAATGCCTCAGAAATAAGCAGCAAGAACACTGGCGCTCAGAGGTTTACGTGAGACAGTCTCATAGGGGAAGCAGTTGAAATACTACACGAGTGACCTGTTCTGAGACTAGTCTGACAAGGTCACAAAGGCACTGACACATTTCACTTGTCTTAAAGAAATCTCCTGATGAAAATCTCAGGCCTGTAAGCACACATCTCTTATTTTAAAATAAAAAAGTATCTATTCTTCTTTTTCTGTGTTGAGAAAACAAAGACAGACCTTGTCAGCAGTTGATGATCCTGGTGATCCTGCTTGTGCTTCTCTGTGCCTTATGCACACTCCCTGTGTACTAAATTGTGTACATTTCTACATGCACCTTCTCCTCTCACATTTCTTTTTATAGGAAAAAGTAGTTCATTATTGTTAAATACCTAGCTATTGACATTTTTAACAAGCATATCCTTCAAGAACAGAGGGTATGTCTGCGTATCTATGTCTCATAATACTCCTAATTTCAGAAGGAAAAAATGTGTTCTCATTCTAGTGTCACCAAAGGAATATGAAAGTAAATTATTAAATGCATCCCTTATGTAGTATGCCATCTCCTTTGCTCAAAAGCACTGAGATAAGAGCTATTAACATTAAGAGACATTCATTGGGAACACTTCAGAACAACAGCTATTGTTGTTTTCCCAATCTGGAAAGCACACTGTAAGCAAGCAATTGCACACCTGTCGGTATGGATTAAATGCAGAAAAAACACCTGACAGGAAGAACTGGTGAGGTTGCTTATATTGGCCATTTTGAGAAGGGACAAGAACAGATAAGAAAGAAAAGGTGTGAATGCAGTTAGGTGTGGGATTAGTGGCACATAAATTCATCAGTAATATTTAGTCCAGATGTAGTCCTTTTAAAGTAAAAGTTTGGGGTATGAGACTATTATAAGGTGGTGAGCAACCAATTTCCTCTTCGCTACCATGTTCCTGAATGAATGTCAGTCTGTCTATTCTCTATTTGTAAATGGAAAAGTAGCATTTCCTTACTTAATGTGTGGTTAAAAGCAAGACCAAGTAAGTACCTTGAAAATAGCGTGCCACAAATTTACATTTGTTTGGGTGCTATGGAACATGTTGGGGTAGCTGATGAAGTGCAGACACATTAATCAGGAAGAAATGAACAGATGTATCCTAAGCTTTAGTTTAATATGGAAATTTGACTAATGTAACCTCTCTATATGCACATCCAGAAATTGAACAGAACAATTTCAGAAGATGACAGAGGCCATATACACAATGGCAACACCTCACCCAACCCTTTCTTTGCCCACAGCCAGGTAACCGAAGATAGGTTCTATAGATTTCTAGCAATACTAAACACTTCAGGGAAGTGGAACTGTATTCTGCCAACAGTCCTTTGTGTCATCTCCTCAGGGGCGTGAGCAGAGCAAGTAGCCCACACAGAACAGCCAGGGCATCTGGGCACGAGTCACTGCAACATGCAGTATGCTCAACAGGCAAATATTTTGGTCTAGCTCCTGCAGGGGAGTGCCCTTAAACCTGGCTCCAACCCCTTGTGGTTATCCTACAGGCACAGGAGCAGCAGCCTTGCATCAGACAGGTTGATGTCTACATCTTGGAATGCTGTGCTGAAGCTCCTGTTGAATTCATGGGAGTACTGCCTATAATAGTTTCTTTCCTTGCTGTTCCTAATCAAGAAAATTTTAATTGGAGAAAAAACACGTGGGCAGGTTGTGGTGTATATAAAACTATAGTCAAATACCCTGTAAACAGAGCACTGTGCAGTTCATTCATGCAGTGAGACATACAGCATGACCTAGAAGTTCGGTAAGCATCAGTATTCTCTCCATCCTACAGACCATGTTCTCTAATAGAAAGCAGGGCCACAGGGAGCTTCGAGGGGTCATAAAAGTTCATCCAACTACTTGAAGAAAAATCAATTGTACTTAACAGCTTAACGTTTGCTAGCAATGCCCACTCTGAAAGATCTTAACTGCACTTATGATTAGGAACATTTTCCTTTTTATTTTGCAGTAAATTGATTTCCAAACTTTTCACCCTGTCCTGGAGAACAAATTATCTGCTTTGCCTTTTTGATAACCTCTTCAACAGAAAAATGTAGATACCTTTCCAGTCATTTCTAAGATAGACCCAAACTCTTTCAGTCTCCCCTAAGGAATCATATGTTGCAGACCAGTGACCATTTCAACTGTTTTCTTCTGAAATTTCTATGTTCTACTTAACTACTGGCCATACTTAATCTTGAATAAAGAAAAAGGAATAATTCTTATGGCTCCTATTTATACTTCTACTTCCCTATGTGGCATCTATCTTTCATGCTGCTGCTTTACATATAGTTTGCAACCCACCTAAGACCAGTTAGTAGCTTTTTTTCTTAACTATTGATAATCAAGAGTATGTCATCTAGTTTTCATACAGCTGATCATTGTAATTCAAGTACGATGCTAAAACTAGTATAAAGATCAAAATGGTAATTATATGCAATTTTCATTTCATTATTCATTGGCATTTACAAAAAGAGTACTGTAACATCTTTGTGACTTTAACCCCTTTATAGCTTATCTTGTGGAGTGCTGACCTTTTCCTTCCTTAATTTTTAAAAGCTAGTGTTTTACATATACATACACACATATATTTTAATACCTCTAAAGATTGTTTTGTTTATCCCATATCACAAAAAAAAGATAAAGGACTAAAGAATAGGAAAATTCTGGTCTGAATGAATATGTAAGCATGTGTTAATAAAACTAATACATTAGCTGTTTTATTTTTGCAATGTCAAGCAGAACAGATTAAATACTGGCTACAACCCCACTTATTCCTTGCAGAGTTTCTTAAAATGTTTATTTTTCTGTAAGAAACACTTTTCACTTTGAATTCATTGTTCCTTATACAATAAAATAAAGCTGCTATTATATGAGATTTCACAGACTTCATTCAAACACGCTTTTTTTTTCAGTAATAAGAAAAGGTTTTGATGACTTTGCTTATAGGAAGAGGGTCCCTAGATAGACAGAGGAAGTTCAGACTAAAGCCAAACAAGTTGCACTTGCTCCAAAATAAATTTTCCTGCCCCTTTAGAGCCAAACAGCTTACATGGCTACCGTATACAGTATTTCCAAAATTGTTTTTCTGCACTTTTAACCCCATTTCTAAAGGAAGGAGCATCAGAACAATTCCAAATTTGAATGAAGCCACTCTCTTGTGTGAGCTAAGGACATGAAGTTCTCAAACAGAAATTTATTTTTATCACTAAAAAAAAAAAAAAAGAGAACAAACAAGAACATCAAACTTTTTATCCTTTGAAACAAGCAGCCTTCAAACAGGAGTCCATGGGTGTTGAAAGAACTCTACAGTTTTAATGCACTACCCTTCATAAATCTGAAAAATAAGCTCATCAAATTCCCATTTGAATTTGTTAAAAGTATACCAATTCTTTTCTGAAAAGCACACACTGCCCTATACAAAACCACATGAAATTTGGTATAAGTTTCAGGAAAAGTTTCAGAAAAGCAATACTGAACTTGGTTAGGACTCAACTCATAAACTGCCCTTTCCACTTTACGTCTCTTCACCCCTCTGTCTATATACTGTCCCTCAGTGGCACTCTTTGCCCACTCTCCAATTAATAAAACACTTTTATTTAAGCATTACTACTTCAATAAACACTACTTTTTGAATGAAAGCTTCAGATTGAAAAGAAACAGATTTTGGGGTGGGGTAACATCAGTGTTTTTATTTCTAACCCTTCCTTTCATGAAGACAATGGTAAGGATAAATCATTCACAGAACAACAGACCATATCTTTTACCAAAAGCAAATTTCCTCTCCCTTTGCATAAAGATCTTCTGCATTTATGCTGTATAGGTGACCCAAGGAAATGCTTCTGTGCAGCACTACAGACATGGCAAATTGATCACCTACATAACAAAACTGTCAAAGTCATACAAAGACTGCAATTTACAGTGGTAATAATACTCAGGATTATGACACCATTTTTTCTCCAAAGATTTCAGAGCACATTGCTAAAGAAACTAAGCATCAATTTCCTCATTAAAGGGAAGACGAGGACTTAGGAGGAGCTTTTGACTCCCTTGAGGGTAGAGAGGCCTTGCAGAGAGATCTTGACAAATTAGAGGGCTGGGCGATCTCCAACCTCATGAAATTTAACGAGAGCAAGTGCTGGATTCTGCACCTGGCAAGGGGCAACCCCGGCTGTACGCACAGACTGGGGGCGAGAGGCTGGAGAGCAGCCCCGCGGAAAGGGGCCTGGGGGCTCTGGTGGAGGCCGGCTGGCCACGAGCCAGCGGTGTGCCCTGGCAGCCAGGAGCGCCAGCCGTGCCCTGGGGTGCGCCAGGGAGGGCATAAAGCTGTCAGAGAGCCTCCGAGGGAGGGCTGCCGAGGTGGTGAGGGGTCTGGAGGGGAAGGCGTATGAGGAGCGGCTGAGGGCCCTGGGTTTGTTCAGCCCAGGGCAGAGCAGGCTGAGGGGAGGCCTCATGGCGGCCTGCAGCTCCCTCACGAGGGGAGCGGAGGGGCAGGCGCTGAGCTCTGCTCTCTGGGGACAGCGACAGGACCCGAGGGGACGGCATGGAGCTGGGACAGGGAAGGGTCAGGCTGGGTGTTTGGGAAAGGTTCTGCACCCAGAGGTGGTCGGGCACTGGGACAGGCTCCCCAGGGCAGTGGTCACGGCACCGAGCTGCCGGAGTTCAAGAAGTGTTTGGGCAACTCTCAGACATAGGGTCTGGTTTTGGGGTGATCCTGTGTGGAGCCAGTAGTTGGACCTGATGATCCTTGTGGGTCCATTCCAACATGGAATATTCTATGATTCTATGACTAATCATGGACACAAAATGTTCTTAGATGTTCTAAAATGACTTCTAATCAGAAAAAAAAATATTTGATTTTTTGACCTTAATTTTTTTTCACCTTCCAACTTCTGACAGTGAGACGAATAGTTTAACAAATTACAGCATTTTCCTGACCTGTCATATAAACAACATATCCTTCTAAGTTACTTTTTAGATACAATTTTACTTAAAGAATACTTCATGCAAGCAAGAAAGATTGCAACTCACACTGAAGCCCTTCTGTTATGAGAAACAATACTCAGTAAAATTGCACAGAAAGTAATTAAACACAGATGGAATAACTCCTACTGCAACAATCAAAGAGCTGATGTTTCTACAATAATTCTAAATACAAAAGTTGAGGAAAAACTTATTTTATTCAAGACATTGATGAACTTAGACTGATCAGAACATATATACATATGTCTACGGTATTTCAATCCCACATTACAACAGTATTTTTTTTTCTTTTTTTTTTTTTTTTAATAATCTTCTATCTTTTTCCCACTTAAATACAGCCTTGTAACTTCCTTTTTAGGTATCAGTTGACTAACAAAGACTTGCACGATGTATACCTAACTAATTAGAATTATTATGTATAAGAAATAATAGAAAGAATTGATCTAAAACATCAGAAATGAAAAATTTCTTCAAGTCTTTGTATCTGACAGATTTTAAGAAATCTAATTTTTATTTTTTTTAGCTTTATCACAAACTTTTTTTAATGGCGTAAGTATAGTGTTACTGTTCTTATATAGCCCAAAGGGCAAAGCTTTTGCTATGGTACTTTAAAATTCAAGATCTTAATAAATTTGAGAAAAGGATTTTTTTTTCTTTTCTGTAGTCTGCTTTCTTTACTACACAATAACATAATCATTCTTGAATTTGAATATCATATTTGCATATTTCAAAGAAAAAATCTTTTAACAAAGAAATAATTGTATTACTTAATATGAACTGAGAAGGGAATGAAACAAACTGGATGCAGCTAGAAAGTAAAGAACAGAAAGATGACATCGACAGCTAACTGAATATCTTTTGTATGCTATCATGAGCTGAAGTCCTTCTAAGCACAAAACATACCAGCAACAGCTGTCATCTTACTTCTGAAAGACATTTAGGAAAACTGCAATCCTGAACATTTCATGACGTGCCATTACATTTGATTATCTAATTCAGCAAATTGAAAGAAAAAAAAAAAACAATATTCCATTATTTCCCACTGCTTTATGTTGGTATGTTGGTTAGCAAAGAGACATAAAGTGAATTTGAACAGAAATTTACTATACTTTCTGAGCCAATGCTAATACCAATTCATGTTAAATTACTCCCAGAGTTAGAGCGAGGACAGAAGAGGTAACATGCCAAGAATATGGAGACAGTGCTTAAAAATCAAAAGGAACAGACATTTTCAAATAAAGAAGCTACCACGATGTGTTTTAAATGAACGACTGTATGGCCCTGCTTTGTCAAATAATTACAGATGAAGAAGCTTTAAAGTGAGATTAAACTGAAAGCTGAGAATTGTTGATGGAAGCCTGCTAAGAATGGGAAGAAGTACTGCACAAGAAGAGCAGGTAGTCTCAAAATCACTGCTAGTGGACTTGAAAGCAAAGTTCAGGATTTCATTTAGATGCTAGAACCAAAAGAATTATGTGCCTAGATAGAATACTTCTCTTCATAAATGCCTTGTCCTTTCCTTCAGAAATCCAAAAGGTTATATAAACACTAAGAGGTTCTCACTTGCCCCAAAGTACATTTTACTTATAAACAATTTGTTTTTGTAATCTTCAGTTCTCCCAATGCTGCTTTTTTTAAGCATTCATAACAAATTTGAATTGAGGTCTTCACTTTTGCATCATTACGCAGGAGCTAATTTCCAGCCATTTTTCCAAAAGCAAGTGATTCCCACTGTTTTTTAACAATATAAATCTAAAGGAAATCTTTCTTAACCATGCTCAGCAAGTAAACAGATTTCTAATGTGAATGAAAGCTAAACTGCTCTTCTCATTGTCAGGCAGATTTTTTTTTACTCCACTCTCTGTATATCTAAGATTTTACAGAAACGCCGACTGAATATTTCTTAGAGAAAACAGACAAACAGGATTCTCTGCATACAGACTGCAAAACCTTGGCCCAGGCTTGTGCTTTTTCTCTTTCACTATTCAGGCAGAGCGTGCTACATTTAAATAATGAAGAGTTCAGTTTATTCCTGCTTAGTACAGTAAACACATCCTTACAGTCCTGTAGTCAATGCAAGTTAGTCCTAGTTCCAGTTCCATTCAGGTTGCCTAAGATCCTAATAATATTGAGAAGATTGCTTCTGTATGGTTCATGATGCAGAATTAAACTACTCAAAACTCAGCAAACTTTAATCACAGATAGGGACATACATCCTCTGAGATAAAATTAAATATATACACACATATATTTATCAATTAGCACCATCTAGTGGGGTCCGTACAATTTATGCGATATGAGAAGTACGCAGCTTACTGTTCAGGTTTTTCTACATTTTCTGCAACATGTTATGATACAGTACAGGTCTTAATACTTAATAAAATTCAGATTAAAAAAAAACTGTCTCATTTTATTTCATGGCATTATATTACTCCACTACCAATTACATTTTAAGAAAAGTACTGACACTGGAAGCTGCATGTACATACACATGGAAATTTACTCACGGGAGAAAAAAAACAACACACTTTTAGACACTCCTAGACATGCAAAACACAATTACTATTTCATTACTTTTTTCTATTTTGACTCAGTTGTACCCCTATCACAGATTTAAAGATTAGTATATTTTCACTGAGAAGAAGCTACTTTGAAGCATGCAAACAATGAAAAGAACACTTTTATTTAAAGAATGAAAAGGCCTTCATCATCAGAGCATAATTATGTCGTAAACACAAGTTTTGATAAAATCGGATCAAAGTGCCACAAACACCATGCAAAATGCTAACAAAATTAGAGATGAAATACTTTTGAAAAATTCCAAGTAATTCATTTAAAAGAAGTTCCCTACACTAAAACTGATACTCAGAACTAACCATGTTCATTTATCCTATTTCTCAAATATGAACACTATAAATTGATTTTCTGGTCAGTTTTACATTAAAAGCTGTGGGGACTTAAGTTGCGCAACTTAATTATGCTGGAGAATTTCAAATGCAAAAGCTACCCTTAGAAGTCCCCTATGCATCAACTATATACAAGAAAGCCTCAAAAATCAAAGCAGCAGCATGTGAGGGTGCTTGAATGCAACACTGCAAAAGGCCAGGCAGAATCTATCAGCTGCTGCCAACAGGCAAGCTAACTGCAGGTCTTACTGCTCCGTTCTCTCTGTGCCTGCTTACAAGTCAGGTTAAATAAACAAAAGAAAACAAAATAGAAAACAAAAACATTATCACTAAAGTAAGCATGTGCTTAAGAGTACTAGGAGAAGTCACAAGAATGTAAGCACTTGCTTAAAACTTTTTAATGAAAATATGGCCATGGAAACAATAAAGAATGCCTATTAGGCAATGATTTGCATTCCTGTTTTCCTTTGTTTTTAAAATAAAAGTGATTGACAGTTAACAATTTTCCAAACAGATCACAACAAATCAAGTGGAACTTGGACAATGAGGGACACATCTTTGCTGAAATCCCAGTCCTAAAGTTAATATGAGAACTTTAAGTTGGAAATGAGGAGAGGAGAGGAGAGGAGAGGAGAGGAGAGGAGAGGAGAGGAGAGGAGAGGAGAGGAGAGGAGAGGAGAGGAGAGGAGAGGAGAGGAGAGGAGAGGAGAGGAGGAGAGGAGAGGAGAGGAGAGGAGAGGAGAGGAGAGGAGAGGAGAGGAGAGGAGAGGAGAGAAAACACTATACTGGTTAGTAAAGGATGGTCTTCTGTTCTTCCCTACTATCCCTACTACATGTGGTGTTAGGTGTAAGTTTTATTTTTGTTTCTGAGAATAATGATAAATATAGTAAAATTTTAGAAAAAAAGAGGTAAATATGTAGATATGCAGAAAAAAATAAGATCAATAAAAACCAGCAATGGAAGATTTCTAGTGAGGATGTTACAAGTCACAGAATCTAAGAAGAGAAGATGAAGATACCTGCACAGCACACTCAGGTGTCAGGGTACAATTAATTTATTTAAACTAAACAGAAATCAAAATAAAGAGATTCTAATAAATGAATTAATACGAACAAAACCAAACAAGAGTTATAACAAAAGTTTCCATAAATATAAAGATGAAGACAGCCTCTGAATTTTATTTAAAAGGATAGAGAGTTGTGTTAGGAATAAAATGTCCCAAATAAGTACAACCAGATAATTAAATAGTGATAATGGATACTACTATTCCCTCAAACCTTCCTGAAGAGGACAAAGAAACACCAACAGTGAAATGGAATGTGAGTTGTAGGGTAAAGAAGAATGTGAAAAATAACGACAAAATACTGAAAAAAAAGTTCAGTAACTTAGGAGAGATTCTTCTCCTCACCTTCTCAAGTCACTTCACTTCAGGTTTTTGCACCAAACCATCCAAACATGCAAACTGATTTTAAAGGAACCTTCGAATCTAAGCAAACATTCATTCCTTTTTATATCAGAAGGAGTAACAAAAATCTATTTGTACAGGTGTACGAAATTACAGCCTTGCTATAGCTTTAACTTTTGGAAAGCAGGTAGATTATCAGCAGGAATTGCCTAATGACGGAGGAGGCAACAGGAACAAAAATAACAGAGCTACTACTAGCTGCTACTGTTTTAAAATAGAATTTATAGATTACAAGACTACAAGATTAGCAATTTTAATCTACAAGAAATAAGGATCTATGAAAACAGAGACTGGTGGTACAAAAGAATGAACTACTGGGATGCCATGACATTTCCTGACAGTTTCCAGCCGGGAACTCCCTGCCCTGGCCCTATTTATTTCAAGTAGGATTCACCCAAAGCATCAGCCAGCATGACTTGGCCTGATTCACTTTGCATTTGGATATGCACCACTAGAAATAAACAGAAGTTTAAATAATATCAGGAAGAAGTATCACAAAATCAAGTAGTATTTTTCACAATTTTATGCCATAGACAAGTTTTAACATTAACAAAATGAAAGGCAAAATATTTCCTTCTATATTATTTGAAGATTTTTTGTGCTTAATAAATTAAGAAATTACAAATTTTTATCTACCTAAACTCGGCTAAACTGCCCCAGCTCAATTGAAATACAGTGAAGCACCCTTTAAGAGTATCTGTCTTTGGATGAACAGTCTCAGTGAGACTGAGAACAAGACGCTGCTCTTAACAACGTTCTTAAAAGTTTGGAAAATCAGCGGAAAAACTGAAATAAGTAAAAACCAGCATGACACTCCTCCCATAGAGAAGGCATGACAGAACGGTTATGAAGGCGTTAACAGGAATAACAAAAGCAGAATAGATGCACAGAACATAAAGAGAATTAAAGATCTGTCATAGATTAAAAAACAATTTAGCAGTATAAGAGTAAATATAAAATAATCCACTTCTAAATTAGAAGACCAATACACATACTCAGAAAACAAAGAGAGAGAACGCAGAATTGGGCAAGAAGATGCAATCAAGCCATAGGTCTTCCACAGTGGTTACCTGATACACAACAAGGAAAGAACAAAACATTGCTTCCCCTTTGGGAGACGGCAATAATAATAGTAAAACTTGGGCAGATTATTAGTTGGAGTTAGTCAGAAATTGGTAGAAAACGGATGTTTGGAGATGAAAGAGCACAGGCATACAACTACAAATATTTTGCTGCTTGGCATGTGCTACGGTATGATTTGTAGTTAGCCATTAATGATATACCAAACTTCAATATGGCCAGCTTAGTATTTCAGCTGCCAGATTAACATGATTACAATCATGGGTTACTTTTTTCCTAGAATCTTTGAAATGTGGAAATTCCAAATTGTACCGACTTATGGTTTGATCCTGATTAAAGCCGTGTATGTCTGTAGTGTCATTACCAGATTATTTAATCCCTAAATCTCAGCAATAACTGGTCTTTTCCATGAAACCCAATCTGCAAAGTGGATTAAAATTCAAGATACTTTATGAAGATGATATCCATAGTAAATGTAAAGCAGTAGTGAAGCTATCCTATACTTAATCGCTAGCATTTACAGCTGGCAGGTTTTTTTTCTTTTTTAACTGTTTAACTTCAGTCTAATTGAGGCAATATCACATTTGTGAATGTGACATCGCGAGTCACTTTACCTTGTGCTTACTGTGACTTCTAGCAGAAGACAACAGGAAAAGTTTGGAAGAGACAGGGAGAGAAATATAGACTTGTTGTCCAATGGACAAAATAAGAATGTTTGACCCCCCACCATCCCTACCATTCAATAAATACAATTATTTGTCATGGAGAGTCACATCATACCTGAGCCACTGGGGCAGAGAAGAATCAGTGGCTCCCAGGCTCAGAACTTTCTCCTCTTGGCAGCAATGCCTTCATGTTACAGAGCTATGAAACAGGGCGACAGGGAAAGGCAGCAGGAGGGAAGTAAGAGGAAAAACAACCCAAAATTGAAGGAGACAGCAGCAAGTGCATATAGTTGGCATAACGTTCTATGAAAGAAACAGCTTTGAAGCACAAAATGTATCTTTGCTGACCAGCAGAAGCAGCAGAGGTGTACTGATGCAGCTAGCAGAGTGAGTGAAAGTACGCATAATGGAATTAAGAACAAGAACTAGAATTCTGTAGTCAGAATGGGTGATTTTATTGACTATATTCAATGATTTTACTCCCTTGCATCAATAACATTGCCATCAATACCATGAGCCAGCAGTGTGCCCAGGTGTCCAAGAAGGCCAATGACATCCTGGCCTGCATCAGAAATAGTGTAGCCAGCAGGACCAGGGAGGTGATTGCCCCTCTGTACTCGCCTCTGGAGAGATCACACCTCCAGTACTGTCTTCAGGTCCAGAGGAGGGCCACAAGGATGATCAAAGCACTGAAGCAGCTCTCCTATGAAGACAGGCTGAGGGAACTGGGGTTGTTCAGCGTGGAAAAGAGAAGGCCCCAGGGAGACCTTACAGCGGCCTGCCAGTGCCTAAAGGGGAACTACAGGAAAGCTGGGGAGGGACTCTGTGTCAGGGGGTGTGGTGATAGGACAAGGAGTAATGGCTTTATACTAAAAAAGGGTAGATACAGATTAGATATTAGGAAGAAATTCTTTACTGTGAGGGTGGTGAGGCACTGGCCCAGGCTGCCCACAGAAGCTATGGATGCCCCATCCCTGGAGGTGTTCAAGGCCAGGCTGGATCCAATCCAAGCCATTCTGTGATTCCATGATTAACGAATTTAATCACATGTGCAGGTACATGCATGCTTGTGCATGTACTTTGCTCACAAACTTCAAGCTGGACCAGTCAGTGTGAGGAGACCCGCACCTCAAAGGGCTCACGGTCTGAACCATCGGCTGGGTAAAGCGCCGTGGCTGTTTAGTTACACTTAGCACTACCAGTGACACTGGAGGAGTCTGTAAATGTAGGTGTGCTTACAAATCCAGAGAGTGAAGGTGTGTGTGTTTTCACCAATGAATTTCAGCCCTAATTAGCTGAAGAGGAGAAAGAACACCAAGCTGTCTGCTTTTTTTTTGTTTGTTTGTATGAGAGCTGTTGGCACTTACGTAGGTACAGGCACTGCTCTGTGGTAGCTGCTCTGGCCAGCTCTGCACCTAGGAACAGGTGCCCAGCCCCAACACTGGTGTGACCTGCAAAAGGGAACAGCAGAGGCCACCTCCATCAGATTGGGACTGAGGAACCTCTTCATCCTTGTGTGCACTGGACTGGGCTTCTGCACCTGAGACAGATTCCTCAAGTCCTGGGGTCTGCTGCATTTGCAACTTTCCTAACATCCTCAAACTCCAGCACTGATAGAATACCAAAGATTAAATGTTATCTATGTCTTTTATACACTCAGTCTTAACTTCCCTAAGAGACAAGGAATTAATCCAACCTAATCATTTAGTAGATGGGAAATAGAAGCCTGCAGCCATACAGGGGAGGGCATACTGAGGAAAAACTTGGTCTTAACTAAGAAAAGTGGAGCAGCGGGAAGACAGCTGCAAAATACATGAACATAATCTAAGTGTGTGCAAGTCTAAATTGCCCACTGAGGCACCAGTGCTTTTTGAAAACAAATTCAAGACAGCTCTAGCTTTATACAATTCAATGTTTTCAAAACTGTCATTGTAGGAATAGGAAAGGTATGGGCAATCCGATTTTTGTACCGTGCATACCTTTTAGCAGTTCAGCTGGAGCAAGCAAGCATGAAACACTCCTCTCCGCAGCATGGAAATAGAATGTGTCACCATGCTGAAGCTGCTACGTCAAAGTCAATGTGGACATCTAAGTTTTGCTAGTGCACCGAAGGCGTAGTCGACTCGTATTAACTGCACATTCTAAATTACTCATCCTTGATTTGCACAGACAAGTAAGCATCACGTTTTTCATGCCTTTAAATCACTTTTCTGCAGCACCCTATTGGCTGCTCTGCAGTGTCTGCACACCACATGGACAGCACCAGCCTGGTGAGCGCTCACATGCCGTAGTTCTCAACTTCACACGACTTATGTTTGAGGAGAATTTCCACTGACCTCACCACACCTGCAAAGAGAGGATTGGATGCTACAAAGATGCACAGAAACAGCTACTAGAAAAACAACACATGGTTAAGAGAACCGTTTTAAAAAAAAGTGCTTAAGAAGGCACAGAAGAAAGAAAAATAAGGGAGAACAGAAAAAGGAAAGATGAGCAAAAACTGTGTGTGTATGCATGGATTTCATACAAAGGGGGAAAGATAGTGAGGATATGTGTAATAGCACATATTACTGAGCACTACAAACTAACTTCAAGAGGATTATCTGAAGAGAGGATAAAATCGAGGCTTACAAAGACGGAGAGTTAACCTAAGCAGTAATAAAACATGCTGATACCATACACAGGCATTTTCACTAAATCTTATTTTTTAAGATTTTTATTAAATCTCATTGTATCAGTTTCAATGTTTCAAAAAGATTTTACAACTATCACATCCCATCCTTCTTAAAACTTTTGATGTTTTTGCACTGCAGAGGCTTACTTGCGTAGTTAAAACTTTCTGTTCCTAAAAGAAAAATAGCCCAAGACAGTAACAAAACAAAAAAAAAAAAATGAAACACACCCTCACATGTTCTCCTACAGAACATAATTTTTTTCATCTGCCACAAAAATGACTGCTGGTCCACAGGAAAAGAACTCTGTAGAAAAACAGTTTAAAATGACATTATCCTTGGATGTCTTGGATTTATCAGACTACTGAGCAGCTTACGAGACCTTTGATTGGCCTCAGTTTCATACACAAAAAATGTATCACTTCGGTTAAATAAATACTGCACGAGCTCCATAAGGCAAGAAAAATCTGGGTATGGGCATGGATTTGGGTTCTCAAACTTCTCTTTGGCCTGCTGCAGAAGTTTTGTCACCAGGCTGGTATATTACACCCTCTGCAACAACGAAATTACAGACTATTTTTTTAGAAGGATTTAGATCTTCCTTCTCAATGTCCAGGGCATTTTGGCTCGATTTCTGCTACTCTTTGGAGGTTTCCCAGCAGAAACTTTAAATCAATTACTACTGATCCAAAAAATGCCTCCGTCTGGAGTTTAACGTAAACCAAAGTGTTTTCACATTCCAAAGCACTGATTAATTCACAAGTTTCAAGAAGTAGTCATAGACCAACATTTCACACCTCTGAATTAATAAGCTTATCTATTTTATTTTTCATTTCAAAATTTTGTTGGTATACCGTACCTGCAGAAACTCTTACCTAGCCCAGCTTCTACAGCTTTTATGAGACTAAACTGTCAACAAGCCTGTTGACAGGCAAGCAGCAATTAAGTTGCTTTGGAAACTGATCTTGGAATTTTTTATTATTAACAAAGCGAGCTGAAAGGAGGAGATGGTGACAGGAACAGGACTTCCTTATGAAAAACCTAGATGAAAATGTGTAAGTCTCTATTATTAAACACATTAGCACCTCTGATGTAGAAGCTGCAAGATGCTGGGGATACCGAATGTCAAAACTTCTGACAAAAGTTAGTACGAGATATCCCATCCTGGAAGATGCCCCATCCCTGGAGGTGCTCAAGGCCAGGCTGGATGGGGCTTTGAGCAACCTGGTCTGGTGGGAGGTGTCCCTGCCCGTGGTAGTGGGGGTGGAACTGGGTAGGCTTTCAGGTCCCTTCCAAACCAAACCGTTCCATCATTCCACGATTCTATCCAGTTAAATTTCTACCAAGAAATACAAAATAAAACATTAAAAAAAAAATTTAATTTACCGTAATTGAACCGGTTCAACAGACTTCAGGACCAAATGATGATTGACATCCACTGGCTGTCTCTTTCCCAGTAAACACGGTACAATTGTAACACAAATACATTTAGTTGCATCATCACGTATGATCCGTATTTCACCACAACTGCACCAATGCATCCATTTGGCACTAACTTATTGCACGTTTTCTCTGAAACGAGGTTACACTGCCCAGTGCTATGCCTGGCCACTTCTTCAGTAAGGTGGAGGTGCAGTTTGTCACTTTAAAGGCACAAATAAGCACAAGTATGTATACATCAACACACAAGGCAAAACACCATCATCTTTAATCAGAGGAGAAACACTAAGACTGTTACAAATTATAGTATGTGGACGCCTTGGGGTTTTAGCTAGGATTTAAAGCAGGAATCCATTTTTATTTCTGTTCCTTTTGCTCAGTTACTACCTGATGTCCTACATTTTTATACAAGTGCTCAGACAAGTGAAAGGGGTCAGCGCACACACTTCAGCCAGAAACTCTCCATCTCAACAACAGAAGCATTTGCTCGGTGCCTGGCTGCTGGCTAGCTTTTCCTTACATTTTCCATGGCAACAGTATCAGTCTGAATAAAGTAAAGATCCTGTAGTATTTTCTATAAAACTTCAATTACCTTATTTTGATTAATCTGATCACTGTTCCTATGGAAATTAAGTTTAAAGGCAGCTGACTGCCTCCAGCTAAGAGCGATCTCTCTACTTGCAGATTTCAGTTGCTGGCTATTGAACAAGTCTCCAAAAATCACTTTGGCTTCAAAAGTAACACTCGAAATTCACACAGCATTTCATATGGTGTAACACCTTGCACGACACTTTCTTGAATGCAGTAATTTGGATGGAAGCAAAACGACTCGATGCTTCGGGGGTAATTACTCCAAATATCATTGCTAACTGTTGTCAGGCAGCATCAGGCTTTCTTACAGAGTATTATTTTTTTCAACACTTTTCATCTTTAAGTAAGCAGGAAGCCTATGAGCAAGCTTCTATTTCGGTATACAGATTAGACCATTACCTACGAATGCTTTGGGTGAGAAAAGCACTGAAATGCTACCACTCCTCCACGTACAGTCTATGTGTGCAACCCAAAGATGGTCTGAATTTAAACAACGACAAAGAACTGCCACCTGTGACCTAGTGCATCAATATTAATGAGCCCAACTACAGTAAATTCCTTCTTCCTTCTTTTAAACGTGCCCAGCTGCCCACATCTGTACGTTGTTTGGCCAGTCTGCATGATGAGGGCGAGAGCTTTGTTCCTAACTCTGGCCTTTGGTAGGCTTTGCATGCCTTCTCTGACTGAAAGATGTAAACTATAACGTAAGAAGCAATCTTGCCCGCTTCTCCTCTAGAGCATGAAGAACAATTATTTTTCATTGGCCATGAATTGTTCCCAGCTGCCAAGCACCACCCTCCCACCTCCTCCTCCAGATGGCCAGGTGGTAAATGCTTACTCACACCGCCTTTTCCTTCATTTTTTCCCCATCTCCAAAGCAAACAGCACTTCAAGAGCTCCCCGTGAATTTACACAACTACAGCCTATTCCCTGTACCTGGGAGGTACAGTTTTTTAAAAATAAATATGATTGAGAACTCTGCAGCGAGGAACCTTAAGGACTCTGAGTACCAAAGCACCGTTTCAGTGAATGAGTTACCAGTTTCAATAATTCCACCCACTCCGAGGTGGTCTGTACATCTCTCCAACTCCACAACACTCTCCCCTGAAACCACAATCCACTCAGTCTGATTTAAGGCTAGGTGCCTGGAGCCTGCCAATCTCCAGTCCCACTCACTGACCCACACGTTCTCTTTCGGTGCGTTTTCCAGGCATGCTGCTCTTGGATAAGGCAGCTCCTCTGAGCTCCTCCTGAGGTACCTGTTTATGTCTGCCCTGAAATCAGAAATTCCATCCTGCTGTCTCCGTACAACAAAGCAGTCAACAGAAAAAGAAGTGGTTTTGTGAGCTGCAGAAACAGCTCCAACAATAAGCTCTAAACAATAATATGAAGATTGTATAAATATTAGTTCTAGAGAAAGTGCACACAAAGAACAAAGTAATCAGAAAGTAAATAACTTGTGTTACGAATAAAAAATATTTTATGTGTTACGAGTAAGAAATATTTCAATAATAGCTTGAAGTACAGAAGCAGTCAACATCAACGTCATCAGGCTGCCATGAAGAAAGCCAACTCCATCCCAGCCAGACAGTACGACCTCCATCCTTTAGTCATGCTCATATCTTACTCTAATCCATCCTCATCCATCACCACCGTCGCCATCCTTTGACGCCAACACAGCTATCATTCCCTTAGTCTACAGGTCGTCCATGTCAAGTGTTCAGAACACTGAGTCCAGAACAATCAGCTGTCACACACAACTCACCAGAACAACTCACAAAGACAACTCTGCTTCCTCTATATACTTTTGGGAGGAATATTCAGTTGTGGGGATGCTTGAGGACATGCCCAGGCAGAAGCATTTACCATTCGGGTGCATGACACGGGAGGTGAATGCATAAGATGTGTGTGGTGCATACCTGGATGTTGGCTGCAGGATGTCTGACACATCACGGGGCAGGGGAAGCTGCACCAGAAGACCCCTCCATGAGCTCCAGGAGAACCACCACAGTTGTGAAATTTGGGCTATGTAATCACACGATTGAATTTGCATGCCAATGAATTTACATTGGGATACACTCTTGACTATTCTAATTTCGAAGATTAGATTGCTTAGAAAAAGCTGTTAGTCATTGGCACAGACAGACATTAGCACACGCAAAACATTTCTCAGAACTTCAAGCCAAGCCATATCCAGGTGAAACCAATAGAAAATTAGCACAAATTAAGGTTTTGCAGGGCCAGCTACCAAAATACTATGCAGTCATAATTAAACCAGACTAGATTCACCAAATAATCCTTACTCTTTGCAGTAGTTATTTTCTTCTCCAATGCCACATACTGTTTTTTTGGCTTTTTGGATGTCTGATCTCTTCCCTATCAAGGGGAGTAACAATACTACTTGTGCCTTTGTTTTCCTAATGCAAAGTACAGCACTGGCTAAAGATCTGTCCATGCTCTGAGCTGGCCAAAGCCAATCAGCAAATTGCAATTGGTGAAAAAGTAGGTCGGTAGCAGCCTAACAGATAAACTTACTCAGTGTTTGAGCATTACACCCACAACAAGAAACATTCAAGGCTACAGTGCAAGTAGAAGCTTCATCTTGGAGCTAAACAAACAGACAATTGCAGACAAACAGCAAAACATGTCCGGTGCACTAACAGCAAGCAAACACACATGGAAACTCTTGCAGCTCCTCTGAAAATCAGCTAAAGGAGTAGTTAGAACAGATCTTTATTTATATATTTTCCTCTTTTAAAAAAAAAAAAAAAGGCAAAAACATGAAAAAACGACCACCAACACAACCAGAGTGAATGTGTACTATCTGAAATTTCAGCTAGGTTTGTAGTCATATTTTCTTAGTTCTTTTCTATAAATCTCTACAGAATTACTGGGATCTCAACCATATAAAAAGTAATGAGAAGGTTGAAGATTTTTGGTTGAACTTAAGAGAGTTATGTAATAAGACAAGGAAGTAATAAATTGAGTGAAGCAGAGACAAACTTTGAACATTCACTATCCAGAGCCAGCTTTCTCTTCCAAACTGTCAACAATATCTGTGGGTTCCTTCTTCTCTATACTTTGCAAACTAAAATCTAATCAACAGATTCTTTTATTGAGAAAAAAGAATGCAAGACCAGTTGCATCAGTTTTTGCTGGTTTTACTTACTACAATAGGAATGTACTGTAGGGAACAATCCAGTATTTGCAGGGGAATGGACTGGATGATCTAATACAACTTTTCCATTTCTGACTTCTTAGAACAGCTCAGGCTGATCCAAGTTCACAAAGGGATTTCTGTCCAACGGCACTGAATGAAGAGAAATCTAAGGCAAGGATTTTTCTTTTCAATATCAAGAGAACCAGAGTAGCAAACCATATGCCATCGCATACAACCACGCAGAAAACACTGTGACTATTAAATACCCGTAAAACTCAGAATATCTGTACAAAAGGTAGAAAGTTAATTTTATACTTAAACTTTTCAAGCAATTTGGAGCGCTTTATCCATTTTAAAACTTAGAAAACAGCTCTTTTCTACTATTTGCAATTAAATAGTAAGGTAAGAAGTTCAGCTTTGAATTTTTTATTAAGCAGTGTGCCTATTTTAAACAGATAAATAGTAGTGCCTAATTAGTAGTATACCAGTGCTAATTTTCTTTCTATTTATGAAGTTTAAAACCCACAGATACCAGGATCACAACATCCTTGGCTCTAAGCTAGTGCTTCTTTTTTATTACAAAATATCTGTCATCATTCTCTGCCTAAGGAATTAAAAACATTTGTCTTTACAACTATAGTTGACTTTAAGAAGTTACTGCTAGGAAAAACAGTCTTTCAAATAAGATACCAGAACCCAGAAAGAAAGGTTTGGCACTTCTGAAGCCTTGTAAAAGGGAAAAGCTATGGAAGATGAGATTCTCTCTTTTGCTCTTACAATTTCATTCCAAAAAAGCCATGCACTGCCTTCTCTGAAACTTGATAACACACTGGATAATCCTTCTAAAATGTGTTAAAGGTCAAACAAATACTATAAGTTTCAGATACAGCCAAAGGGCAGGAGTATGAACTAGATAACCTTTTAAAAGCCCTTCATGCCCGATTTTCTGTAGCTGAACAACACAGAAATCAAAAGGTGAGGTCCTACAGCCTATGCCATACACTGAGTCAGACTAGATGTTGGTAACAGTCTCAGTTCTTATAATTAAAAATCTCTGTCTTTTGAGTGAAATTAGTACAGTGCATTAAACAATAAGTGCTACTAGTGAACACTAAAGATGCATTTTCAAGAATTAAATCTATTTGAAGACAACGTGAGTCCTAATAGGACTTTAATATAACTGTTCACAGGTTCGGAGTTAAATATATATTTCATTCTTGGCCCTAAAACTTACAAGATAAAAAAGATGGTTGGAATACTTCAATGACTTCTTGTTGTAACTGCAAGGAAATGTCCACTTACTGACCCCCAAAACTTTCCAACTGCATCAAGAAACCTTTCTCATTCAATTCTCATCCAGTAAGGCCAATCTACAACATGGTATTACGGCATGCAACTAGGATAGCCAGTAGGAGAGCCCAACTTTTCCGAGCTGCGAGTACGCTGCAGATGAGTGTAATATCTACAGTCATGTTAACTTTGTTTTCTTTTGGGGACAGGCAAAAGGGAGCAAGTGAATGAGTTAAAATGTTTTGGTTTTGCCTCAATACAAAATTAAGAGCAAATGTTGAAATTTTAATGTTTCACAGATCCACACTCGTTTTCAGCCAGCCTTCTTTAATTCCCAATCCAGAAAGAAAACTAACTTAGCTACTGACCTAACATTTAATTTAGATTCACACGACCGTCAGCCTGTATTTGAAACATAACCAGTGCTCCCCTTTCAGTGGTGATCTTAGCAAGCTGAACAGACAGCTGAATCAAAGCGGTAAGAAGTGTAGGAATTGCTGTGCTTCAGAAACTTTGATGAAATTCTTTAGGCAAACGAGTATTGAAAAGCACTGTTCTGCTGCTTGTTGCTTTTGTGTATCTACTACCAGACAGTACTTGTGTTTATTTTCATATGTAATTTTGCAGGTAATTTGAAAACTTTGCCCAAGTACAACATTATAATTTCTTTTCCTGGAACAAGATAGCTGAAAGAAAGGGAAAAAGGTGACTTTTAAAATCTACATAAAATAATCTCGGTTGCTTCAGTTTTAAGCCTCCTCTCACGCAATGACTGACAACTGTAACAAACTCTGCTCAATTATGTGCAATCTGGATATATTCATGGTATGGGTTACCACCACCTACTGACTCACTTGAGACCTCAGAATTTCCTTACAGCTCGAATTAGCTCTGTACTAGAGACTTGAGCCACACTTACCATGTTGTAGGAGTGGAACATTTCTAACCAGCTGATTGGTCCCGTTTTTCTTCTTCAAGCTATTTTAACATTATTGGGGTTGCTCTGCATACTCCCGTGGCATGCTTTGATTTTTTATTGCTGATCACTTTCATAACAGGACACTTTACTCAAGTATTCTTCCAAACTTATTTTAGGTCGTATTTTAGTCCAACATATTTATGTGCAAAACAATTTTAAATGGAGGCAAGCCAATAAAAGAAACAGCTTACTAGAATTTCAGTTGACTTTGTTAAAGGAAATTATTTTAAATTAATGTGGCTACTGAACTGTTGCCATACTTGACCTCAGAAAATATATTCCTTCTAATTTTTGCTGTGAACATTTATTTATTTAAGCTAAACTCCAGGTCTTGAATGTTGACCATAAAGAAGGCTCAGATTTCCTGCTACTATTTCGTACTCTCTTTTTCTAAACAAGGGCAAACAACATATGTTTGCTGCATTAGCATTATACTGCCAAAACATCACTCTTAAATGAAATCATCTATGTATTTTTGGTAGAATCTTATTTAACAACTTCCACCCCTGACAGAAACAGAGTTAAAACAAGGCTGTTTTGTTTTCACTGAGCAAGTTTGATCACTGGTTTACTAGATGGCGCTCAAAACATTTTTCCATATGCTCTTCTCAAAGAGAAACTGACTTAAATGTGGTTTACCTTCACCAATGAATGAAGGCTTTTTTCACCAAACATATCCCAGAGGAAGGTCAGGTCTTCCTGGCTGTCCACATGTGGCTGCAGCTGGGCTGGCAATGCAGCCAGCAGCTCATACAGACCTATAAAATGAAAATAAAACACAGAGTGTAATCTAGGGGTGATCTCATTAATTTCACTTAACAGTTCTGTGTAATTGGCTGCCTGGAGCATGTCATTTTAACTGAATACGGAGACTGGAGTACCCAACATAACATTAACTTGTAGAACCAAAAGGAACATTTTTTAAAAATTACTAAGAAGCAAGCATTAGCAGTGTACTTTTTACCTTGTCACAGTTGTCAAGCTTCTATATCCGTATGTATTTACACAAGGTTACACAGAAAATTCGTAAAGTTTTTTTTTTTTAAAAAAAAAGACAAAACGAGAAAAAAACATACATTCCTTTGCTTAATCGTTATTCCATTTCCCTTGATGTTAGCCAAAGAGTGAAATGAGTCATGAATAGGAAAAACTTCCTTAAAAGAACAGAAACTGGATAGGGTGGTCCATTAAAAAAGGGTTCGTGGTTTCTCTAAATATTTCTTGCTAATATATTGCTTAATATTTTTTTTATCCCGTGTTCAGTAGGAACCTATAGCAAGACAAAAGGAACCGCTCTGTTTTGCAGCACTACACCTTAAAAAACAAACCCAACACAGCTTTCCCAGAGGCATCCCCACAGAGCGATGTTTCAGTAACAGTTTTAATTTGCAGGTATCCAAGGCTCTGCGCAGGGTTAAAGCAATTGCTGCTCCCAGTTATTTGTGGCACACCTCACCAGCGGGCTCCGAGGGGCAGACAGTAGCGCAGTGTTCCACAGTAGCATGCAGCAGAAAATATCCATCATGCACACAGGCCATCAAGCTGCTGTCCAAGAAATGTAGCAACAGTGTTTGCAGCAGCCCTCTTTAGGGAGGTAACCTGGCATGAGCTGATATCAATTCATAGCACATGTTTAATTTTCCAGTGGGATTACTTGGGGTAAAAAGGACAAAATGCCTTTTTCTCCTGTCTGCTGTCTACAAAAACACCAATAGTCTCCCGGGATCCAAGATACATGGTCCTGCTATTATTTTTAGTCTGAGTAAGTGCTGCTGTTCGTCACAAGGACGGATTTACAAGATATTCTACTAGCAAAGAACGTTACTGTGAGTTATAGGTTGCCTATCATTATTATGCCTATTATCTCCCTAAAACTCGATCTCAAATATTTACCAGTAAACATAATTTCACAGCCTTTCCAGGCACCACATATCCCCTTTCAAAATTACATACAGCACCTTTGGGATCTGATTATTTAACATTTTTGTCTTTTTACTGCCTTTCAGTAAAATATTCTGGAAAAAAAAACGTTCCTTCCAGATACATTCTTTTTGTGGTCCAAGTGTTTTGGTGGTTGACATTCATTTTCTTAGAATCTTGCTTTTATTTAAATCTGCTCTTGTTTATCCTTCAGAAATACTGTAAAAAGAGGATATAACTCAAGCCACTACAATTTTGCATGGATAGAAAAAGAAACCCAAGTCTTGCCTACCAAGACTCCATCAATGACTGAACAAACACCCGAGGAACAGAAGTCTGAATGGGTCTCTTGGCTCTTGCTTTCTGGATTATTAGAATTTCAGCACTTTGTTTAAAAAGAAAAAATAAAAACAAATTCAGAGTTTCTCTGGATATCACAGTAGCTGAAAAATGACATCAACAGAACTTCAGGTGAGGAAATAAGTGCGTAGGAAGAACAAATATTAAAACTGCAAAATTTACTTCAATTTACTTTGTCCTTAAGAAATTCGTTTAGATAATTAAAATTTCTTTACACTCAGCTTTCATTTCTGCACATGGCCACTTTTGTTAATGCAAATGAATTCACCTCTGAATAACCTGAAGGTTATTAAAAAATCGAATAAAAAATTCAAGGTAACCTTACACTGTGGCCTAACTTCAGGAACAATTCACATGTGCCATTCAGAGGAAAGAAGATACTAACTTCAGCCGTTCCCTCCACATTAGAGATGCACAACAAATTAAGGGCTTAAATTTCACATATCATCTACTGTCAAAATATTCTATGCTGGTAAATATTGCCCCTTGAACCTTTGATAATTAATTCCCTGGTGAAAATAAAAGGTTCCTGATGGACTAACTCTTACAGTAGTGATACAAAGTGAGACTGTATCTGCTTGTAAAGAGACATGGTTTTATGCACAGAACTGCCTGCAATCCAGGACAGAGTAATCTGGCAGGTGCTTACATACCTTACGGCTTCCACACCCAGCTCAAAAGTTGCTGTGGGCTTCATTTACTCATAGAGCCCTGAATGCCCCTTCTGGGGAAGTGGGTGGCTTTGTCTCACCAGCCCTACTGCTAGCTTCCACGGAAATGTACCCCATTTATGCAGCTCTTCTGGAGCAATGGAGAAAATTAGGCAGGTGCATTTTTTCCAATACTATGGTTATGTTTCAAATGCTGCCCTGCTTTACCTCTGCAGTCCAATGTTTGTAGCTTTCACCCTGAAGGTGAAGAAAATCAGGATTCAGCTCTTCTCCGCAGCAGAAGAGCCCCAGCCACGCAGCGTGCCAGGGAACACCGCTCGCCTGCTCTTTAGACTCCTCTTGAAACCAAGCATTATGTAGCCAGAAATAAAATTAAAATAAAATAAAATAAAATAGCCAAACAAAACTTCAGCAGGAAGAGGACCTGAGGTTTTTAGCTGGAGAGAGCAGATGGTAAAGACCAAATTTAAAATAGTGAAATTCCAACATCCAGCTCAGCTCTACCCTCTTTTTAAACACAACATGACAGCAGCAAAAGGTGCTGGTACATGTGAAGGCTTAGCTTCACGTAAGTGTATTTTTTTCTTGTTCCTTCTGCTGTGCCCAGTGCCATGGAATCAAAATTTCTCAGATGGGCATTAAGGTTTTTATACATAAAGAAAAACTGTGTTTTGTTCTTCTGCCCCTTGCACCAACTCCTTAAGAGCTAAAACATGGCATTTTATTTGTATCTCAGCCAGACGAAACGCATTGTTCTGATGTACTGCAGTGGAAAGAAATAGTGACAAGTGTGGCTGGTGCACTGCTAGCAAATGGGATTTAAAAGCAAGTGCTTTTGTGGTAAGGACAGGGACCAGAAAATTTGCCACACTGCCATAAATTGGTAATGCCTTCAGATGACTACAGACATATCGGCCTCATTGAAATGACCACTGACTTGTCACATCCACCTTTCTGACACCTGAACAGTAGAAGATCAAGTCTCTGCTGCCCTGCAGCTGTCACTACGTGGAGTTGCTTCCATGCAGCAAGGTAAGCAATCCAAATTTAATACTGGAGACTTTGCTTTAGCACATCCTCAAACCGATCCCTAAAGCTACTAAATAGCATCTCAGGTGCTTCTGGAGGCCAGAGCCAGAGGCCACTGCAATCAGTATAAGTACCTCACTGGTTTTACTGCAGTCAGGCTGTTGAAAGCAGATTATTATTATTATTATGTTTTTAAATCCTTTCAGTAGAAATTAGAAATATTGAAATGCTGCTGCACTGAACTTCATTGTCACAGGCATATCCTGTGTACTGAGACGGGCCGCTATGGGAATTAAAAATGCATTTTCCTTGCAGTAGCCATGGGATGAGACACAGCTCCACAACCGAGACCTAAACGCTGCTGTCCTAAGCGCGTGGCTGCCAGCCCTCAGCTGGGCTATCAGTCTCAGCGCGATGCTTTCTTCTCACACCTCCAAGTCATCCAAAAAGCAGGGACCTCCTAGTAAAAAAAGTATTTTGCACACATTTTTGGAAAGATGCCTACAATTTAAACTAACACACACACACACACAAAGTTTTTAAAAGGCTCTAGAAGTTGTTTTAAAAAACAAAAATCACAAAAAGCTGAAAAAAATCGTGGGTTTTCTGAATGCCTGATGTTGGCAACACTGTAAAGAGCCTTGAAAAAAATAAAAAAAAAATAAAAGCTTTTTTATACAATGTTGCTATTCTACTCAGGTCCTTGTAATTTTTTTTTAGTCTAGTTTGGCTAAATTTAAGCAAGTTTTATATTTAAAAGGAATCACATGTCCACTGGGATTTTCTAGTATCAAAATACTTCAGGTGTCAAAATTCAGTAAAGTAAACATGACTTACACAAGAAAAACTCATTTACTTCTATTTTTAAAAGCAGAACATTTATTCGGAGGTCTCAAATGACCTGAGCATACATTACAAAAATTAACAATGAGTTTAAGCATGGAGATGAAAGACTATTTTGCAACTATAAAAAAGGAAGCAAGTCCAGTCAGTCCTACAACTTGGAGGAAAAAAATCTCACATCACAATGTAATCACCCCTGGACTTTCCCAAATCATTGAATCAGAGGAGGAAACAGGGCCCTTTCTAGATGAAACACGGACACCTAAGCCAGTGGCAGTAAAAAGAGTCAACTCCAGATAAATAAGGGAACTCCCAGTTTTAGATACCAGTATGCTGATATTTATATTCGTGTTATATAAATTAGATACAGTGCCTAAGATGAACTAAGATGTGAACTACGTAAAACCTGTGGCATGGCAACACTACTGAAAGGGGCAAGCACTGCACACAGTAATAACATAAAACCCTTGTGAGAGTGGAAGGGGTTGGGGAATGTTGGAAGGTGCTTAGACAGCCTATGAAACCCAACTAGCTCCATCAAGAATAAAGAAATATAATAAATTAACACCAGACATACGATACACTTTCCATGAAGTTTACTTCATCCAAGAAAAAAAAACCACAGGCAATTAAAAGCAATGACTAGATAACCTTGCTTACAGAAATAATCCCTACTAACTATATTCATGTCAATAACCTAATACACATACGAATCCTAAAACTAAAATTTACAACAGCTTTTCATGGATAGAGAAACCACTCTGAAGATTTTAGACTTGTTGCAGTCACAGAGTAACCCAAAATGGTTGCAAAATAAGGCTTGTAGCGTTCTGCCAGCCCGGACTAAAGAAACAATTTCAAGGGAAAAATCCAAGTATGCTTGAAAACACAGCATTGTCCCAGCTTAAAAAGGTAATCGATAGATTTCACACTTTTTTTCTATTAACACAGTTAAGCAGCTCCCGTCTTCAGGGTATCTTCAGTTTTTCCTAAGCTTAATTAATACAATTTAGTTTTATTAGATCCGAGGAACAGAGTGTATAATAATGACAATCCCAATTTAAAAACGTTTAACCTAACTTTGCGCATGCAATAAGATTTAAGACTGAGAAGAAATGGAAAGCTTTTAAATCAGAAACAACAGGACATAAAGAATTTTTCCAGTTCTAGAAAATTGCTTCCTTCAGAGTGTTATATTCTATAGCAGACTGCTTGTTCCTAGGAGGAGAATAAATGGCTAAGCAATTGATGAAAGTGTTCCCGGACTGAACCACTCACACTGCGGATTCCAGATGCTCTACATTCTTGACATCAGAATGGAAAAATTTACTGTTAGTCTAGAGAAATTTAATATCACCATTCTTGTCATATCCTTCATAGCTTCATTATTAGGACAAGTCTGTGGAAGCTATAAACTAGCGCTAAATGATAAAAAATATGGTCTCTGCGTTCCATCACTCTCTGCATATTACAAGAAAACACCAACTTTGTTTTGGTTAGCATAGGGAAAAAAACAGAGACAAATGGATGTGTGTTTGCTTTCGTATGTTAATTAATTTCCCAAATTAGCATTCTGGACAACGATGCCAGACTTCAAATCAAAAATTTTTACTGTAACTGAGGGGTAATAAACACTAAAGAACATATATCTAAGCCCAGAACAACACTGTAAAATTTTATTGTATTAATAAAACGGGACACACCAACCTTTAAATTTTCCACTTTGTCAAAGGTAAAATAATCAGCACCATTTGCTGCCTTTTATAAGAAGCTGATATTTTTTCACATTTGAACTGTACTTTACAGTTCAATAAAGGATCAGACAACACTCTCCTTACACAAAGCAAACAGCCCTGCAACAGAAACCCTTGTTCTGACATCACTGCTGCTGCAGAGTAAAATCAAAGTCACTACCACCGAATATTGAAAGTTGTTTCACTCTCGGGTTTGAGATCAGTCTTCAAGCACACGTTCACATAAAAACATTCTGTGCAGATATGGATTAGGACAGACATACTCCACTGCCCTATCAGACTCCAGCTGTACGATGACCACTGGGTGCTCAGTCTGATGTGCTACAAATAGTTCTTTTGTATGTTCCTAATTCCCCTGAGTGTATAGGCTTCCTGACACTGCAAGAAGACTTTATCAGTGGTTCTTTAAGAAAAATTGTTCAATATGATTCTATCATGTACATTTTTTTTAAATTTTGCAATTTAGTGTTCTATAAAAACATTTAATCTAATTTCCAGAAGATAGGAAATACTGAGTAACCAGATAACTATAACATGCAGGTCATCAGCACCCCAAAAAACTATCTATTTTGTTTTCTTTACTAATTCACAAAGAAGCAAACTGCTAAAATCGTTACAGGTGGCACTAATTAAAATGTCAATGTTCTATTTTTTTATCCTAATGAAAGCAAGAATTTTGTAACACATACCCTCAGAGAACAAGATTACACGTTCAGTAAGGGCAGTACAGTATTCTGACTTAACAATTGTACCCAATTTTTATTCCTCCAAGCTAGAGCAATTTGTTAACCCACCTTAAAGCAACATTATGACAGAAAACGCTGAAAGTAAGCAATCGTTTAAACCCATCACTTTTAAAAATATTATTTCCTTCAAAATGGAAAAGTCTTTAGTTTTGGAACTTGGCTACAGAAGCTACAGAATCCGCAGTTGTTTGAAACAGTTATTGGTCTTTTAGGATTTGTCTCAACATGTGTATTTCAGATTTAGCATACCGCATACCGGCGCGCTCTGATTCGAGTTAAGCAGTTGATCCCTACTCGCATTTGTACAGTGCGAGACCGAGTTCTTGCTTGTACAGCTCATCAAACCTGGTTCAAAACTGAAACCCCTCAAAATATCCTTACAAGGCACTCCATCAACAAAGATACTTTGAAAATTCATAAAAATACTTTCACGAGCATTAAGAAGCTCTATTATTTGCAGGAATAATACAAACATAAAGCTGTGTTAAAGTGACCTATCAAACCAAATTAATGAGCAGCTTGTGGCGAGCTCGTACAAAGATCTGACGTGCATGTTTGCAAAAACCCTTGGCTCCTCCAAAGAAGCCTGCGTACTACGACACCTTGAATAACCTTGACTAACTGACTGGTCCTTTGTACAGACGTCAGCCTGGGGAGTCTGAAGTATTTATATCTAGATCTTCATCAACACTAGAGGAGGCAATAGCAAGTATCTGGCAGGCAGTCAGGAAAGAACTCATTCCAGCACTAGGATGTCAGAAAAAGAATCACTGGGCATGCTCGGCATGTTTAACTCTTCAGTCACAGCTTGCAAGGTTAACAGACCTGGTGCAGGGAGGTGTGGCAAGGAATCCTAAATGTGGCGTTTTACATCTGCAACAGGAGGCTGCAATATCTCATTAAGAGACTGGATGAAGACTTCTGACAACAGAAGCTGAGACTATTTTTAACTCAGTTGTGCCTAAAAATACTGGAAGGACCATTTGACTACCATGTAGCTCGGCCTTCCATTCTGTGTCTTAAGAATGGACGACAACATCCTACAATCTATGTGATAGAGATGACAGCACTGATGTCCAAAAACATGCTTTAATGTAAGTCTATCCTTGCACTATTGTGTCTCACTGTATGACTGAGTTTAAAGTTTAATGCTCAAGAGAAGTTATACCATCCCCTCAGTCATATAAGCACACACAGGCACACAAATATTGATCTACAAGTCTACACAATTATATAGGTATATAAAGAAGAGTCAAGTACATCTCTGCAGTCTCAAAGAGAAGTCCAAAAAAGGAAACTAGGAGTGGCAAAATTTCGTATTTCATCCCCTAAAATATACACTGCACTGAGGTGTGCTTTTGCTCTTTTGTCTGTTTTTTTGTTTGTTTTTAACCAATGTGTTACCGTAAAAGCAAAATCGAACTTGAACCCATGTTCCACAACAAGCAACTATCAACTGCTAGCAGGGAAGCTTCTCACTACCTCAAAGCAGTACTAAATTTCCTTCAGATTAACAGCTTTAGCTTTTATTAAAACAGGCAATACTTGACCCCACGTTGGGCTGAGAAGCCACAGAACCTTTCATCTGACAGTAAATGCACACAATCTGCTCCGCTAGCCGAGCTGGATTCTGGCAGAGTTACACTTGTGCGTTACAGCATCGCAGTCTGCTCTTGTCAAAGGACGTTTGGCAGAAGTGGGAATTGTCAACCCTCGCTGTAATTACAGCTTCTCCTCCAACGAAAGTAGCTATACATTTAAGACTTTGGTTAGAAACGATAAAGACTGACATACTTTCAAATTTACCGCAAAACTACACATTGCTCACCAAAAAAAAAAAAAAGAGAGAGAAAAAAAAAGTTACATTCCTGCTGCCAGACCATTTGAAGTTAAATTTGCGTCCAAGAACTGTAACAGTTTCAAGGAGTTTACCACCAGTAAATATAACTGCACGCATTTTCTGATTCCACACGGGTGAATCAGTCTAGCATAACATAAAGCATTACACCAAAACAGAAGAGTTTAGAGAAATTTCATTCTCCTTTGAACAAATTCTCCAACACTCACCGTAAATGTGTTGATACCAAAATACTCTTTTTTCCCCAATACCAGAAAGTTATATTTTTAAAAATTAAATCTGATAGCAATTAAAGCTAGCCATACACCTCATACTTTCCCACGTCTTTCACGTTAATGCTAGCCTACAAGCCATTTAATGCCTCTGGCAGCTGGAGATGGGGAGAATTCAAGAAAGCACGGTAAAATATTGGCTCTATTTAGTAACTCGGTGCAAGTTTTGCCTCAGCTAACGTCCTGGCTGTCATGAAATCTAGCCGCATCTGTGCGTTTCAAGGCGGGGAGCAATTCAAGCAGCCGTGCGATCGCAGTGCAGCCAAGGGCTCGGGCGCTATGCACGCAGCGGCACACTGCCGTGCAAGCCGGGCTCTGCGGTGCGCAGCGGGCACGTCGAGGCTCTGCTCCGTGCGTGCTGGGCTTTCACCCGGCCGCTGGGCCCGTCACACGTCGGCGCCGAAGCAGAGGCAGCTTGGACCTGGTCTCTGCCGCCCCGCAAGCGTTTTGCTGGCAGCCTCCGGCGGAACAGCTACTCCCAGGTCTTTCCTTCATCCTTCTCCTCAGTTCCCTTTCTCTTCATCTCGTAACAACAAAACCCCAGATCTTGGGCCACCATTTTATTGCATTTTTTAAGCAGTCTGTAAAAATAGAACTCCCTGGTTTGTAGCTCCCTCCTCCTGCTAGCAACTGGTAGAAAAGGCTAAAATCTGCAGCCACCTCAGCTTCATTTGCCCTTCAGCCCCGACAAACATTTCTCATGTCCCGCTCTCGGCTCAGTCAACTCCTCAGCTTTCTCTGCTTGTCGGTACTTTTCTTTCTTCTCTCCACCTCTTTATCCGTTTTGTTATCAACCACTTAGTTAAGATTATGCTAAAGCTGGCAAGCTCATTAAAGTGTGTTAGTAGTAAATATAGCGAACACATCCATACCAAAACAGTAAAAGCAAGGATAGTGTCTTTCAACGTCCAGGTGACTGCAAAAATCATCTTTGAACTTTGCATTGCTCTCCCTCGTCACTGGCACACACCCGACGGACTGTGGAGCTATCGAATCACCATAACGGTCTAGCAAAGAATTTGTACCGTTATTCACTACATCCACATCAACGGCATGCAGCTTCAGCAGTGTAGATAATTATTGGAGAATCACAGAGAAATACCCAACGTTTCAAACAAGCTTCATAGCTTTATTTTGTGTAATTACAAAAGAGAAAACACCAAAACCAGGAGTCTATTAAAGCCATGGGAACTTACAATTCGGTTAGCAACAAACGTGATTTTTTCCCATTTAAAAACTAGTGTGTATTCAGTTTTATATGCCTATAATACTGGGGGAAAAATAACACTATCTGGCACAGCATCAGCGGCTAATATGTCCTCAAGAAGGAGCTAATGTAAGCCTTGCACATTTTTACCGTCTATAACTTAAAATATTCAAATTCAAGAACTGTTTCTGACTTTCATTATATTTAAGCAATCTCACACAGTTTTACTGGGGACCAAACTTGGCCACTCCATGTGATATTCCTGCTGACAACACATGAATCACTAACACAGCGTCTGCTTTGCACATTCTTGCGCTAGTTTTTAAGGACAAACAGAAAAAGCATTTTGAAACCCATCAGCTGAGCAAGCTCACTAAAGGGCTGTGAAGAAAGAAATCTGTAACAACTTTACTATGTTTTTCACACTAAAACACCACCTCACAAAGCACAATGATGTCATCTAGGCTCCACCAAAGTCAGCAAGGAAGCTGCCATCAACTACTGTGAAGCCAGGAGAGTGAACAAATCTTCTTAAACAGATAAGTGAACGCTAGATCTCACAGACTTGCTTCACCTGCAAAAGTGCAAATCTTCATTCTCAGTCTTTGAACTCTACGTGATGGGTTTGCACGCTGAGTTCAAACATGTGGAACATGGAAATACACCAAGCTTCAGATGAAGCCTCACGCAGGAGCTCAGCCCTTCAGTCAAGATGGTTGCTTTCAGATAATTTTGACCCAATGCTGATGGGACAATAAGCCTTAAGAAGATCACCTGCCTGTTGTCAACAAGTAAAACTATTTAATGTGTGCACGTGTGTATGTAGAAATGTGGGTGCAAACACAAACCTGTAATTGATAAGAATGTTTTCCATTTTAACATTTTATAAGAATTTTCTGACATTCACAGATGACGCATTTCTATCAATTAGTTCCCGGTGAACAATCACTTGTTTTCAAATCCAGGTTTACTTCTACTTCACCAGGGTGGAACAGATACAGAAATAAGCTACATTGGGGTTTTGTTTGAATGTGTTAATAAGACAGAGTCTCAGCAAACAGACTAAAGGAAGTTACCTTCCCCACACTAACTGCACGTTTTTGTTAGGTCCCCATCAACTAACTAACTCCACAGCACTCCACACCGACTCCTCTCCTGGATCAGAGCAGTTCCAGCACATTGCAGGCAACAACACTTGTTCCCCAGGGGTCAGTGTTAGGGCCCATCCTCTTTAATATCCTTATTGATGACTTGGATGAGGGAATTGAGTGCACCCTCACTAAGTTTGCAGATGACACCAAGCTGTGGGGAAGTGTCGATCTGCCGGAGGGGTAGGGAGGCCCTGAAGAGGGACCTGGACAGGATGGGTCAATGGGCAGAGGCCAATGGGATGAGGTTCAACATGGCTAAGTGCTGGGTCCTGCACTCTGGTCACAACAACCCCATGCAGCGCTACAGGCTTGGGGCAGAGTGGCTGGAAAGCTGTGCAGAGGAAAGGGATCTGGGGGTGTTGGTCGATGCTCGCCTGAACGTGAGCCGGCAGTGTGCCCAGGTGGCCAAGAAGGCCAGAGGCATCCTGGCCTGTGTCAGGATTAGTGCAGTCAGCAGGACCGGGGAGGTGGTCGTCCCCCTGTACTCTGCTCTGGTGAGGCCTCACCTCGAGTGCTGTGTTCAGTTTTGGGCCCCTCGCTACAAGAAGGACATCGAGGCCCTGGAGCGTGTCCAGAGAAGGGCTACGAAGCTGCTGAAGGGCCTGGGACACAAGTCCTGTGAGGAGCGGCTGAGGGAGCTGGGGTTGTTTAGTCTGGGGAAGAGAAGACTCGGGGGAGACCTTATTGCTCTCTGCAGCTACCTGAAAGGAAGGTGTGGGGGGCTGGCGGTCGGCCTCTTCTCGCAGATAACCAGTGATAGGACTAGAGGGATTGGCCTCAAGGTGCGCCAGGGGAGGTTTAGGTTGGAAATTAGGAGACATTTCTTCTCAGAAAGAGCAGTCAGGCACTGGAATGGGTTGCCCTGAGAGGTGGTGGAGTCACCGTTCCTAGCAGTGTTCAAGGAGAGGTTGGCTGTGGTGCTTAGGGACATGCTTTAGTTGGTGATGTTGGTAGTAGGGGGATGGTTGGGCCAGATGATCTTGGAGGTCTTTTCCAACCTTAATGATTCTATGAACACACACACACACCACCAGTTTATGCAGTGAGGATGAAAGAGCAAGAGGAAAGGGGATCTACCCACCTTTGAACAGGGAGCAGCAAAAATAAGAAAATCCATTTTTTAGTGTATCTTTTTTGTTGTTTTTTTTTTTTTTTTTAGTCTAAGTGTGAGAGTTATACCAGAAAAACAGGGCTCTGAGGTGGATTATGCTGCAGATTAGAAAACATCTGTCCTATAACCAGGACAGAGAGCACAGTTTGATGTAGTCATTAAAAAAACAAAACAAAACACACACAAAAAAAACACATTAATACCTATCATGCCCTTCAAGAGAAGCAGTAAGAAAGTGGAAAGAAAGAATTCTCTTTTCCTTCCAAATGCAAATGTTTATTTAAAAAAACAATTTTATACCTTGCAGTGGAAAACAAACTGGATTTGACAAACAGTATTATTTAAGCAGCAAGATCTTAATGATGCATACCGTACTTTACTACTATAGATTTCATAGGACAAGGACAGTTGAGCTTTATCCCACATAATTAATTAAGATGTACTTGGAGTATGACACGCATCAAATAGGACAGTAAATAGGACATCAAATAGGACTGGGTTTTGAGACACTAAGACACACAATTTAAACATCAGTGTTTTTTTTTCATTTGTTCAAACAATTTTTGTTATTAGGAAAATATGTCCATTGCTATTCTTTCTGGACATACTAACATTCTTTAAATAATAAAACTACCAATATTATTAGCATCAGGCACTAGTCATCACACATCCTCCTACTATTCATCTTAAAATTTTCTTGAGACTTCAGAAAGCATTTGGCCATGTAATATTAAAAAAAAAAAATAAGGCAGTTTTTGGAAGGACACAAAAGATTATGTGATAAAGGAAGGAAAGTTCCACAGTGGAAAATCAGCCTAAATTAGACTACAACATCTTCCAAAATTCAGCTTGAGTATACTCAATAGCTTCAACTGTGACAGAAGTGAAGCATGTATTTCCATGGAGAAGAAAAGTGAGGTAGATAGAGGTAGGATTTGGGAAGATGGTAGGCTAACCTCAAACACAGAAACACACACGCCCCTCCATCATTAAGGGAGAAAAAGTAAAAGAAACAACAACAACAAATTCTTACAATTCATCTTTTCACATGTACATGAGGTGTGAGGGGAAAAAAAAAAAGATCACTGCACTCTGCAGTCTATTTAAAGTAATAATTCAATGAAGTTCCTTACATTATTTTTGGTTTCCTGACTTGAAATCTCCCTCTTCCTTTTCAAAATCTTGCTATAACTTCTTGTGCATAAAACTATATGATCTAGAATAACAAGCAGAGAGGTGGAAAGCAATGATCTTTCAATTGTAATCTCAGTGGGATGACCTATTTACCAAACACCCTTGAGAAAAAATACTAACTTCACTTGTCCCTAAAATAGAGACAAAAATATTGCCAGAGATTGCACACAACAGCAAGATTAGATTTAACCTTTGAATGTAGCTTACTATTGCTACAAAGAAGGTTAAAACTACAGAAAGCTACATATCTGCACTCCAACTGCCTGCACTCAGTGATAGGAACTGGACTCTGATTTGGAAGGCAAAGGAAGGAAGAGAACTTGAGACAGTATTTTTCTTCTCCTAATTTGTTAAAGAAGTGTCAAAACTAAGTAGTCTGTGTTCAGAAATAACTCCGCTGATAACTAACTCACAGAGGGGATAGTCTAGACTGCTGCAAATATTAAGGCATGTATGATATCATCATCTTTTTTTCTCCTCCTTTTTAAAGTTAACATTGTAGGAACCACTCTGAGGTGAATCCAAATTCTTCAGATCCATATTTAGTATCTGTTTGGGGGCTGGGGATAGGGAGAAGAGGATGGTGGGACTTTTAAAAAGTAATTTATTATTTTTATTAAACCTGCGGCGTTCCATATACTTACATTAACTTCAGGAAGAAAAGGTTATGTTTAAAGTGCTAACTTACGCATCTGTTAAGACCACAATTAATTATCTTATTTGATGATTTCTTGAAACAGAGACTGTAGACTTAACAAATAAGCTCTGGAGGAAACATGCAGTACTCCTTGGCTTGCGTACCTGTGTCACTTCCAGATCCAGTTGATAACGCTGGCATGATTTAGTCTGCAGAGTATCACGCAGGAACGTCAGACTAGTGCTCTGCGGCCAGGAGGCAGAAGTTAATTTCGGTTTAACTGCTTGCAGCCAAGTTGTCTACAAAGATTTATGCAATCTCCCCGCTTCTCCTAGAAAGAACGGAAACAGAATTTTACAATTAAGAACTTTGTTAAACTGTAAATTACTGCTGCTAACCAAACCCAATCATTATCACAAAATAAGCTTTTGATTTAAGTCTCTCAAAAACAACAAAGCTCTTTGCATTTATATAGAACTGTTAAGGTTTTTTCCCCAGGTGAAACACGTTTTGTTTTCTTCAGTCTAGTCTATAATCCCATCCCGCTGTAAAAATAACTTCACACATTTCTCTCATGTAAATTATACTCTAACTCTAGCATGTCAGGTATTTGGGAAATATAGTGTTCTTTAAATAAAAACAGTGAATAATTTAAGTCACTCTAATTTTGTTACTACTTTTCACAGAAAAAAAAATTGCTTACATGTTAATTTATTCCATGCTTCTACTCAAACTCTTTTCAATCCATTTCAGTACATTTAAAATCCGACATGTGATTTTTATTTGTAATCTGGAAATATAAACTAAATTTTAACTGAAATTATAAAAATCAGGACTGTAGCTAACACTTATCCAGGGTAAACGGCAACTGGATTTATGGAGCCATTCTCATCATTCTCACGCAAACTATATAAAGATTTTTTTCCTGTAATTCATTACCATGAAGTCACTTTTTTTTTTTTTTTTAGATACAGTTTTTAATTATTGCATAGGCCTACAAACATTAAATTTGGGTCTTTTGTTTTAACCAGCTCTTGAGGAAAATTCAGAGAAAATGTAACAAAAGTATGAACCAATTTCAAATGTAAGTGAACACATTTAAATTCGGGTATGTTAAAATATAAAACTGAAAGAAACTCAAACTCTTTTCACAAGACTGGAAATGTTTACTAATAGCAGGGCAGGGGCTGATGTGTTTGCAGGGAGAAGGAATGGAGAGGGTGAAGTAGAAGCTTACAGAAAATAAAGTAGTTTCTCCAGATTTCAGAAAACAAAGTGTCCTTGAAGAAAGAAACCAGCATGGTTCTGCCTTAGCATAAGAAATTAAACAAAAAAGAGAGCATTTTGCTGCTGCTGTTGCTGATTTGGTTTTTGTTGTTTTTGTTTGTTTGTTTTGTTTAAACACATTCATATTAATCAGAATGACTTTTGAAGTCATCTTGGCTCCAAAAGTGCATATTTTGGACACATTTGTACTTGGCAACAGTCTCATGGAAGAGTAATATACAGGTGCTGTAAACACTGTATGCTGTTCAAAAGTTTCTTTCTCCAACAACAAAAAAAAAAGAATAAATCCACACATTGCTAAAAACTATTGCAACATATTAAGGGCCATCCATAAGATTTTGTTTGTTCCTTTTTAAATCAATTATTAGATATAAACTAGTTGTTAACTTGTCCCTATGTGTAAGCCTATAGTTTAAATAGTCTGGCAACATTTTGAATTTTTTTTTTCCTTTCCCCCTAAACATTTTACCCGGAGAAAGATTTTGCATGTCAGCTTTCAAACCCCAGTGATTCTGGATATTTTTTAAAGAAGATAAGCACAACAGAAGTTACAGCGATAGATAACTTCTTCTACTATTAAACAGAATGAATAAAACTCAAAACATATCTATCATAATTGTTTTAGGGATGGTTTTGGTTGTGGGTTGGGGTTTTTTTGTTTGTTTGTTTTTGTAGTTATAAATGGTTTTGTTAAAGAAAAAAGCTTTCACCCAAAAAGCATCCATTTCCCCCCAAAATCAATATTCATTAAATCAATACAAAGTCTATTAGCTTAAACTAAATTTAAAACAGAGATAAGGGAGCACTTCAAAGTGAAAGATAAACTTATGATGACAAAGTGTAAAACATCTATATGCAAAGCTAGCCAGGGTGCCGTTTAAAAGGGGAAAAAAAAATCTAGACATCATAGCCAAGGACACACTGTATAAATTAAGAGCAAACATACTCACTTTACACTAATTCTGTTTGTTTTCTTTTTATTGTACCACATACAAGTACCGTAAAGGAGGACTCCTGTTGCAAGCTCACTTACAGTCCCCAGAGTGAGCACACAACTACAGCCGTAGGACGGGTGGAAGCACTTTAGGTTTTCATGTGTGTTAGAAACCGGTTAAAACAAAATGATTTCCTGCTAATGGGCCATCTTTAATTTATATGCAGCTCTGTCTACTTAAAAAATCCACCCAAACATGCACAGCATTCTCATTAATAAGGATTAATTAGAAACTCAGATTCCTCAAAAAAATCATTGTGAAATGTGGAAAGTCTTGATGATCTACATACATGTCATGTATTCAGAACTCAATCGTGCTCTTTATTTTTCTTTATTTCACGGTAAATCATTTGATATTTAAAAAAAATCAAGTTCCTTATTATTTAAGAAACTTATATATGGCATAAAGTTATTCCCCCCAGATCCTAAATATATATTAATGAAAAATAAATGACCTGATGAAATCCTTACCAGTAAAATGCTTAATATTTTGCTGGAATGGAAGAGGGATTTTTTTTTTCTAACTTGCAAATTAAGCTACATTTTTGCAGTGATGATGTTATTTTCTTTGGCTCGCTTTATTTAAAATGCTTTGGAAGTTTTTGTCGGAGCCCAGCCATAGGCATTGCTGACTGCTGTATGGAATCGATTTGCTGCAACACAGAAATACCAGCTGTTACAGTATGTCCTGAGAGGGATTACCGAATATTCTTAAATTGAAGTTCAATCCATCTTTCCATAAAAATTAGAACCAAAAGCCAGGAACGTAACAGCAGTATCAAGTGCACCTGAGGCATTTACAATACCCAACAGGACCGTTACAACCAGCCTTTAAAAAGGGCTTATTTTTGAAATTTCATTATTCCAGTTGTACCTTGCTTCTATATATCACACTGTATCAGATTCTTCTGGCATCCACCATGTGGAAACAGTGAAATATGCGAAGCCCGGCGATACGCGGCTGACTTTCCACCAGGCCCCGGGCCGCCTCCCCGGCCGCCGCGGCGCTCCTGACACCTAGCGGCCCGCCGCCGCCTGCGGGCCCGGCCCGGCCTTTGTCACACACAGCTCGGGGTCGAGGCTCCTAGGGCCGGGTTTCTGAGGGATTTCAGGCTCGAGAGGGAAAGGGGCTTCTGAAAACGCTAGGAAATGGTTTAATGGTTTCCACTGTGTGTGTATTTACCTCAACGGCGAAGGGCGTTCCTATCTCTAGGGCTTTCCGGTCGAACTACAGACATGCGAAAAAAACCTGGATGGCTGTAAAAATGTGTTTCCTTGCCTTTACATAACTCTTGTACACTATACAAGCACATTAACCAAGCCAGACACACTTCACCCGCCAAGTTCATTACGGTAACACAACGTATGGTGGTGCCAAATGCCCCGGCTATAAATAGCCAGGAGGGCAGCAGAAGCCTCCTGGGAACACCTTTCAGAAGGCAAAATCCTACAATCACAGCTCTCCAAGGGAACCGTTCTTCTGCCTGTCACACAACTAAGGGGCCCCTTACCCATGGACAGAGGGGAAGGGGATAAATCCTACTCCCCACCACCCATGTCATAACTACGGACAGCAGTGGGAAGGTCAAACCCAAGGGTGGGAGACACAGTATGAGCGCTAAGGTGCGCTATGCCTTGTGCATAACCCTAGCTTTAGTGGCTTCTTTCTAGCATCATCTGTTGTTTTTGAATGAGAGTGACTCCATTAGTCACACGTACACTTAATGTTCATCAACTTAGCTTTTTCTACTCCAAAAAGCAATTCAAATTTATCTTTATAGCAAGCATCATGCATCTGGAGACGGCATGCATCAGGACTTGGTTCTACATTCAGCTCCCTGTCCAAACCTCAATGAACTTCATAATATTTCTTTCTGAAAGGTTATTTTATAAGTTAATATTTTTGGCACTTTAATGAATATAAACAATTTTCCTTCACATTTAAAAGGCAGGCTGATGATTTCAGTTGATTTAAAACAGTTAGAAGTATAAAAAGTATGAGCCTAATAATGTTATGAATCAAGGAAAAAACATAAAAAAACAGGTTGTTCAATACAAGAAACACACTTAACATGTTCTTCTAAAGGATGCTACAGTTATGAAGACTATAACCTGGATTTCCAGAACTAAAACAGCATGCCTGCAAATGGTATTTGAACTACCAGATAGAGATTTCATGTGGAGACAGGAAATTTGACAGCCATTCGGTCTTGTATTCATTGTGGGGCCTCCAGTAATTGAATGACTAGAGACATGTATACAAGTCTCCAAAACCTAGTCAGCACAGGAAATTGCCAAAGGAGGTTTTCTAGACTGGGGGAAGTAAATCTGCTTTGGTAGACAAAATGTGAACAGAAAATGGTGGTCCACTCTTCTGGAAGATGTAATGAGATCTATTGAATCCTTAACCCTTACTGAGGAAGCTTCCACCCACTCCATCACAGGGTCTCCGACAGACTACTGGAATCCGTTTGTGGCTTTCGACTGCCCTCCAAAACTGGTCAGCTGCCCTTCTACACAGTATATGCACTGCCAATGGGAACCCCCCCACACACACACAAAAATCAACTGGAAATACTGCATAGCATATGGGTGCTATGTAATTTCAAATGTGTCCCAAATTGCAAAGGACAATAGCTGCCTTGACTGACATCCTCCTGGTCCTGCCATTGTATCAATCTTCAACCATCAGAAGAATTTAAGACTTTTGCATGATATTTTAGGGTATCTTAATCAGTGATTTCCATTTTGTTTAACTCATGCAAATATTCAGCTTACACCATAAGGATTTTAGATACAACCACAGTCTGAGAACAAAAACCAAGAATTTAATCCCAATTAGTGCTTGGTGGCTACTTCTGAATGTGGTCAGGTTTCATTACAATGAACACCAGAATGAAACAAGGCTTATTCCTGATTTTGGTGTCTAGGGCTTTAAGAGGAAGAGAATAACATTGCAAAGGATGAGCTCACACTAGATCTTTCACTCAATGGGTCATTAGCAGAAGAAAACTCCAACCACTATCTCATCACCCACTCATGAAAACTTGCCAGATATTCATACACTGTGAACTCTTCTGCTGTTTGACTGAATTTGTTCAAAGGGCTCAGAAGACAGGAAGGAGAGGGTGATGAGAAAGTAGAGCATAAGATTTGCTTCCTTCAGAACCTGAGCAACAAATATGTTCCTCCTCCTGAAAAGCTAAACCTGAGTTTCAGAAGTCTCACTTACCTATACACTCCAATAGCAACACTGAAATTGATGTCCCCATTTTCTTCCTCCAGACTGATTTTCCCCCATGTTATCTCTTTGCCAAGACTGGAACCATAACATAAGACCTGTTTATCTAGACACCACCTTTATCTGAGCCCTCTCTAAATACATCTGTGAAACTACATTCTTTTAATAACGAGTCACTCTAATATAGAATAAAAATACAAATAAAATATAGATCAGTGTAAAAAAAAAAATAGTAATTGGGCCACTGAGCAATGTTTCTGCAGGAAGTTCAAATGACTCTGAATCCTATCATGCATCTGAATTAAAATGATAAAAATCTTCATGGAAGGGACCCTGTCTACATACTGCTAACAGTATGCCAAAAGGCAAAAGCATAAGAATGAACTGTTTAACCCTCCATGTAATACAAGGTTGACTAAATGAGTTTGATAAACACTTATCTAATTCTCGCTTATTTGCTACCACATTCTTCCGTGCAAACTAAACACACTTGGGAAACTTGATTCAGCCTAGTGGTTCCTATTGCTTCCAGCATATATAAATTAAACTAAAAATCCCTGATTTCAGAGAAGGAAGAGGAGAAACCAAATTAGCTGTATCACAGAAGAAATACTGGAAATTTTCTTTCAGAGGTGTTTAGCCAGCGTGCCTTGACACTACTCTGAAGAGGGCATTTCATTGTAAAATATAATGTTGTCTTCATTTTGACTCATTTACTGACCTATGTGGCAAATGGAATTTTACATTATATAAATGCCTCAACTTAGAAGTGAACTGACACACGCACTTGCTTTTTCTAGGGCATTTACAGAAATTTTTATCAAAAAGTATGGCTTCTGATCAGTCAAATATGTTATCTTTGGGGGAAGATTTGTTCACTGTCTCCATGGCTGATGTTTATGGATCTCCTGAATGTATGTAATCCAGATTCACTTCTGTGCTTAATAAATAACCAGTGCTCATAAAATAAATAAATAATAACATGTTATTACCTACAAAAAAGGATTTATTACCTATATTCATATATATATATATATGTTTCAAAAACTTAATCTCATAATCTTGATTGAAACTTTACCACCGATTTCAGAGATCTGCAGTCAAAGTAACATTTGAAGGCACTCTAACTAGCTCCTAAGATGTCAAGTATTATTTTATGTATTGCACAGAAGTTCTAGATTGTTGCTGTCTTAAAACATAGTCAAGTTACATATGAAATACACTCAAAAAGCAGCACTAGTAAAATTGCAACAGTGGCAAAACCATTTGCAATCTGCACCTCCCATCTTTAACACAAAAAAAACCCACATTGAGCTCTGTTCAGCCTCAGATTTTAAACGTCAATGTTGGAACTGAGCACATTCCTTCAAATGCTTGAAAACATTCCTTTAAATACATACACTAAAGCTAACAGTTTAATTTAAAACAGCATCAGTGTAGTTGATGTCAGATATCCTTAGACAGATCCAATTTTCTGCAAATAAAATGTACCAACTGACAGAATAATATTAGTTTAATAAACTAGTTTAATAAAGCTATTCACTAAAATGTGACCTAAACTATGTCTCAGATCAAAGGCTGCTCTTTTGGTTTGAGTTACTGGTTTGGGTACACTCTTAACACTTTTCCCCTAGCTGCAAACCATTCCTTTTCCTGGAAAATACCTGTCAGCGGGTACCACAGTCTCTCCATTAATTACCTGCACAAAAAGTTTTGTTCTGGCATGGTTTCTTGACAGCCATTTTGAAAAATTTAAGCAAGCTGAAGTAAATGACAAACCCTACTGGCTCCCCCAAATGCTGAAATGATGACAACTATAACTATTGCTATAGAAGAGAAAGCTCAGCAAAACCTCCAGCAATGAGTTATCTGATCACCTCAGCCCTCCCTAACAATTATATCTGCCTTGTACCAAAGGGCTCTACAATTCCTGTTTTAGGAATTTAATCCATATTTTAGTATTATATATATGATTCTGTATTTTTGGGTGGTCCTGCGTGGAGCCAGGAGTTGGACTCGGTGATCCTTGTGGGTCCCTGCCAACTCAGGATATATTCTGTGATTATTATAATGCAGTTTGATCCCAGATCTACAAAAGCTCATGGAAAATCTCCAATTGATAGAAACAAAAACAGTGTTAAGGCCATGCTTAATAAAATAATAAATATTTCATTTATTTATTTACGAAGTATTCGCAAAGTTTTTGTGTCAAGTTTAGCAAAGTATTTGTGTCAGCAATATATTGAACTTCACAGTCCTGTGGCTCAAAAAAATTGTGCACTTATTTTGAGGTTTGTTAAACAGCCATGTCCAAAAAATCATCCTCAGAAACATATAAATATACAAATACTATTACTTCAAAGTCAAAAACATCCCCCAAAATATTAGCATGTTATTTTTCTAAACACAAAAACGCTTACACCTCTAGAGCCAAATGTGTTGAGGGGGTATTTTACAGTGCTTCCATATTTTGTTTGTTTTTACAGGAGACAGGCTGTGTCCACTTCATCTTTTCTAGATTACCTCATCTTCCAAACATTCATCCTTTGTTCAGCACAACTTTCCATAATCCATTTCTGTCGATATGTGATTTTTTTTTTTTGATGGAACAGAAGATTTGGAGAGAGAGAACAGGAATGAAAAAGTAAACAATATGTATTTTTTTCTCTGAGAGCAAAAGCAGAATCCACTTTCTCAACATATTTTTATCCCCATAAAAATCACTACAATAATTTCCAATGTAATCAATTTCAGGCTTTTTTAATATTAAGTTTTAAAATTGAATATGAGCAATCTGAAAAGTATATGCTTTTAGCTCAATTTTGGAAAATGTTTTGATTTATTAACTGATAATTTACTAGTTGCATCTTGAGCATAAGTAACAAAAAACTTCCTCACGTGTACAGGTGCACAGTAAAAGCAAAGTATTGCTAGTCAGAGGGAGTATGTGCATTTAATTTCCAGAACTCTACAAGCTTTGTGAGCCGAACTACCATGGGATGCTTGAGCTTGTAAAAGAAAACAAAGTTGAAGCTCAATGGCTAAGCAATGACACCTCCCAGGGCCTCTGGACTGTTAGTGCATCAAGCAGAGCAGGCCCTCCTTGCAGCCTTCTCTTCCCTGTGACCGCCCTTCATCCTTCACTCTCGGCTCCAATTGACTCCACAATACCTACATGAGGCTCGCCTCCTGCCCTCCCCTGCTCCACTCCCTCCGCCTCTTCCTCCTCGGCAAGCTCTGGGAGCACCACGCCACCTAGTCCAGTGTGTGATTTGTCACCCTTCTTTACAGCTTAGTTTTCATTGCCTTCATTTTCCCCGTTTTCTTCTTTCCAGAATGGCAGGTCCCCCCTTGCTGTCCCAATTCTACTTTGCAGTTCCTTGCTCCAGGCCTCTACCCATCTTACTGTCTCCTTGGGTGGCACTGCTGTGTACTCACTATTCTTGTCATGAATTCATGGTCTTCCACTAACAAAGCTTCCTTTTACCCCTTTCTTCACAAATATCCCTGCGTCCTGACATGACACAGTTTTCACTTCCCCTACAGTTTTTGCTTTCTCCTGTCACCATTTCCGCTCATCCCACCACTGCCTCAGCCCTTACCACTCTATTTTTCACACTGTTGCATTCCAGTCCTAGATACACGTTCCAAACCTATTCTTCATTAGCAAGCACTTAGTTTATTACCCTCCAAACCTCAAATTTATGACAATGTGCAAGTGGTAGCAGATGGGGAGACGCTTCTGCCTGCAGCTCCGTACCATCTCCAGGCTCTAACTAAACTCAGAGCAGGACTTTCCAATGTTCTGACTTAAATATTTATCAATGCTCAGTAACATCTGGAATATTCCCCCACAAGTTTGGAAACAATCATGCCATTTCCAAAGTTACACATCATAATACAAAGAGACACAGTTAGAGCTTTACTGCAACACTTGAAGCTTGACACACTCCATGAGTACAGACACTCTGCACACTTCAGCTGTGTAGGAACTTAAATGGCCGAAATAGAGTAGACAAAATCATAAGATTGCCAACTGTCTTACCAACCTATGTAGCCTAAATTATAGTCCCACTGCAACTGGAGTGCTAGGCGCTGAGATTCAAGTCTTATTGTCAAGTTTAAAAGCCAGTTCATTCACATCTGAGATAGTGATGGATGAAGAAGAGTCAGATTCAAGGCAAGGGGTAAACTGTAAGTCAAGTTCACACTTCAGTGAAGACAAACTCTCAGATTTCACTTCATTTGGCCAAAAACATCATATTCAATCTTTATGAAGAAAATCATTTAAAATGATAAAAGGTCAATAAACACAAATGGTAACAGTACTTAACTTGGCAGTGCTACCTACATGAAGAATTTTCTGTTTTTCTTGTTCAACTCACAGCTTAATACATTACTTTATGCCTTAATGTATACCAGGAAAACACAGGATATGCAAAGAGTCCAAGTTAATGTTGCTGTTGGAAACTTAATGTTTGCATTTCCTGGATTTTGCAATTTCAACAAGGTGAACAATACTGCATTGATTCTATTTTGGCATTTGCTACAGATACCGAAGTATTTGTCCTTATTTTGTCTGAATCTGTAAAAATCAGAGAGTTAAGCAGTTTGATAATGAGCTTTTGACATTTTTTGTTATTCACAGAGGCCTATCCATCTTATGTATCTTCCAGTTTATTAGACAATCATGAAGGTGGTGATGCTGTACAGATCAGTAAGCTTACCTGCTTCAGCAAGCGTAGCTAAATAAAAGTGTAGAAACATCTTAAAAAATGGATGCTTTTAAAATTAAAATATTGTGAATACAGAAATTTTGATGAAGCAAAGGAAAATATTCTACAGTAAAAACATTTCTTTGAGATGGTGTCACTGTAGATTCACTAATAGCACTCAAAACAGGAATGTGCAGTTAATGTAAACTTACTTACGAGAGGGTAAAAAAGAGGCAGTTCAATCTTCCCTCTAAATTCAAAAGCTAAAATAACTTGAAACTCTGAAAAATAGAGGGATGGCGGGTAGCTGAATTCAGCTGAAGTGCAGCTACTTGTACAAAAATTATAGTTACTACAAAGCAAATGGCCTCTTCCAGTACATATTGATGGGGTGTTCCTTGCATTAGCACCCTTGAGATGGTAAGATACAGAGCTGAACAGTGGCTAGTGTTGATCTGGCACTCTCTTCTACTTTGACAGATGATTTAAAGGCACTATGTTAACAGAGATCAGTTGAATATAAATATATATATTTAAAATCATTCTACATTCTCAGAATTAGGAAAATATATAAAATTGTAGAGGTTCTTGGGATCACTTTAAAAGGAAGGAGTCTAATAACCTGCTGGTTATCTGGTACCTGCTTCATCCTTTCCATTCACTCCACCCGAAGAAGTCCTACAGAATTCCTGTTGAAAACCGATGCTGAGCACCACCGTGCCCACCAGTCCCTTCTGCAGAAATACCTACTGCATGAGACTGTCACAGCAAGCATTCCTGACCAGCAACTCCTATCACAGCATCAAAATACATTCCAAGTCACTGGGATGTCCGTCTTCTTAGAACTGATCCTACTGTTGCCTGAGTAGTCGTCCTGTCTTGTACCCATCAGTGTGGCTAGCTTCTATGGCATTTATCAGGAGGCAAATATTCAGAGCTGTGCTATAAAACTGACTTCAGTACTGCCCAACCAAAAGATTATGAAACAGACGCTTGCACTAAGACAGACTTAGGGAAAGTTACACATGAAACCTTACAGTGCTGCCTTGCAGACAGTAGAAATGACAGCTACATAGGCCATAACTGAATATGCCTTAATGTTACTAGATGTTGGTGTCCCAGTAAGATCATAAAAGTGAATACAAACAAAAGCCCACAGAGTATTGTACTGGGAACAGCATCAATGACTGTTTCAGCAAGACCAGGGGTGCTACAGTTCCCTTTGACTGCAGCAACCTATGGGACCTGCAAAATCCAGTGAGACAGTTTAGAGATAGGGACAAAGAATTGGATGGGGAAAGATCAGACAGACAGCGTTCAGAAATTTCTATTCCTAAACAATTCACAGAGGCGATGAGATGGGTGATACCTTGCCACAAATAGAAAGAAGATAAAGGCTATGACACTTCTGAATCCAAGGCTTATAAGGAGGATACAGGAAGAAAGAACAGAATTAACCGACTTACTAATACCCAAAGCGGACACACTCTGGCATCTTAGACAGTGGTGGTAATTCAGATTGACTAATACCTATTAAAATGGCACCCGCAACACACTTAGGCAGTACCAAGGAAAGGAATATAACAGCAGTCATTTATTTCTGGTTCAAGCGACCCTTTAGCATGAGAGCACGCCTAGGTAACCAGGCATCTATTTCTTGGAAATTTCCCCTGTCCTTACTGACTTTCTCAACACATGGGGCATTGCTGCACTCCTCCCTCCTGTTGTGCAGATTTGCTTCCTCTTGCAGGGCAGATGGCCTCACCAGCGAAATCGCTGGAGATAATCCTGTTTATGCAGAACAAAACATGATCCACTTCTTGGCACGCAGGCAGTCCCCAATACAGGGATAAGTCTGCTGCTCCACTCATATAGAAATCCATGCTGATACAGCACTGTCCGTGCCGTTTTTTGTTTGTTTTGTTGGGTTTTTTGTTTGTTTAAGAGCTAAGGCAACAGGTCTCTCCCCAATGCCAATCTTCCAGTCAGCTTCCTGCCTTCGGGAATGATGCTGCATGAAAGACAGATGCTGCTTTTCTAAACTTAAATATCAACAGAACTATAATGGTTCCCAACGATTTGCAAAATTCAAGAGGCTACGAAAGCAGAATGCTTGAAAAAAACACAAACAGCCCGAAAGGCTCTTCTTTCCTAGAGCTCCCTGGATGGACGGGAGAAGAGGGATGGGGTCACAACAAGTATAACTGTAAAGAGCTTTCAACAAGCTTAAGAGACTGCTAATTCTCTGCTTTTGTAAACCTAAGATAATTTTTAGGGCTTTGTACCAAGTCCTGACCAAGAGCTTAAATTACTGTTAACAGCTGTGAAAAGCTCAGGTGGGACTTAAATAAAGAGATGATATTGGAGTTGCAACTCACACCTACATTAACCATTGCCGTCATGACCATAGCAGCAACGTGACACCGACAGTGAGGAAATCTGCCATCTGTGATGGTGCAGAGGAAGACTAAATAATATTCGCCTTTTCAAAAGTTGCTGTTTGCTATGGGGAGTTCCATAAAACAAATTAGAAATGAACTACAATATGTAACAGCTATCACCTTATATTAGACGAAAAGAGTTTGATCTACACCAAATAAGACTAAATATTCTTAATTCCTCTTGAGCTGCTGCCTCCCTACGTGGTTTAACATATTCTGTACATAAAAAAACAGAATCACGTGGTAACATCTTTAAGAAAGGGTTGGTTTGCTCTGCTAATGAAACACTCTTGAACACGGAGCAGAATCCAAATGGTTATCAGAGGATCAAACCAAGTTTTAACATGAATGCCAACATACCAGAGAAACATTTTTTTGCAAATAAGTATTCAAAATGAGATAGAGGATGTTCTCATAAACTTTCAAGTTAAAGCATGCCACAGCCAGAAGAGGGAGCTCCTGCACTTTACAAATAAATCAGCATGGATTTCATCTTGTCTTTAGCAAGAAAGGATTTCCAATCTCATGCCACACATTTGCATCTGGTCACTTAAGGAGCAAATATACAGCAAGAATCCAATATGAAACTAATGTATATGCATGACTGATAAAGATCAAAAATGGTTAAAATAGATTTATTCCCCTGCTCCTTGTAAAATTGATCATTTTCATATCATGTACACAGCACTGCAAAGCTGAAATCACATCGTCTGCAACCAGTTCAGTCAGTAGAAGGCACCCGACCTATACACAATGACAGGTGATAGGTATGAAAAGCCACAGAACTTTCTAACAGTGGTGTTTTTCCTACCTTTCTTTTAAAGTTGAATAAATTGAACATGAGCCTTATCTACCATTATAAGAAATAAGGAACTAGATTTTGCTAATTTTAAGAAAGTTGGGAACAGAAGAAATGTCGCTTAAATATTTGCAACTGTTTTAAGAAGTTAGTGTTTTCTGAAATGGCTCAAACCAGAATAGTTATCAATAAATCATTTCATTTTCTGCTTTTCTAACAAAGATAAATGAAAAGTATTTCACAGATGTTGTGGTCTGGTTCCTTATTATAAAGACAATATTTATCCAAAATGAGCTCAGACCACAGAAAAGTCACAGGGGACGAAACACAACTTTTCATAGCTTGTTTCATCAGAATACTTTCCTAAGACTTCGGTATCACTGTGATCAATCTGGTAGTTACATTCCCTAGGCTGAGGGAAAATTCATGGAATATTATGGAATATAATGGATTGGATATTTGAAAGATCTTCCTACAGTGAATGTCTAAGTCATTTCTCTTCTAAGTATACACAAAGTGAATTCTTTGGTTTGCAATTGAACACACCTTAATTGTGGAGATAACCCGTGATTTGTTTCAGTGAAAATAAACTCATCCATGTGAAATTCTTGCATGTTCCTGTTTCTTTATTAATTAAGAACTATTTATTGAAATGAAATAAAACCCAATATAAACGTCCAAGACTGAGCCTTTTTTTTTAACCTGTAAGTCTTGTAAAGAATGCCCAAGAAATTTGTTCCCATTGAAATAATCTGTGAAAACTTATCTCTAGAAGACCTATGCCAGTTTCAAGAGGAAAGGTTTTAAGATGTAAGATGCAATTTGTTGGGAATATAGGAAATGACATATTTCAGTCTTCACTGGACTGAGTTCCAGGTAAGCACTCTGGTTTCCCACTTCATGTCCTTTTTCTGCTGTTTTGATTAAGATCCTCAGCCTTCTGGTTTCTCACGGCCAGAGAACTGACTTTGAAATGTTTCATTTTACCATGAGAAAAGTGACAGCATAATGGATTTCTTCCCAAAGCAAATTTCTTCTTCTCTTTACTGAAGTCTGTATTAGCATTTCCCGCACAACTCTCAGCTTAATCAGAAATCTAAAACTTAGCATCATCATATTCCAGCAACCAATTAGCCATCTGGTCTGTCTTAATACTCTTGAATGAATGATTTGTGCTTAAAAGCAGAACCGATATGTGCTGGGATCTAGTCATCAACGACAAAGCTAGCCCAACTGCAACAGTCTGTTCAACAAAATCTGGAAATTTGGCCAGAAAGAGAGAAAAGTCATGCTTAGAATTTCCCCTTGTATCTGCTCTGACCTTTAACTGGGGTGCTGAAGGAGAAGAGGAAGAAAAACAGGGCAAAATGAGCAGTAATATTTGCTGCCAAATTTCACTTTGCTGTCAGCTTTTACAGCATAGCAATATAATTATGTAGTCTAAATTTCATACAGTTACATAATTACTTGTCTCACTCATCGGTAGGCTTCAGATACATGGAAAATATTACAGAGTATATGCTATTTTTCATGGTATATTATTTGCCAAAATATCACTGTCACAGCTCATTTCAGGTATGGTAGTGTGATTAAAACACACCAAGAAGGTTTTGACATGTAACTTAATTTCCACAAATATTTTAATTTTTACTCATAACATCATAAACTAGTTTAAACAAACACTTGGGCCTGGGAGTTAATTAGCTATAAGTTATTAAGTGGATACCAGAAGATATTTCCTCACTATCTGGCCCACCAGCTGGAACCAAACCAACGTACCACCTTTCAGCTGAAAGCAACAGAGCCGCCATCAGCAAGGCAGGGGCAAGGAAACCCAACCACAAAAGCACATCAAGCACTCTGGAAGAGTTTTTCAGTGCACTCTAAATTCTCACATCCAACAGCCCAAGGAAAAAACCAACCAAACACACAGAATGCCATAACAATACATGTCTGGTAGTCTTCGCTGTTAAGCAGATGGCATAACAGGTTTGCTTAGAGCTGGTCAGATAAAACTTTGCTAAGACACCTGCAATATCCAACAGTCGCATCACAAGGAAGCCCCCAGCTGGGAAAGTAATGAGGCAGAGAGAGGAAGAAAGAAAATTCTGTTTTCACACTGGTTTTAGTGGTCCCAAGTTGGCAGGAAAGAAACCTGTAATTTCTCAGGCTGTAGATATAATCCCAGCTTACTAAAGTAGTAACTTTTTTAATGTGCCATGTCACACTATTTAAGTAGAGAGCGTACACAAAACTGGATAGATAAATGTTAATAAATACAAAAAAAAAAAGGATTCGTCACAAAATATGCAGGTAAGTACGTGTAAATAATCAAACGGTGCATTTTGAAGATCAGAGCGTGCTTCTGTGTTGAACATATATCATACATGTTGACACAAAAGAGGATGAGCAAGAGTTGTTAATCTCATTCTTCTCTTCTACCTGCACACAAAATCCCTTGAGGCCCTCAAGAACTACAGACATACCAAAAAATAGTAGGAGTTTTACCAATGCAAAGGAATCACTGTATTGCTAGGTGGTTTTCAGAAAAAGGAAAAACAAGAAAACAAACCCAAAACCCAACACACTTCTTGTACTGATGAATAATATTAGAGTAACCACAGTGGACGTGGTCCAGCATCAAGGCTTCCCACAGTCAGAGAATAACAACAGGTTTTACGGAATAGCTAACACATGGTCCTTCACTAAACACCTTGTGACAACACTACTAGAACTGTGTACTTACAGCACAAAAGACTAAATGGCATAAAACCTATGGCATGTCAAAGGAAGAGAGTAAGACCAAGGTTACTAGCAATGTCACGTGCTCGCACAGCAACTGTCAATGTGAAAATGTACACCTACCTGAAAAATACAGCTACATGAGGGGCAACTTGGAAAAAGAGAAAGAAAAGGATATGGAAATAGCAATGCCTCTAGTTGTAAATTTAACTTGGAATAAAGGAACGAAACACACCAACTAGGCACTCAAGAAGTTTTTCATAACCACTAAAAGCACCCAAAAATGCTGCCCAGCATTGGGTGGAGATGGGTTGTGTTAGAGCTAGCTACCATTCTCCTTCTCCCTTTGCTTTTTGAGATCCAAGAGTTTGACAACCAGCCAGCAGCAGCAGGTCAGCTTGGTTCCTGAAGCCAAAATGCCAGCAGTGACCAGCCCTACCACCATCCCTCTTGCTTTACAACACCAGAAAGCAGCCATCACTTCTTGGAAGTGGCTAAGCAGGACTTGCGAAGGCCAGTGATAGCCTTCACCAAATCAAGGAAAGCAAGGGCTGTCTATGATGAGTAGCTACTTCGTTGAGATACAGCTCAGCAAGTCAAGTGGCGGGATCTATTCCAGTCACATAGTCAAAGAACAGTCCTTAGAGCTAAAAGGTAAGGTTACAAATGCATCACACTGAGATTTGGTGGTGAAGATTTTTGCATCCCACAAACTGTACCCAACACTTTTGTCCAACACTTCCCAAACAGGAACTTTGATGTTACTTGATGGTAGGCTAAAGGCCGCAAGACATGGTTAATTCCTCTCGATGCATATTTGTACACATATACATACCTATATAGGTATATATACAATGAATTCATATTTCCTATGTATCTTCTTTTGTCTTATCTTCCAACCCCGAATAAACCCACCCTTGCCTGCAGGTTTCAGCCAATCTGCAAAACGAAGTCTTCATGTGAGAAATGGGGAAAGAGAAGAGCATGAAGTGAACGTGCGAAAAAAAAGTCCTTGCTGCTGCTGAAAGCCAAGGGAGGTGCTGAAACCATAGAACAAACGAGTATGATCAGTGAATTTGTGATCAAGTTTGTAAAAAAACTTTACTAAAGACACCTGTAATATCCAGCAACCTCATCATAAAATCCAGCCTGGAAGAGGAGGTTGCTCCTCCTATAAAAATCTAGCAAGCACAAATTGAAGCAACATACATTCCCTGTTAATACAGAAGTTACCCCACATCCAAGCTCATACTTTACAGTTACAAGTAATCATTCTCCCTCCTTTCCCACTCACCTGTCTCACTCACTGTACAGGGCAAATCCTGCTCACTGTGTAGTGATCTGCGCTATACTGTTGTTTTACTGTTTTCATACATTTTCAAAATATTCATGCAAGACAGCACTGTACTTAATCCCCGAGCACTGATTAATCTGTACTGCCCTTTTTGAGACGCTCTAACATTTCCTTAACGAAGACCTGTGTTTGCAAAAACACAGTTACAACTAATGTAAACCCTTGCTGAACACACAGAGGATTTCTGAAAGTTTGCTACCAAAGGCTCACACCGGGATCTCAAGCTGAAATACGTTAATTTAGCAGTAACTCTTGAAAAGTTTAATTACCTAGAAACACCAATTAAAGTCTAATCATAAATCTAAAGTCTAAAATCAGAAAGCACCTCTGTTGCAGAGGCAGAACACAATGCAGTTCCCCATTCCCGTAATCCACTGCCCTAACAATCCCTAACCTTCCCCTGCTCACAGTCTTCTGCAATAGCTATAAGCCCCACAGCTTTGACAGTACCTGAAATTGAAGCATCTGCTCGAAAATTGTGCCATTCAGGACCCTCAAAACATTTACACCAACAGGACTAAATTAAGCTCTAAGTGCCAATTTTAGCACACCTGACTTACCACTTTTAATTATACTCTTTCTGGTCACGAAGCAATACCGTTTCCTACAGTCTTTGTACGAAAAAATACACGCTTTGGTATGACAAATCCACACCTACGCGGTTCATGACCCTTTGCAGGAGTCTTTGCAACTGCAGAGATCAGCAGCAGGCGTTGGCCACCATGCAGGCAGCTCAGCAGCAAGGGGACACCAACTATATATATGTTATATATACATACATATATATATAAATATAAAGAAAGGAAATACGGTGCAATCGGAAACATAAAAAGACAAAAAAAAATCTGGCCTGCTCCTAAAGAAGATAAAGGTAAAAAGAAGATAAAGATAAAGAAGATAGTCCATAGTGATCTCCTGGTGTCCAAGGCTCTCCTTGCACCAGAAAGGAGAAGCTGTTCAAACTGAAGGAGAAAATGCATTATTTTCCCCTGTACTTCCAAATGTCTGTGGGATGTTTAGCTCAGCAGTGGGAAAGAGCAGAGACTACACAAATCAGCCCAACAGCGGAGGCCGGGGGAGAACTGTATCCAGACTGGTTTACCTGCCATACAGGTGCTGCCTTACTTTGTAGGACACAATGTTCTCCCTACTTGGAGGAAAGTGCATGTCTTCTCTAAAAGACCAGCTCAGAACAAGTCACGGACAGCCAGCAAAAAGCAAGTCCCATGTAAAGTTACGAAAGGACTGAAAAACAAGACAGGACTTGCTGTCTTACTAATCTGCGGGGAGGCGCTGGGAGGGCGCCAAGTTAGTTAATCCAAACACACAAACAAGTTAATGATGACCCGAGGGAGCAACACTGGATTTACACACCGAAGGAAACACCGTGTAGGAAAATGTTAAGAAACAGCCTGTATGTCAGAGCTCAACGCAAGTATTTCAAAAGCAGTTTAATTTGACCTTCTGACACACACCAAGAAGCCGAACCTCCCATGGAGAATCCCACTGCATCCCTTCATATCACGGGATGTGAATTCACAACAGAAACTTCAGACTAAGCAGCACCCAAATTACCAAGTGCTTCTGGAATACCCTATCATGCACCCCCTGAGGACCAGGTCAAATTGTGACCTGGTCTGAGTTTCCATCCACCAAACCTAGAATCTTGTCTCCTGAACTTGCTGCGTTTTACATATCAATTGCTATACAAGTGAAATTGTTACACAAACTGAAAAAAAAATCAAGTATAAAAATGTTCACGTAACAAAATTTTCGTATCTAAATACCAGACAGCAGAAACCTGAATTCTCCAAGGAGGAAAAAATACTTGTTGACTCCTGGCTTTAAAGACACATATGAAAACATTTTGCTTCCCAGTCAATTACTAATGTAGTAAAAAAATCATCAGCCTCTCTGAGAAGATGGAAATTTTTCACCTTCTGAAAATGTTTTCAAACTTAAATGACAAAAAAGGATTACTTCTAGTTTCACAAGTAGAGACATCAGCTTACAACCTAAAGACGGGCTCAGACTACCTTCATAAGCATGGGATAAAGAACTCTATGAATCCACTGACAAACATTTCCTAAAATAGTTGTATCGTGTATCGTAGCTTTCCTAAGCTCTCTGGTGAAAATCATCCTCTAAAATCACTGTTAAAAGGACAAATCTCTTGCCACTGTGTCCTAGTAATCAAAAAATATATGACACGAACAGAATCGCTCTAAGCCTTTTTGCCGCTTCCTTCAACCACATTCACATCCTCCACTGCATTTTTTTTATTTCGTTTTGAGGACAGAGTAGTACGCAAGCAGAACTGAATCCCATATTCATGGCTGATTTGTTATCAATCAAGCATCTTCCCATGAAGCCACCCCTCCTGCAGAAGCAGGAAGTTTAGGATTTATTTTTTTTTATTATTATTTTTGCAGCTGGATTCAACAGCACAGGGAGGAAAGGCTACTGAATAAAAACTGGATTTTCTGTCAACACGTTTTTATTTTAGGACAAGCTCAAGTACCCTCAAAAACAAAAATACATTTGAACAACCACGCTTTAAAATAGATCCCAATATTAATTATTTACAAGGTGTCTCTACTCTCCTTCCTTCTTTCCTTACACTGAGCATTAAAAGCACCATCTTCAATACATAGGAACATCCCAATACTTTGGAGACTAAAATTTTGTTTAGTATCCCTAAAAGCAGCTGTCCCAATCTTCTATATTTCATGTAATTCAAGTAGCTACATAAAAAGCTTTGATTTAACAGTTGAGAGAAGCACAGCAAAACACCATGCTGCTCAGGTGTGAAGAGGGTGCATCTTACCCAGTTAGCACACCAAACGTCTCCACACTTTCTAAGCATTTTCATCTCCGTAGCTTTTTGTACAGTATTTTGTTGTGTAGAGACTCAGCCATCACTAGGGACAAGCTCATTTGTCTCTAATCAGCGGCGGTATAATCATACTGTAGAAGTGAAAATTTCTCCTAACAAGCAGTATTTAAAATACTATGCTAGTGAGTGTAAAATACCTACACTGCCTATTCAGGCAGCACTCATTAGCCACCATCTAGTCTGAAATGCAGCTAATGAAACAACAATTACTAGTCCTTCCTCTGAACCTGCCAGTCCAAATTCTCAACGCTGGGTGTGTACGGCAGGAAGGCTGATCAAAACGTTTTAACCAGCCTGCGTGCTGCTGGGCCACCTCTTCTGTCCCTGGGAAAAATTGAAACCCAGAGATAAAAACCACATCTGCTCTGTGCCAGCTGTGAAAGTGCTTGCTTTCAGTCCTCCTTATAATACTCTGATGTGATGATTTTATGGAAAAACAGAGATTAAGAGAAGTAAAATACCTGGGAAGTATCTGACTTCTAGTTCAGCACAAAATTACAGATATTCAGAACTTATTTCAGGCTTCTATCAAACCGGAATGTTATTTCCAATGCCATCACTACACTGTTTCTGTTTAATTGTTTTCTGATCCACCTCTGAATAACATGCACACAACCTGAAAGTCAGCTCTGTGTTCTCGATTCATAATGAAGATATTGGTAATCTAAAAGTTTTTGATGACCCAGCACACTAACCTATACTCTTCCATTGCTAGCGAAGGCCTGACACTACCTTTTTGCTCTTCAGCCAACCTCTTATAAGGAGATAAAAACAATAACTAAGAAAAATACCAACCCTTCAATACTTCGACTAAAGGGCAATCCCAATGATTGTATTCTGCACTATGTGGCCACGACAGAGTATCTAACACATGTTGAAGACAATGCAGGTTAAAACTATTTCTTGCACCAGCAACCAGCAGTATGGCACCTGAGTCTGACTCTGGGCTAACACAAACAATACCTCCAGATTTGTAGAGCTCCTCATTGAGGCCATTTTTAGCCTCGTTTGTTCGCAACACCTTGTGAAAATATAAGTTCTAAAACTTATGCCACGTGTAAAGCACTCCTTCTTGCATTTTGTTTGGTACCCCACATTCTCAGACATAGTGAATAAATAATTCACTATTAATTTCCTTCCATTATTTATAATTATCCTTCATGTCTTCCTTCAAACACCTTTTCCGAACCAAAATTAGTTGGTTCTTTTTTTTTTTTTTTTAATGGAGAAGCCACTTCCTATTTCTGATGTAGCCTGTTACCTCTCTTTACATTTACACTGGCTAAATACCCCAGGACACTTAGAACTGCCAGTCCCGGAGGAGATGCAAATGTTAGAGTATTGACAAAATTTTGGTGGTAATACTGTTTTGCCCACGATTTTAGAAACAGGCTACGGCTTTTTCCATTCCTATCTGCCTGTACAAAAGCTCAGGAACTTCCCAGCATTTTCACAAGTGAGAAGGAGTTAGTGCCCAGTCCCTGCCCCTATGCAGTAACTAGGTCACACAACTCAACACCCATCACTTCACGTGACGTGCACTGGGTGATGGAACAGGGACACATGCTCCACTTCTGATTCCAAGATGCTGTGCCTCTTCGGTCTTTCCTCATTGGGGAAAAAGAAAGAGCCCACAGCCTCACCACCCTACTTCAATTTGTCTTCCTTGTCCCTAATTTCTTTCACTACAAAAACAAAACCCACAACTATTTCTTGTCACTGAAACAGCAAAAGGGGGGCTTTTATTTACAGTGCAATTCAAAAATATGTTTTGATAGTAGTAAATAAGTTAAATGAAAACAGCATTTGTATAGCCAAATACATATGAGCATACAGAAAATTCTTCTATGTTTATCCCAGATAAAAGCGAACCAAACCCATTTACAGCAGGATGAGAGATGGCATAATGGTACCATGTGCAGTAACTCCTAACTGCATATGAAAATAATCACAATCAGAAGAACTCTTATGCGAATATCGGCATGCAGGCTGTCACAGTCGTCAGCTGTGAAATAAACATATAAAATAATAGCTCGACATTATGTTTAAACATAGATGTACAAGTCGTTTTCCCTGGCTTGTCTGGTGAACATGGCAAACAAAATGTGAAATTGGCGTCTACAGCTTGTGAAGACTCTAGAATACAACCACCAAGATCATTTGTAACAACAAACTGTCTTTCCAGAGTATTTTTTATTCATGTTATAATAAGAAAATCATTAACTATTAAGTTTTGACCAACATAACATCTTTTTAACCAACTCACAACCACAGATCTGCCTTTTCATCCTTTCTGTAAGATGCTTCTGCCTGAGAACATTTTCCCCTTTTAGAAAACAAGATGTTAACAAGTTCACGCATTAAACCACAGCCCTCCACCATGTAATAAAGTCCCTGAAATTCAACACTGCCTTAAGCTAGTCATTACAAGTTACTGCTACAATCATTTCTTAATTGATTGAGAAATAAATGCAATATCAATGAAGGTGATAAGAAACATTTAAGACAGTAAATATCTAATGGGAAAAGGGAAAAACAAGAAAGGACTCAGTGCTCATTAAAGTGAAAAATGCCTTATGCAATTACTTAATAGGAAGCTGAATACATCTATTCACTGGATCTTAGCAAATTAAGTTTGCCTTCTTTTCTCTGAATTCCATTAATACACAGACATCATGATGCAAAACAAGTCTGCCCAAGCACTTGTACTTTTGTTTTGAACTGGAATGTCTCAGCATAGCAAACATACTTAACTTTTTTCCATCTGTCCTACACATTTACTCATGTTAAACGTGTGACCAACTCCTAGATGAATTAATAGAAGTTTAGGTGCACTAAAAAGAATCAAAAATCAGCTAGTTACTTAAATTACTGTTAGAAAACAAATTGGAAAATTCCTGTTTTAGGTTGATGTTTCATTTCTTGAACCTTACATGATCTTACTAGAAATTATATCTTGTTTTTTTCATACCTGATCAACTTAGTTGTCTATTTGAAAACAATAATTTAATTTAGACTTGGAGTTGCATTAAGGCAATTATGTTCTACGTATGAAAATATTCAGATTCTTAGTCACTTAGCAGCTGTAACTAATTTTGCAGCCTGTGACTTCAGATCCCTTAACTATGAAAGATTTAGGCTGGACACATTGCAGAGATACTGTACATTTGGTCAGCAGCTTTAAGACATCTCCTTCAGAATTTTACTTGTGATTAAGCTCAAATTCCAAGCTATGTTCTGCCCACCTCCGAAAAGCTAGAAGAGTTAATTAGAACTACAAAATTAAAGTACACACCCTAAAAATTACAGTGCAACGTTACTTGCAATCCAAAATACACGTGTACTCAGAAAGCAACCACCCAGCTATGCAAGATGCTCTAAGGACTGCCGTACAAAACAGGTGCTTTGAAAAGATGCAGAGACCATCCCTTAGTACTGTACTGCAGAACACAAGTTAAGTCGGAGTCAAGCTAGCTGTACTTCAACAAGAAGAGGAATCCTGCAGAAGAGAAGAGTCAGAAGAACGACAAAATTAAAGCAACAGCCTATTAAAATCGCTGCAGCAGAATTATGTTGCAGAGATAAGCATGACTAGATGCTGCATATTGCAAGACAAATGCTGCAATAACAGACAAAAGAGATAATGTGATCCAAAGTGTTTTCAATGTTCAAATGCATAAGAATGAGCACATCTCATAGCTATTATTATGTGATTTGAAATGAGTAGGATTTAAATACAGCCTTGACATGATGCTGAATTTGGAAAACATCTTCCTGTTTATGAGCTCAAGCGAGAGGCAGAATAATGGCATCATTCACAGCAAATTAAGAAAGGACGTAAGAGGAATTTTAGAAATGGTGATAAAATGGTGGCATGAATTGTGTTATTCAAGAAAGCAAGTAATGCGCTTTTTTAACAATCATAAGTTAAGAGTTTCCAATAGTTTATTTCGCCCCTAATAGTAATAAATAATACTAATAAAACATTTTCCAATGCAATTTGACAATAACACTTTTTTTTTTTTTTTAGAAAATCTGGTAATACATGTTCAGACATTGCAGACAATGAAAAATTTGCTTTAAGTTTTTGTAACAGGTATACTCAGTTTTAGCTACTGACTACATGTCAGGAGAATTCATTTGAAGCACGATGGCAATGCAGCGAAACCAACTGAACAAAGTTCACAATCTGCGTCCAGAAAGTATGCAAAGTAGTTCAAGTGTTAGTGATGATCTAGGAAAATGAGGCAGAAATCAATCAGTCTTTCTAAATTAAACAGATTTTTGTGCATGAAATTAAATAAAGCAGTATTATTATCCTTTTGTTGAGTTCAATGAAAAGCTAAAAATGTGGCTAATATAAGACTTTTTTTTTCCTTCCTTCAGATCAAACTAGAATCCATTATCTTCTTTTTTCTGTATCCCAACAGATCAACTAATCCAATACATTTATTTCACATGTCTCTAGTGAGTGAACAACTGAAAAAATAGGAAGAGAAAGCACTTCCATTAGAAATCTTAAAACAGTATCTGTCTATCATGAGCCATTTCAATTTTCAAAAAAAAAACTAGCGCTGTGTTACTTTCAATTAATGATTTATTGGGGAGGATGCCTCTGGAGCTTCTAAGTTAGGACTGACATTTGAACAGGACACAACCAGGCACAAGTAAATCAAACTGAAGTAAGCCTAGTTTTCTATGGAGAGGAGAAAGGTATTTCTATCACAACGAGAAATTGTGGGAGAGGTTCCCTCTACCCCACTTATTCCAATGAAAGTAACGCGCATTCACAAGAACTTCTAAAAACTATGTTCTTCAGCTAAAATTGCTAGTTCTCTTAATTCCTTTCTGAGAATTTCAAGTGTTTGTATGATTATTAAGAGATGAAGGTACTGGAAATGCAATCAGCTCTCCACCATTACATCAGTTCTGCCCTTACAACTTCCTCTGTGATTTACTTAGGTGAACATCTGTCTTGTTAATGGCATTTCTCGGTGCAAGGTAGACACTGCCCAACTTCTTTATGATCCCTTTAGATCTTCTGGTCCTTAACAACCTGCTACTGCTCCTTTTCCATCCAAAGATCTGCGTACTGTTGATTTTGAGCAGCAGTGCGCTGGATTCCTCTTTCCAGTCATTTCCTTGCCTACATCCTAATAGGGGTATCATCATCTCCTTCACTCCACACTCTTTTCTTCCCATTAGAGACAGAAGAGTGCTTAGATCATTATGCTTCTTTATCTACGACCCTTCAGAACATTTTGGTTTCTTTTTAAAGATTTTCTTCAATCTTAAAGAGAAGACATTAGTTTAAAACTGTATTCTGAAAAGACAGGTAGGGCATTAGACAGAAAAACAGTCACGCATCTATAACATCACCCTCCATTGCTCACAGTAGCAGCATTCACAGAGCAGACGTTCACTGGTTTAAGGAGTTTCAGCACTGTAGTTTCCAAAGCACTACTGAATTTAATAAATTCCCCAATGCTCACTGGTTGAAGCAGCAAAAAAGCTTTGTTTTACTGTTCTACTGTATAGTGCCAGGACAAATTATTGTTGGCTACAGAACGCAAGCCTTAACCTGAGGTTCATACTTACAGTTGTTATTCTTCAGCTGTCAAACTGAAGAGGAATATCAATAAGCCACATAAATCTGTAAATGCTGATTAAAATGCAAAAGGAGAATCAGCCGGTGTACAGAGGAATTACAAGCTTCCAGAAAACGTACTCATCTCTCCATGGAAGAGTGATGTTCCAGTGTGCCTCAGGTTGTTACTTAAAAGTGTTTGGATTGAGTATCGGTAAACATCAGCTCCTGGGAGATTTCAGTAAAAAGGCATGTCCTAACATTAAAATATCACTTTCTGACTCCTAAGTAAAACTGAAGTAGAACACCTCCATTTGAAATATTTAATTACGCAGAAAATCTAAATCTCGTATCCAATTTTCTTTCACCAAAACCTCTTTATCCTCAACATTACAGTAACTTCATTTACTCTTAACATTAACAGGTGCTGTTTGAATCCAGTGCCAAAGAGAGGATAGGACACAAGCATAATATTACATTTGGAAACACGAGTGAAGTTTGGCAGAAGCTGATGTGTTGAGGTATCTAAGACACTGCACACGTGCTCCTTGCAATGCACTGTGCCAACTCTGAAAACCACACCACTTTAAGGTAAGATGTCTTACAGGTCACATGTATGGACTGCACTTGCTCCATACTCCAGACAACACAGGGCACAAAAACAAACCCACAAGGGCCCTCCACACGCATTTTCCTCCCACCTCACAGCCAAGCTCAAAAGGGTGCAATCATACGAGTGTTCAGAATAATTTTCATTAGTGCTTCTTTACTTACTTTATAGACTATCTTTCAAAGACAAAATGAATAATGCATCCTGTTGCAGCACACTAAATATACAGACCCTGGGAACCAGGTAAACTGAATATAAGCCACTTTCTCTTGGAGCTGCAGAATTTTTGGCACATACCAAACCCATACATTCTGCCGCTGAGTGTCCGTTCTCATGTTTTCACCTGATCCATACGAACCATTCAGGCCATGACACACCACCTTTTTCCAGTAAGGAAGGACGATCCCATCACCTTTTGTGCACACTGTCACAGAAAGCCAAGGCACCTTTTTCTGATATCACAGCACGTGTTTCATAGCGTGCAGGAATTGTAGAGCTAAAGAAATTATTCATTCACTCAGACAACTACTGCCTCACACTGAGAACTCCAGATCTAACAGGCTTCAGCTAAGAAGCAATAGATAACATGTTCATGGTTTCGTTGAGTAAAATTTTTAACTTCTTTTTCCAAGGCAAATAACCCATTAAGAGCCAAAGTTGGCTGAATTTCATTCTCGTGAATGCCCAAATGAAACTCCCATTTCACATACGGAGCAGGCAACGTGGAGATACACATATATGAAAACACACCCAGTAAGTTTGGTTTTGGAAGTCAATGCTTTGGAAGTTTAAGAGCCAATAAGTTTCCCAGCTAGGTTACCCCTCCTAAGATCTCCCGTTTTTTGTAATCCTGCCTTCTTCATCTGAAGAGAAAAGGTATTTTTCACGCACTTGTTACATCACTTAGGAACTAAAAAGAACAATGTTTCTTAAAATTGGAAGTAGCTTCATAGTCGGGTCTTCCATTACAGCCTGCACATACAGGTAGCAAAAGCATCTTCCTAACACAAGACTGCAGAAAGTGGTAAGGAATTTAGTTTCTAATTAATACAAGGCTTACATGAATGTCTAAGGTATAGCCTAGTTTCCTACTAACCAGCTTCACTGCCCCAGCACTCGACGGTATGGATGTCAAATTCTAGCCAAGCAATCAGTCCCATCAGCATATGGCCCTAACGTGCCTGCCTCCGTACTTCTGTAGCCAGGAGCCTAATCTTTACGAGCTGCAGTGTTGAACATTAGAAGGCTTAAGTTCTTTTTTAAACCTGGGATATAAAACCTTCTAGTGCATTATAAACAGTGCTAAGTGTTTGTTTTACTTTTTCCAACACATCAGCACTTAGGATTCTAAGTGGAAGGAAAGTAGGTCAGGTTTTCCTACTGAAGCTTTTTCAAACTCTTTAATTTTTTGTAAATTCTACAAAATGCATCTGCCTTTTACATCCTTCATTAATATCTTAAGAATACAAACCTCTGAAGTGCACTTCAATTTACCAAAAGCCTTAAGAATAGCAAGCATCTATAAATATTAGAGAAATATTTAAGCATAAGTCCATTTTTTTTTTGTTACTGTGTACTAGGTCTGGCTTATCTTTGATCACAGATTTTTGCAGTAACTCATTAAAAATGCACAACGAATTTGCCTGCACAGATCAGCCACAGAAGAGTGATCTGAACATTTAACATCCTGCAGGGGAAAAAAGGTGGAACCCGTGCACTGGAGGGGTGCCTTGAACACTTTCGAAGGATCGCCTGCATTTCTTAATGAGAGGACATTCACCGAGTCCCTGCTGATTAGGCAATAGTCTCAGAGTTTAAAATACCCATTTTTCTACCTTCACGTTTCCACTAGTACACTACACCAACAAGGAAGCTACTATTTGCTCCTTTTATCAGCAGTAGTACAAAGAGTAAGGCACACCCTGCTGAAGCAACTGGAAAAACCTGCTACGTGAAAGCAGACAAGCGAGCACCCATACCTTCACCTCGCAAGAAAAGCAAGAAAAGCAAGGCCTGGGCATAAACACAGCAAGGTAATTCCAAAAGAAGAAGAAAAAAATAATTAAACTAAAAGGACAATCTTGGCACAAGACCTGGTTATCGCCAACTGATCTTGAACAAATTGAGGCTGAATATTTCAAGTAGGTTCCCCACGCTGAGCAAGTTTAGCTCTGGAACAGGCTTCTAATTAAAGTCGTGGGGGAAAAGGCCCAGCTGGTTTTGAGGCAGAGCTCCATATGTCTATGGCTGTATGCTGAAGCTTACAAGAGCATGGAAATAAACTTGATGAATAGGGAGGTCCTTTCCTGTCCCACATTCCTAAGAGAACAATAACTGTCAACCCAACAGCATCGCTCCGATACTGCTCGAAGATACAACCATCTGTCAGGCAGTACCAAACAATAATTAGACCAGAGAAAGCAAAAACATATCAATGTCATAGCAGGACAAACTTCGCCAAGAATAAACTTCACAGAGGATCTTTTCACAAATGTCTTAGACTCACAACCACGCTTCCCGTAATTTCGTAGCAGAAATTTATTTGCTCCCCGTGCAAACACGAGATGCACCCAGCACACCTCCTGTTCCCAGATCTGGAAGCGCTCAGCCTAGCTGGTCTCCACGCAGCTAGCAGCCCCAGCACCTGCACGCCCGGCATCCTGCACACACGCAGCGGATCGGCCGCCCCAGAACGGCGTTACAGCCAGCACACCCAGCAGTCCCTCTGCTCGCTGCAGTCACTTACCATTCAGCTCGGGCAGGATGATTCAGAACCAGCTGGCACCTGCTTTGCTACTGAAGGCTTCACACAGCCATTTCTGCACACATCATTAACCAGAAGACTGCCGCAACCGCCGTGGTGTAGGACCTCCCTGGTAAGACAAGATCTGCTCACAGAAACCCCATATCCCTTCAGACCAAGCATTACAGGTTGAAGAGCAGATGGTCTTTCAGGCTCACCAACCTTCCCACTTGCTTGACATCTAAGATATACATAACAAAGTACGCAAGCTGGTCTAATACAGAATGTTTGCCTCCACCTACGAGTCTTGCAAGCTAGGAGCCCATTTCTTCCTACTGGGTCCAGGCCAGGGGTGGGGAGTGGGAGGAGGATCTGGTATCTTTGTTTATTATTGCAATGTACCTGAAATTGAAGACAAACAGCACAATATTTTTGGCTGATTGGCTCCACCTGTTTATGCACCAAGTCACTGAGCACATCACGCATCTACTGTTCCTCTTCTACGTGCCCATACCAAAACGCACCAACTGAGGGTGTAGCACGAGTGCTCATCAGGAACCGTACATGTAAAGCAAACTGAAACAAAACTATTTACTATTTCTTATAAAACACAAGCTCGGGATACTCAAGGAAATTATCCGGCAGCAGCCAAAAGAGCAAACTATAGGAAATATTTTTTCTGTACAATATCTAGGTTAAGTTATAATAGCCATAGCCCAACTATTCAGGTAAGCACTTAAGACATCTTTAGAACGAGTCCTTCAGTGGCTGCTGAACAGAACGGAGCAGACACAGCCTGTCAGAGCCCAAAGTTTTGACAACAGTCTTTGTCAGCAGGCAGGCTGCTACACCAAAACCCAGGCTGCTCTATAGCCATTATTGTTCTTTGCTCCTAAACATCCTCTCCTGATCATTTCTGAAGAAAGTATGACAGCTCTTACATTCTCATCAGGAGACCTTCCTTCATTAACACACCATTTCAGCTTCCTTTTTGCAGTTGATTTCCCCTCTCCCTACCCCCTTGCAAAACCGTTGTGGTCAAACACAGAAAAGTTTAGCAGAACAAGAATAAAACTCGTGTCTGAGCAGTAAAGTTGACATAAAATAAAACTGTACTTTTCCAGCTTTATTCTCCTGGTGAAGCACAGAGCAAGGTAGCTGCAGAAGAATGCTACAATCCATTCTTAGTTTGTATCACACCACCACATTTTCCTCTACTATTTCAGTACATCTGGTTATACTAGAATACCAACACTTTTTTAGACTTGTCATCAGAATAGCACACACTTACATTCACTGTAAGTGCCTGCAGATCTGATTTATAGTATATTCCAGACATATGACTGTATAATTCAGACAAGCTTAAAAAAAGTATGCTGAAAGAAGATACTACCAAGGACTTCCCACTGGCTCTGCTAAGCGTAAGAGGACATATTTTACTTGACCTACCCTACTAATCTCAGTAAATTGGACCTCAGCAACAGATGCAAAGCTCAAGTGACCACTTACAAATCCTTAATGCTGCTCCACCTCCAGCCTTTGATCAGTTTTCTTCTGAAAGTACCGAATGGACCTGTGCTCCTTAGCCTATGTAACAGGCTCCTCTTAGTCCAGGAGCTGACCTCTGGTACCAGAAGCAGGGTTACTGCTCCCAACTTCAGCTGCATTGCTCCCTGTCACATACAGAAAGGCATACATTGGCATACAAAGATAAATTTTAGATCTAAGGAGTTCAGAGACTGTTTTGGTTATTTTGCTATAGGATTTGATACCAAATTACAGAATTACTACAATACCATATATGTGCATGCTGCCATTTATATTTGACAGTCTGACCCAAAAGTAGCTAAAATGTACGATGAAATCTACGTTCACAGCTTTCATTCCTCTGAATATTACAAAACCGTAAGCACACAAATTGCTTGAAGTGTAATTCACCTTTGCACAAACTTAAGTTAAACTAGAATTGTTAGAAAGAGCATTTTGGATCACAAAAGGCCTTTACTCCATGGGTCCTTACCCATGTTTGTACTAAAAACATAAAAATTGAACTCTTCAGAAACACTGTAAACATTGCAAAGCAAATAAAAGGAAAAATCGTCTATACAAATCTAACTTCTAGCACTTGGAAAACATTTGGGCAGTTAGAATTACACTTATCTGAAAAGCACTATCTTACCCTCTTCTGCTTCTTCCAGACTTCACCCATGGAAAATTGACAGGATTCCCCATCAGACATCCTTCCTACTATCCTATGCTGAACCCTGGCCAGGCTCCAGCAGCCTGAAGGATTTTGCTATGCCACTGCAGTGACAGCAAAAACCCGTGTCCAAAGTGGCAAGTTTGGTTTCTTGGTTTTGTGTGTGTGTGTTTAAGTATGTTATTTTGAAACAATACTTTCAGAAATGCCATCTTTGAAACTTGAATGGGGTGATTCCTGTACACAAATTCTGGATCTCAAGCATGTTGTTTATGCCAAGTGTCAGGCTGATAAAGTCACGTAAACTTGCAGTTTTAATAGCAAGTTTATTTTTCCCTTCTTCGTTTATATTTAATACCAAGCTCCCAGACCTACATAGGTCATTCTGGCAGCTGGTACAATTGCATGCCAAGTCACAAGCTAAAGACTCCGACACCAAAATGTCAAACCAGCGACCCTCTGATGAGGGTTAAGCAATAGCGAAAGAAATCTGACTTCCGGAACACGGCCTGGTTGAGCGACAAGGAGACAAGGTCTCAGCATCACATCAGGAACTTTCTAAGGAGAAGCCCAAGCCAGCCTGCTCATACTGTTCTCTTTGGCTTTGTCTAACCAAAAAAAAGGAAACGCAGTACACTATGCCCTTTGACAAAACGGGTCACTGACTAGGAACCACTGACCTTGACAGTGGTACTGTGACATTAACTCATAACCAGAATTCAAACGCTAGGGCTGGAACCAATTTCTTACTTGGAGACCAGAGTAGCTCATCCCTTGACTCCTCAAAAAGTGTTTTTTTTTTTATTTAAAGTCTTTACCATCCCTCTTTTAGTTACAAGATTCATGTAGGATCCAATAGATTACATTAGCTTTCCCTTGAGCTTTACTTTTTCCAAGGATACTCTATTCTCTTCCAACAATTTTTTTCCCGAAATGTGCTGATTTTATCAAAAGAATGGTGGGCACCCGACATATTTTCCCCCATTCACCCCTTGGCCTAGGAAATGTTTCATTGCCAAAGGAGGCAGGAAAGACTCATCAGTAAGAGAGGAGTGCTGCAACAGTTCTCTCAACTTCAAGGTCAAAAGTAGGAGTTGTAGACACACGCACGCGCACACACACAAACAAATCCATGCTCCTTACAGTAAGGGCTGTCTTGTGCTTGAGTACTTACACTATAAAATAATTTTTATGTATAGCAAATGTGCATGCAAGAGGGAGTATATGCATAAAAACATCCAATATTCATGGAAAAAAATGTAATTTCAAGTAAGAGGAAATGTGTAGCTCCCCATGTATGTGTAACTTCTAACTTAAGACACTTACTTCTAAATGTCTCTGCAACAATGCAAACACTAGATTTCAGATTACTTTTTCTATTACAGTTTCTATCCAGCAAAGATAACAATGTGGAAAAAAAAATGTAACATTTGGCAAAAAGTAACCAGACGTGAAGATTTCGTGCTGGCTGTGGCACATTCTCACTTCTCTGCCGGGGAAGCAAGGCTGCCAGCTGCCACCTATGCCCATACCAAGGCTCATCTCTTCAGCCTGCATTCCAGTGCGGAGATAACATCTCGGCATACTACTCAGGAATGAGTTCTGGAGGAGAACAGACCCAGCCATTACTTACTAATTCAGAGCAGTGTATTACTACATTTAGTAGTCTACTATTACAGTAGTTACTACATTTTACAAGGTCTCTAAAAAGTGTTCTGAGAATTTCGTAGAAATCTGTCTCTCTGATGGCAACAAAAGAGATGAAGAGGAAGAGAACATTTCATTGGAAGATGCAAGCCAACAACAGGAGTGAGGCACTAACATTTGTTAAGGCAGAATGAGAAACAACCCCTGTGAGAAAGAGGGTAACATATGCTTTTAATTCATATAAGATAGAAGAGCATGTAGGTCACAAGGCCAGCGCTAACTGGGCACAAAAGGAAAGTTTAGCCCTTTGCTTATTGCACTCTCAATTCCACCTGAAGAGAAGGGAAATCTGCATTTGCATTTGACCAGCCAGGGAATCAGAAGCAGCTGGCTGCAAAGAAAGGGACAGAGACATGTAGCCACAAAGGTTGGACGTGGTGCTTCGGGATTTGTTTTAGTGGGTGACATTGGTAGTAGGGTGATGGCTGGACCAGATGATCTTGGAGGCCTTTTCCAACCTTAACAATTCTAGGACCTCCCCAGAGAGGTCACCTGCCTTGCAGCCTGGGAGCCAGGAGCATGGGAAGCGTGCCGAGCCCTCAGCACAGGCCACAGCAGCTCCCACCATGTCCGATGCAGACACTGAACACACTCCTCCTCTCATCCCAATGCTGAGGAACTGCACAAGCTGCAAACCAGCAGGCAAATATTTAGCCAGAAGCACCAAACTGGAAGACAACGTTTGCTTTTTGGACAACTGGGAGTAACTTCATTTACTGTTTTGATCTTCACAGGGTGGGCAAATGTGTTAATTGAGATTTCTTATGTAGCTGCTGCAACATACTAGAAACTTAATACAAACACACTGAGCAGCCACACGAGGTCCGATTACTTAAATGAACACAGAGTATGGCATTAAACGTGTTAGCTTTAGCCTGACGTTAGACTGTATCAATGGGCACGCAATGTTTTCAGGAGCCTAGAAATATTCCATTCATAAAATGAAGAGGTTTTCTCTCCAGGAGTACCACAGGCCCCATTTTCCATCCTGTGAATACATGCAGTGCACCTGCTGGCTCCACGTCACCCCCAAGGCTTTTAGCTGTGATGACAGCAGGCTGATTTTAATAAGCTGCAGTGTTTTGATACGTAATGTAGGTGCCTATTGAACTGATACATGTATTTTAAATATTAATGCTACATCCAAGCTAGATGAAAGCATTAGGGAATTTAGAATAAGTGATTGATTAAGGTGGGGCACTTAATTCCCTGAAGAAAGACAGCGGTATGCAAAACGGTGAGTTCACTACTCACGTAAAGCACCCAGAATGTCTCCTGTTTTCTTTCAAATCTAATTGCCATCACCCGTAGGAAGCCAAAACCACTAGCCAGAACTCATTATATAGTGTGATAAAACTCAAAGTCTGAGGAATGAAATGGAAATTCAACATTAATGAAGTGGCATTTAATCAACTGTCATCATTGATTACGCTCGGCCACCTACACAACCAAGTTACAGAATTAAGCATAATGTTACAGATGCTGTCTGCCTCTATTCATAGAGCAGTAAAAAGAGTATTCAACAAAAAACTATCTGCCTACAAGATGTTTTAATTCTTAACAGTAACAGAAATAAATCCATTACTGCCTTTTATTTGCTGAACAGAAGGTAACCACTGGTAGAGTTCCTGGACTGAGACCACCTGTCTTTGTATTAGACGTTGGTTATTACGGTTCCTGTGTATTTTTCCAGTTAGTTAACTCTGATACAATGTCTTTCTGTACCTAAAATACTTGAACTCTTCCTCCACAGCTACCCCAGCTACAGACTCTTCCCTTCCAACAAGCTTCTGCATGGGCTTAACACCCTTCCCATCTTTTTTTCCCCTGTTGAAATGAAGGTACTTAACAGTCTGCATTTATCGTGGTGGGAAAGTTCAGTGAAAAGCCCTAATACGAATGAATCTAAATGATCTTTATTAAGTAATAAACACATATTTATCATGAAATCAGGAATCCAAACAACTCATTGAATACAATACAGTGTTAGAAAACATTTAAAACATTTTTCATAGTTTCTAGGAAACAAAAGCTGTTTGCAGGTGGTGCAATGAAGTTTTCAACTCTTCTCCCCGTTGTCAAGCTGCTCCTTTGGCCGCTGCTCCCTCCAGTAACTGCCCTGCCGACCCTTCCCTTGCCACACTTAGGGCAGAAGTCTCCAGGTCCAGTTGTCCAGGAAGACATCTTCCTCCACTGCTGCAGTCCTGAAGTCAGCTATTTCTGGTCACATTTTCTCTGTTGGTCTGGGTGCACACCACTGATCAGAAGTAGCTGTCTTGCAGCAGACACGAACAGAGGGAACTCCTGGCACTTGCTGGTTGTAGCCAGAGCTCCACACAGATGATAGCACGCATCTTTCCTAAGCTCCTTCCAAAAATTGGTTTGCCTGATGACTGACCACTCGGCTGCTGCATGCTGCTTTTGGTCTCCTTTTGAAACATCACAATTTCTAGAAGCTAGACAGTTCAACTGAGAAGCAGCACGCTCGCCTCGCCTGACCTGCCGCAGGTCTCGCTGCCCAGCCGCATGACTCGCAGGGCCATCAGATGACGGCCAAATGCACCCCTCAGCCTGTACTCAAAGCATGCCATTCACAGTTTTATCCCCTGAGGCTTGTTTGCCATTTTGATGCCCTCCCTTGGACTGGTGGTGGCAGCTGGAAGGTGGTCCATATCACAGTTCGTGTTGTATTTCAAACGCATAACAAGCTTTCAAAGCAGGGAGTCACACACTGCCACTCTATTGGAGCAGCGTAAGACTACTGGGCTGTAGCACTTGTAGGGTCTCTTTAGCACAAGAAAAAAAAATCTAGCATCTAATTCTGATGTTATTTAACAGATTTGGATCCTTGGATAAGAAACCTACAACAGCTCAGTGATGCAGGCTGGATGTTCCTTTCCCCATCAGAAAGAACCTGCTAGCACCGAAGTCGGCTTGCCCAAAGCTCCGGGTTACCTACACGTCCACCAGGAGCTATCGAACCAGATAACCTTGGATACTGTGCAGCAAAGGGCTCCTTTCAGAGCCTCCGTGATATACAGATGGCAAGAGAGCAGCAGGGAGGGCAGGGCAGGGAGTGCCCAGACAAGGCAGCTCACAAAGGGCTGCTGTTCCCGCGGTGGGAGCAGCAGCAGCCGCGCCTTGGGCTGGTGGGAGGGCGAGTGGGGAGTGAGGGCACGAGGGGAGGAGCGAGGACTTGAGATCCGACACGCGCACAACACAGATTTCATGTCCCTGATAGACTTTACCCTCTGTGCACCTTAGTAAGAGAGCGAGCTGCTTGTTCAGAAGGTGGTTTTGGTGACTTCTCCAGCAGTGCCAGTGTCAGGACGATACAGCTTCAGCTTCCCCCCTGCGCGCACACACTTCACTCCCAGCGCCATCAGAACACAGAAGTTAACTGTGTTCACAGCTTCCCAACTGGCCCAGATTACAAGGAGATAATTAACTGCTCGCCAACAGCTACTTCATTGAAAACCTCTATCGCTGTATCTGCTAGGCCAGGGAAAAACTTCATTACTGAATCTGTTAAGCCCCTGAGAAGAAACTTCAGGCTCTTGCTTTAGATCAGTTCTCTTCTGCAAGACTTATAAACTGTGATAAAAAAGCAAGGCTTTCTATCAGCTGAACTGGCAACTTCTTAAAAAAAAATAAAAAAATAAAAATAAACCTCTCCACCAGTCAGTTGAAGCTTCTGATTTGGCCACACGTAGTGTGTGAAATATTTATACTCTGCTCTTATTTATAATTAACAATGTCAGTTCCATTTCTTTAGATAGCATTCACGGTGTGCTGTCAATGAAACAGCACTTCTGGATTTCATATATGAAACAATATTGTTCCTTTTGGAACAGATTCATTTGCTAAAGCCAAGCTCAGTCCACCAAACAATACATTACGAGTGCAATAAAGATTTTCAATGCTCTTTATATAAATGGATATAGACATTTCCAAGCTCTAAGAAATAATTAGTAGCTCTGAAGCAGTTTTACTCTACTCTTGAACATGTTATATGATTTATAGTATAATTTATTTTGTAGTTAGTCATCATTAACAGTTGGCTGAATTAGCAACACGCTTTCCTATTTTTTCAGAACTTTTCCATCATATACACTGAACCACCATAAGAAATTTAATCATTCTTGACTTAAAGAGGCTGTCTTTATAAGACAATAAAGCAGCACACCATTAGAATTAAGAATTCTTATCCCACATATTGGTACACCAGTGTTTCACAGCTTTATTTATTAATACTGAGAAGAATATAAAACTATTCTTGGTCTCTCATCCTAATCCACACACTGTTAAGGACCAGAGAAAACAAATGACAGTCTAATCCAGTATCAGAAAACTATTGGCAGAAGAGTATTCATAAAGTAATCCTACCTGTAAGGCCGTCTCTACTTCAACATGGACTTAAGATACACATTTTCCAGACTGTAGATTCTATGGAACCTGAAGAAAAAATGAAAGGCTACTAGTATTATGACATTAGAGTTGGAAACATGAAGTATCTTCATGTTTTTATTCTAAATGTTAAGAGCATGTATTCCTAACAATCATTTCTCTACGAAGCCTTGCAAAAATAAGAAGAGTCAGAAGAGATTTTTAGTTAGGGTGTAGAGTGGGGGGATGATGAGTTGCAAATTGTTCTGCATCCACGCCTACCCTAGGCAAATTCATCTTAAAGGAGTAATTAAACAAAATTATTTCAAAATATGCATAGGTAAGTTTCGTCTACCTTATAAACATCCACAAGACTTCATACGTACATAATCACATTTTACACGTGAACACCACAAGTCTGGGTACAAACTAGTACAGGTTAGCCTTCTCCTATTATTCAAGTCCAAACTCAAAAACCCTTCAAGCACGCGTGACTTGATGCTTACAGTAAAGGTGCTCGTTTCTTTGCTTCGTGACAACTAATCATTCTGCTTTGGAGAGTCAACAATAACCTCAAAACCATCATTAGCCGTGCACGCTGACATCTAGCAAGTGTCTTTTTCAACGCTCCACCTGGCATCATGCGCTGCCTACTCCTCATGCAGACGCAGAAGACCTGATGTTCCCAGGCCTGATGTTCCCTCCTGGCAGTGGGCTGCAGGAGCAGCAACGGCGTAACAGAGCACGGAGGGTGCTTGGGGAACAGAACCACGGCAAACCCCTCTGCATGCATGGCAAGAGCTTAACAGTCAAAACAGCAGAAAACCTTAAAACAGGGCTGCTCTTTCAGCACTTGTATTTCACCATATCCTTCTCACGCTGCATATGACAACGATCACACCTCCCATTGTATAAATCTATGTGGCTTTACAGCGTCGTTTGTAGGTACAGTTCATAGATTTTTTCAGTGATTACCTTTAAATACTGATGTCATTCCAGATATAAACAATGAGTTAATTTCAGGAGCTTCTCACTTCAGGTTTGTGATAGAATTATTGCACCACTGACCACACTGCACACAGTTAAAGATCTGTGAAAGCTCAAGTTTTTGTTCTTTAAAACTAGCAAAGAATTGCCTGGCTGACAATTTTTTCTTCTATTAAAATAGTCTTTTTCTTTCTTTAAGATATAACATACTTCAAGGGGGCACTGTCCAAATTTTTTATTAAGGCTGAATTTTAACTTGACTTGTGATTTCACTCAAGTTACCCAAGAACAGCAATAGCAGGATCTTATTAGCCCTCACAGCGCTGAATTGAAAAGTGATGGAAATAAGACATAGGCCACAGTAACAAGATGCGATCCCAGGGGATTAAAGATACTGAAATCCTTTTACATTAGCTGCTCATCTTTTCTCCATAGCTAGCAACTGGGTAATGAAGTCCATTATAAACATGATTCATAATATAGATTGTTAAACCATTTTCAGGACAAAACCTGGGGTCCACAAAACTAGTCTGCTTAACGCTATTGCTCAAGAACACATGGAATTTGTTATCCTTCCAGAGAGGGGGGGAAATTCAAGTTATATTCCCTGCTAGCTAGGCATAATGAATACAGATATTTTTCAAAAACATCAAAGTAAAGTTCTGTGCATCTTCAGACGAGCTATTTTCGGTGTTCCCCTAATTGCAAGACTGCTAACTGAAGGAAAGAGCATGTCAAAGCAACATTTATCACTGTCCTTGGAAACTCACTTGTCAAAGAACTTTCCTGAAGGCCTCATGGTAACCCTCAAAATGGTACTGGAAAATACAAAAATGTGGAGCCAGAGCTGTTCTCAGACCTGCCCTAACCACATGGGACAGAGCAAGTGGTCTGAGCCGTCAAGGGATGTTAAGGACACTGCACTGCAATTGTTACTTGAAATGTACTAAGTAATGCTTGCTCCCTGCCTCTGTACTTCAGTACTAGTACAGGTCAAAGAAATATTACATAAGTAAGATATTGCTTGTGAGGTAAATACCCACGACCCACTGAAACCAGGTATAAATTAATTGTTATATATTTCTAAGATTAAAATTAGGGAAGGACAAATGAATATACTGTAACTTTTCCTTAATGAACCATGCACAGTAGCAACCAGGAAGAAAACTTTCCCGGAGATGGGGCAGGAAGAATATATACACCACGGGCTAGGATTAAGCTGTATTAGCACAACTATGCAGGAAGCTTTCAGGACTTCTACACGTAACTCACCTGGCTCTAGATGGTGAAACTCGCTTAATTCACTGCAACAGCTTTCAAGAGGAGGTACACTGGGAGACAGCTAACAGACACTTTGCTAGCAGCAAGACCAGATTTTTTCTACTTTTACTTATTATCATAGCAAGTTCTACAGTAATCCTTAATATGGAAGAACCAGTTATGGGGGAAAGATGCCACTGAACTACTTTTCTTAGATCCCTTCTGCTCCCTTCCATATGCTAGAGATAAATGAAAGGCTCGAGCGTGCCCGGGTGCTTGCCACATAAAAAGGAGAGGTTTGGTACAGGAAAGCACAACCAAAACTCCAGTTTTCCGTGAAAGGCAACGCTGCAACAGCATAAGAACAGATGGGCGTTCCAGCAGTTTCCAACAGCATCTTTGTGAGAATCACAGGACTCCCACCAGGCACGCAGGAAAGGGCTGGAAGCTGTCCCTTAGCAAGCTTACTTGTGACTGTTTCCTATCAGGAGCTGGGAAGTCCTGAAAATTTGAACAAAATTGCAAATAAGCATCTAATATAATAGCACATCATCCTGCTTTCTCTCCATCTGGTATTGACTTTTATCCTGTGCAGCTACAAGCTGACAGCTCCAACACCTGCCTAATATAAAAATTAATTCCAAGTTGAATGTTAGCACACAGAAGACAGTTCACTACACGCACAAAAAGCCACTTTAGCTGAGGTCCAAGGCCCATCTCATGGTGTCCTGCCTCTAATGGGGACTGCTAATGGATGCCTAAAGAAGAGAACAAGCACAAACACACGGCAATGCTTCCTGAGCGCTCTCTGCCACTTGACAGCAACGTGTGGCTCTGGGACCTCCTCTGCCTCCTTTCCAGCGTACACATGAAGGTAGAAAGATGTTCATATTAAAGTCTGAGGCTATTCTGAGTCCGAGCTCATCTAAATCAACTTTTCACCATTTCGGTTACTGCTCTATTCTTTCCACGGTGATGGATAGACAGGCACAGCAGAAACCCATGGGTCCCCTCCATTCATTCCCTAGCCCGAAGAGATTAAATCCTAAAACCCAAATTAACTGTTGCTTTCAGAACCTGCATGTAATCACCGTTCGGAGCACAAAAAGACTTGCTCAACCCAACGGTGACATTTAGCGAAATCCGCAGGCTGGTCCTAGGTGAGATTAGAGATTTAATCACCCGCATCCCCGAAAGTATTGTTTGTTCTCATTAAGCATATAACAAAGCTGTAAATTAAGTAAGACCTTCCTGTAAATACTGCCAAGAAGTAAACACCCCTGAAGGAGGATGATAATGGATCAGAGTAAAATGTTAATTACTATTTTTAAATGAATATATATGAAAGATGGGGTTAACAACGCATTATGAGCGGATCCCATTAAAACTGGGATCTGGAGCTAAGCAAACTCGAAATAAGAACTCCAGAACCGGCTCGGAAGAAATAAAGCGTGACAAACAGGCGAGGAAATTCCGTGCCGGAGACCTCGCGGGGGCTGAGGGCGCTGTCGGGGTGCGCCCCCCGGCACAGCCCAGCACCCGGGGTCCCCCCCCCGGGGGCCATCTTGGAGCGGGGGGACAACACCGGCGCCCCCTCCCCTCTCCCCATATCTCCCCCCACACGGTGCTACGGCCCCCCCCCCAAGGCCCCGGGGAGGCTCCGGGCTCCTACCTGCGGCCGGACTGCCGGGTGGCGGCGGTCACGCCGCAGCCTCCCTCCCTCCCTGTGCCCGCAGAGCCGAGCCGAGCCGAGCCGCGCTCCCCTCAGCCCCAGCCCCGCCGCCGCCGCCGGGCCGGGTCGGGCCCCGCCCCCCGGGGGTCGGGCTCGGCGGGAGCGCGCAGAGCCCAACAGCCGCTCGTCCCCGCGCCCGCAAGGCCAGGCTGAGAGAGGCTCGCGCGCTCTGATTGGATAAGGGCTGGGAGGGCGGCGTGGGGCGGAGCGCTGATTGGCCGAGGGGAAGACTTCGGCCCGCCTCCCGGGCGGTGAGTGACGGGCGGTGTGTGGGGCTGAGGCGGCCCCGAGCCCCCCCCCCCGGGGAAGTGGCTGTGGTGTGTGGGGGCCGTGGGGAGGGCTCTGTACCCTCTGAGGGCACACTGTGCTCCCACCTCTACATAAATCACTGTGCGTTGGGCAGGTGTCTGCCTAGTGGGGTTATTTTTCGGGTAACAAGTCATGGCGAGGATTCTTCCAGCCCTTTACATGTGGAGGAAGCACTCGGGTGCACAGCTGTCTGAAGGACACAAGGACCAGCACTCGGTGTGCGGGATGGTCCCTTCACAGAAGGGCAGCCCTAAGCTGTACTGGTGTGATTAGTTTCTGCTGGCCTCAAAATAGAGCGTTGCACATGGCTTTGGACAGCTTTAATTCCGTGCTGAGTGGGGCTTCTCAGGGTTGTCTTCAAGTAGAAATTTGAGTGATGTGTTTGATGGTGACAACAGCCCATCGAGCTGCATCAACAGTTGCTGAGCACTCTTGGTTTTGGGGACAGATTTATCACTACAATGCAACTAATCTCATTCAACCTCCTCTGTTCTTCCTGTTCAATTTATCATGATAGTTTTTGGCACTCTACAGAATCACAGTTTCATTATGCTGTCCATCATTTTTGGTTTAGATCAGCAACTTATTAACAATTACTTCCTTCTTATCCGTATCTTCAAAGACTCGAGACGTGGTCCTTCCTTTTGTGATCCATCAGCATCCACAGCATTTCTGAAACGAAACTGGTTGAACAAATAACATTAGTTTGGGCATAAATTATTGTAATGTAGAGTAATTACAATGCCTAGAGGTGATAGACACCTCGAAATACAGCCCAGTTTCAGGATAAATCCATAGTTTTTGCATTTTTCAAGACCATACTTCAAATATTCATCTCACCTTCCTTTTAAATAAATTAAACAAGATTAAACAAGTGCCAAGCTAATAATTTCCTTCTTTTTATGTTGACTACCCCCCAAGTACTTTTTCATTTCTGCAGACTTAACCTCATTTGGCAAATTAGGTTCTGAGTTCTGACACTTTGTATGCAAACTTTTAGTTGAGGCCAAGCTGTTGTAGGAGAAAGTTAAATTCCTCGGGATGAGAGCGCTGACAGATTCTAAGCAACAAAACTCCAAAACAAGGCTTCCAGCCAGAAAGATGAATTGCCATCGTACCCATCCAAGTATTACCGTTCTTTTCCTATTATAGGAAACAGTGTTTGGCAAGAGTGGGCTGAGCCCTCCATCGGTTTTGAAAAAGGGCATATTCTCCACAAACCCAACACAAAGCAGCTCCTGCAAGCTGACCACTCCCGTTTGATAGCACAGGAGGTGAAGCTAAGGAGAGTAAAGAGCTTTCCACAGTTCGGTGCTCTTTCCAAACCCAGGGAGATGACTGTCTCCAGAAGATGTTCTCCAGCACAGCTTTAGTTAAGAACTAAACATCCCAATGTCATTAAATGTGCCCCAAGTCTGGAAGTCTAAGAGACAGATTAGCAAAAGATAGTTATGGAGTTAAATTCAGGCAAGTTTGCCTGAAAAGGCAAGGCCTTTTGATTTCCTCCTACTGCTTTCTCTGGTGGAAAAGGATGAGAAGAAATAAGGCACTAGAGAAGCTGTTGTGACACACCAGCACTCAAAACACTTTAAACGTGAACGATGTGGCTGAGGAATTTTCCTCTGTTTTGCTGACAAGGTTGGAAATCTGCAAAAACAGCATCCTACATCTCTCTTGGAGGAATGCAGCCGCAGAAAGACAACGCAGGTGGTTCCATGTCTGCAGACCGCTGTAGGACCCACAGAACCTTCCTGGTGGTCTCTAAAGAGCTAGCTGATCAAAAGGTGTTGGCCTCTCTCTTTGCAGTTGCTAAGTTGTTGTTACAAGGCAGCTAAAACCTATTAAATACTTTCCTAAAATTATTTTTCCATGCAGGCAAATGCTGTGTCTGGCACACAGATGTTTTATGATCATTAATGGGAAATGAAAGTAAGACGGTTTCTCTGCAAAATGTGGCCAGAACTCCTGGGAGAACTTTGAGAACTCCTACTTTAAATACATTTAGTTGTGTGTGTATAAAGCCTGCTTTGGTGTTCACCTCCTGACACTGGCACTTCTGCTGTGCATAGCTGAGATTCTTGCATAATGTAATGGAGCCATCTCAGGTGTCTCCCACTCTGTTCAGAGCACTCGAGCTGTGTTCCTTTCCAGATTTTGGCACGCAGCTTGTATCACATTACATTTTAGAAGAGCTTACCAACTTTGATTATTTAGAGAATTTCCTAGAAAACAGATTTTTTTTAAACACGTATATTTGAATGGCTCCCAAAATTTTTATATTTATAAATGACAGCTGTCTGCATTTTTTTTAATTCCTTGATTTTAGTCTGACAAAATCATAATCAATATTATTTATTTTTCTGTCTCAAATTCCAGCAATATTGGAGCAAGTGAACTTAGGCTTTTTTTTCTTGATACATTGAAAATGCTTGCTGGTTTTTTGTGTTACTGCTTCATCTTCGTAGTATTCAAACAGACAGGCTTGTGACTGGCACGAAGGACTGGCTGAATGGAGCTGGAACCAGCAAAAAGTCTGTTTCAGTCATTGCAAACTGAAGATATGTAAAAATAGATGAATTTATTGAAAACATGTTCATTTTGTTTTCTAACACTTTTTCCTACTATAATTGCAAAACCTGAAACTTGTGGTTCAGCAAAAGCCTGAAGTATATCTAGGTGCAGTAAATGAATTATGCAAATTATTTTATTGCAAGAACATGCACATTCATGTATACACATTATTTGCCTGGTCTTCCTATTACAGCTGCAGTTAAATCCTAGTTTGTAAAAACAAAGGAGTGCTCTAGAGGCTCCACATTTCTGGCTGATATGGTAGAAACCTATCGTGTTTATGTAGGGCATATGGAGCTTGAATACATTAATACGAATAAATACTAAAATATGCTAAACATTATTTTCAGTTGTTTTAGGCTAGTTTCCTAAGGAAACAGGGCTATGATATTTTAACGTTCATGAACAATCTGTCTATGAGACCCCCTTAGCAATTTCTGAATCTTTTTCTAGCTACACTCAAGGTAATTTTAACTTTCTTTTCTTCATTATATTTACAAAAATTTCAAATTACATCATTTTTCTCCAGTCCTCTCTCCTTCATGTTGTGAACTTTTACTCTCTTGAGTTTGCAGTATTTTTTTGTGAGACCACCATTTTCTAGTATGTGCACATTTCTCTTCAGGACACAACTATTGTCACAGAATCACAGAATGGTTGAGGTTGGAAGGGACCTCTGGAGATCTGGACCTCTGGTCCAACCCCCCTGCCCAGCAGGGTCACCTAGAGCACACTGCACAGGATGGCATCCAGATGAGTCATGAATATCTCCAGAGAAGGAGACTCCACAACCTCTCTGGGCAGCCTGTTCCAGTGCTCCGTCACCCTCACAGTAAAGAGGTGCCCCTTCAATTGAGCTGGAACCTCCTGTACTTCAGTTTGTGCCCATTGCCTCTTGTCCTGTCGCAGGGCACCACTGAAAACAGTCCGGCCCCATCCTCTTGACACCTTCCCTTCAGGTATTTATACACTTTTATAAGATCCCCTCTCAGTCTTCTCTTCTCCAAGCTAACCAGGCCCAGCTCCCCCAGCCTCTCCTCGTATGAGAGATGCTCCAGCCCCCTCATCATCTCAGTAGCCCTCCTCTGGACTTGCTCCAGGAGCTCCGTGTCCCTCTTGTACTGGGGAGCCCAGAACTGGACACAACACTCCAGGTGTGGCCTCACCAGGCAGGATCACCTCCCCCTACCTGCTGGCAACACTTCCTAATGGACCCCAGGCTACCATGCGCCTTCTTGGCCACAAGGGCCCATTGCTGGCTGCTGCCCACCAGGGTCAGCCTGCTGTCCACCAGGGCTCCCAGGTCCTTCTCCACAGAGCTGCTCTCCAGCAGGTCAGCCCCCAGCCTGTACTGGTGCCTGGGGTTATTCCTCCCTCGGTGCAGGACCCTGTACTTGTCCTTGTTGAACTTCATGACGTTCCTCACCACCCAGCTCTCCAGGCTGTCCAGGTCCCTCTGAATGGCAGCACAGCCCTCTGGGTGTACCAGCCACTCCTCCCAGTTTTGTGTCATCTGCAAACTTGCTGAGGGTGTGCTCTGTTCCATCATCCAGGTCACTGATGAAGGACTTGAACAGGACTGGACCCAGCACTGACCCCTGGGAGACACCACTAGCTATAGGTCTCCAACTAGACTGCGCCGCCGAGCACAACCCTCTGAGTTCTGCCATCCATCCAGTTCTCAGTCCACCTCCCCATCCGCTCATCCATCCTGCACTTCATAATTCCTTCACTATGAAGCTTGGTGAGCTTGCCATGGCTGTTTTTGCTGTGCATAATCTACTTTGAATATTCATACAGTTTTGATGTGACCAAGGTCAGATTTTCTCCCTTCACCAAATATCTCGTTCTTTTTTTCCAGACTTACAGTTTTCCTTACTGCAAACCATGTTGATATCCTTTCTACTGCTCTCACTTATCCTTTCTGCAGGTCTCACTTCTCCACCAACATCTCACTTATAAAGTAGAAACTACATAAAGTCAAGCCTATTCCAAATCTGAATCCTACCTGGCAGCTTGATATTTCAAGTGCTGTTTGAATGCTTTCCTGTATGTTTTTCTCATGATCTTGCTTCAAAGCCGTACCAGATAAACTGTTCTGTAATTCGTATGCTCTTTCACTCAATTACATGCATCTGATATGTTTATATGTATATATAAACATATACAAACTTGCCCAATTGTCAGGCTACTGTTCAATTTGCTGAATTTTGCAATACATCCAGTGATGCTACTCCATCCAACCTGAGAATTTATATTGGAGCCTTCTCTGGCTTGGAATTATCCTGTTCTGAAATGTTAATTATTTTAATTAAGAATATTATTTCACGTATAAATGGAGGCTGTTATCTTCTATCCATCTAGTCCATTTAATTTAATTGTCTCTCATATTATTCCTCATTGTATCATCAATGCCTGACCATCCATTGCTTTTCCTATTAGAATCTCACAGATTAATCATTTATTAATTCTGGTTTGCAGTTAAAACACTTCCACTACTGACATGCAGAGATCAAACGTCTCCTCAGAGTTTTGCTGCCACCTCCTGATCCCTGGCACACCTACTGATATCTTGTTTAATGGTTTGGATTTGCCTAAGTCTCCTACCGTCACCAAACCATATTGGACACTGATGTACCAAAGCTAGGCATGTCCCTTATACTTCTTAATATTCATACTATATTTTAATACAGTGCTTGGAGAGGAGAAAAACATACAGTTAAAACTAAGAGAAGCAAAAATGTGTTTGCTCTACTTCTAAACAAAGGGGTACTTATGTGTTAAACACTGATCTTAAAATTTCTTTTAAGACAACTTCAGAGTTTATGGAGGAGTTGTGAAAGAATTAAAAGCATAATGAATGGGATGTTTAGGATGTATCATCCCTAATTAGTGTTGCGCTTTATTCTGCCTTGTTTGCTTCACAATATAGTTAAAATGTCACTGCTTTCTTTATCATTTCTGGCAGTTACAGGGAACTACTGTTATTAATGAATTAGGATGTGGCTGCAAGCCAAGAATGTGCAGTTTTATGACTGATCCTGCGTGTGCATTTTATTCTTCCACTCACAGAATAAAGAGAACTCTGATGCTGAGAGATCAACAGCAGAAGCTATGGAGCGTTATCCATCAGTCACACACGAATTTTTGCCTAGCATACAGAAGTAGGAAGAAAACTAAAATGTGGTTGGTTAAGCAGCTATCATTTCGTTTTCATTTGCTATCTGGTTGCCTAATCTCATTTCCCTGTATTTTCTCCTCTAAACTGATCTAATTTCCTTTTTATTTTTTTCTCCCCTAAACCCTGCGTAATCCCCTCCTGCAGCCTGGAGGCAGAGTGCAGAACACCTGTGCAAACAGAGCTAAGGCAAGGAGCACAAACCACTGCTCCTTCCCCTTTGGGCAGTGAGCGGCTGTGCAATGGAAAGCAGATTTCCCTTTGGCATTACCTTAAGTTATCATTAGATGCAGCTGACAGTATTTTGAGCATAACCTTTAGGGAATGCGTTATAAAAGAGGCAACTGCTCAGGTACAGACATGCCACCAAGAATAACAGGAAAAATACAACTATAATCTCACAAAAGCGCATTACCTAATAAAGAAGAGGGAGCCAGCCATATTTTTTCACAACCTGGGACACAATTATGGCAAGTTACGAAATTAAAACATCTCGGCTAAATCAGTGATATTACGCTAACAGGAAAATGGAGTAACAGATGCTGAGTGCCTATAGCAAGCTGTTCCAGAGGAGGGATGTTTGGTTTGGAGCTAACCTGGCCCTCCGCATTCACAAATGTTCTGTATGTGGCCGACATTGGGGAATATCAGAACTGGGGAGAGGGTAGTGCAGAACAGGCAAAAGTTAGCAGCTCTGGGATGTCTCCCTAATTATACAAAGTTACAGCAGCCATAATGCCTGAGATGTACCACCAGCACTTGTGCATTTAGTGCATAGTGAGAGGATATTTCAGGCTGAAAAATGAGCACTTATTACTGATAAGATGCTCATTATCAATCTGGTCTGCTACCAGTTATTATAAAGCACGCTCATTCTGTACCAAATTATCAAACTGATGTTTACTAGAGCTGCCTGACAAAAACTGAGAGCCTTGTAATCCTCCAGATACCAGGAAAGACACCACAAATTAACATAAATTTTCCTCCAAGACCCAACAAAATCTACACCTTCCTCGTACACACCTAGCCAGGTGTAGTCAAGCCTACTCTTGAAGCCAGGATTGCACCCAGCTGTGTTACACTTAGTACCTAAAGGCCACAACAGCACAAGCTGAATGCCTTCCTGACATGTGCCAGATGCCTTAGCACCAGCTCCTGCGCTCATTCACTGGATCTGGATGACTAAAGCACAGGCAAATGCCTCGTGGGCAGTAGTGAGATAGTCTCAAATTTACCTCTTCCTAAGTACAAGCAGAGATGCTTTGAGCTCGGGCTGCAGCAGAGCTAACACCCAGGATGAAGTGGATCGTGGGTGTCTGCTGCTTCAACTGCCTGGCAAACCTGTTCTTCCTTGCCAGGCGAAGCAGTCATCACTTCTCGAAATTCCCAGAACTCCTCCGCCGTGCTCCGGCACGAGCTCCTGCCTGTGCAGGTGATGTGGGCACAGCAGGACTGTGAGACACCTGGGACCAGCAGAAACGGGGACCGTAAGTCAGACCAGAGCTGGTGAGCGCCGTGCTCCTGCTTCCTCGCGCTCCTCTCATACCAGCCCTCGAGCGGGCTGAGGCAGGGGCTCCTGCTGCGCCTGGAGGACTGCTACAACCTTAACATCACTAAGAAAAAGGCAAGCGGCTGCAGCTCGGAGCTGTAATTTCGTCTGCGTCTTTCCAAGTCAACATTTTTACCGCTTGAGACTGGATAACGCACTGTGGTTCTTCGGTTTCTATTTTTGGTTAGCTCAGCTAGGGTGAATTGTAAGCAGGCTGGCTGTGCTCGCTGCCTGCCAGCACAAGCCAGTCGATCTAGTGCAAAATCTCATTATCAGTCTTTTGTTTTCAACTCAGTTAAACTCTATTACCTTTCAGGTCTGCCAAAAGTGCTCTTCTGCCTCCACAGAGGAGTACTCTTTTCCGCCTGCAAAGTGCCCTTATCCCCTTTTTGCTCATTTAGGTGCATGTGTGTGCACATCTAAGGGAGGGGTGGGAGGAAGGAGCAGCTCCCCTAAGAGACAAACATCCATTTCTCTCCCTAAGCTGGAATCCTATTTAAATCAGCTTGCTGGGAATCAGCCCTCCAGCTGCTTCCCAAGGCAGGCACAGGGTAGGGTGAGCAGCTCGCGGGGCTTTAGGGGGCCCGGGCAGCCCCTTCCACAGCACGGCTACACTGGTCCAGGCGTCGACACGGATGGTCTGCGTCATGAGAGGGGTGTCTTCTTTGTGGAAAATATCAGCCAAAGCATTTTGGCATTTCAGAAGTTAAATACAGGAAGAGTACATTGTTTTTCGATAGGAAAAGGAAAAAAAAAAAAAAAAGGAATGAAATGTTTTATGGAAAAAGTTTGCTTTGAAGTTGAGCAAAGGAGGCTTTTGACAGATGTTGTTTAATGCTCCAAAGAAAATCTACTCGAATTCAGCCAACTTCTAGGGTATTTTAAATCTCAGTTTACAGAGACACTTGCTGCCGCTTAAGGGTTAAGAATGTCCCAGAGCAAGCTTATGCCTCTGGCAGTTCCAGTCCTGTTGGTTGTGCATCCTTCCCACAGTTCACATAAGGCTCTCCAGTCCCTCGCAGCCCCGCACCCGGACACGCACCCTCCTCACAAAGCTACCACACATGCCCCAGCCCGGGATTACACGATGGAGACAGCATTTCCCAGTACTGGTTGTTTCCAGCTGCTACAAGTGGAGCTGGAGCCGAGCAACGAACCGAGAGCGGGGACACTTCGCTGCACTCTCAGTGACCTCTCTGCTGGCATCGAGGCAACGTGAAGGAAGAAGCTATCTGATTCACAGGCAGGACGAGAGCTGGATCTAAGGAGAACCAGCAGGCTACTGGAATCGGGAACACGTGGGATGAACACGAGGACTTGCAGGGAAGGCAGATATGCAGGACTGGCAGGACGGGAATACTAGGTTTTGAAGCCAGCAAAGGAAGTGACGACGGGCAGAGGCTGAAGCTCCAGATGTTAGGGCTGTAGGCTACGGGGCTGGTGTGGGTGGATGGAGGATGGAGGAAACAAATTGCCCAGGAAACTGAGGCACAAGTGAGAGAAGCTGCTAAGGAGGCTGGGATGGAGAGGGAAGGTGTACTGTGCGCACAGGACTGGCACTGGAAAGCAGAGGAGGTGGGTGGCATCAGCAAGTGTGCAGAGTGGGATGGGAGACAGGATGGGAGACAGCCAGGGAGAAGGGGCAGGAGGGAATTCGGACAACCTGGACAAGGAGACAGGGAGTGTAGGCTCAGTGGGAGCTTGAATATGAGGGGTTGTTTTCAATGAATGCTGGTGAGCCAAACAAATAAGGCAGCACTTGCAACAAAACCGAAAGCAGCTGCATGATCGTACTGTCAAAGGCCGCTCAGCGTTCAGTCTGAGAAGGCAGGAGGGGGCCCAGGGCAAGAGCAGCTGCCCAGCCCGGACACAAAATGTCCCCTAAATGTCCTCTCAGCCCTCGTGTGTGCCCACACCAGGCTCTTCCAGTGTGCCCAGGGGACTGGGATGTGGGAGCCCCAGGGGAAGGCTTGGTGGTGGTGGCACGGCGAGCCAAGGAGGTGTCACCTGCTGCCTGTGCGTCCTTCCCAGGGAGGCTCCTCCAGATCTGTCAGTGCGACCAGGACCTGTCCTTGCTCTCTGTGTGCACAGCTGGGTGATCGGGCTGGGGGATGCAGTCTGATGCCAGGTACCAGTGGGGAGGTTTTGGTAACTATATGGCTTTTTCTGACCTTAATCTACCAATAATAATAATCATGGTAAGATAAACATGGTGAAATCTGCTGTGGCTGAAATCTTTCACGAGCCACAGGACTCACTGTGTGACTAGCAGATAATGGTTGTTATACCTAGCGCTGCCTTCTTGGGCAGACTCATGGGCTTGTTTTGGAAATAGTTCCTGATCTTCCTTCTCCAACCAACGGGTATGACCATGCCTGCGAGTGCTCAGGCTGGGCTGATCCTCTTACTCCGGATTGTGTTTAACAAAAACTCCAGCTGTCTCCGGGCTCTCTGTGTGCCAGAGCACATTAGCCTGAAAAGACATTGGGATACTTGATGCGTGCCTTAGCATCACAGAATCACAGAAACAGAGAATCAGGGAATGGTTTGGGTTGGAAGGGACCTTAAAGCCCTTCCAGTCCCAACCCCCTGCCATGGGCAGGGACACCTCCCACCAGACCGGGTTGCCCAAAGCCCCATCCAGCCTGGCCTTGAGCACCTCCAGGGATGGGACAGGGACGGGTCCTCATTTCTTTCTGCAGTGACCTGTCACCATTTGGGTTCGTGCCAGTCTTTCAGTAGTTACTGTCATTCAAGATCAACCAGGCACCATCAGCATTTAGGAATCTCTTTTATGTGGTCCTTTGTAGACTATGAATATTCAAAACGCACAGAGCGTTGTGGGAATCACTCCCCTGCAGCTCCGGGGGTGGCTTGGATTCCCACAGTCCCGTGAAAACATTTACTGCAGAGCAACACCTCGGTTGTCCTTGGTACTCCTTGAGGGAGGATGACTGAAGCCTTGACCAGCAGACTAGCACGCCAGGTGGTACCATGGGATACTCAGAGGTGCAGTCAGCTTCACTTTTCTCTGTCTCCTGGCAGTCAGTTGTTAACATACTTAATGAACGTGATCCTGACGATATTTCATTCTGGCAGGAAATCTGACGGACGCCACCCACAAGACCTTTGAGGGATGGTGCCTGTCCCCCCGCCGGGAGCGCCTGCACAGGGCACGTGTCACCGCAGCCCAGGGAGCGCCGGGCAGGGCAGGAGAAGGCTCACCCTCACATCTCTCTGCCTTCTGTACCTTTTTTTTGTGTGCTGGGAATCCAGCTCTGCAGCATGAGCTGGGTGTGCAGACAGACAGGCAGGGCGAGCGTTTTTCTTCCAGTTTCCGCAGCAATTACAGCGTAATATCATCAAACCTGCATATTTAACTTGATGAAAAGCACAGACTAATTTCAGTCTGTGGTTCTTAGGACCTTTTTTTAAATTTTTTTATTTGGTAGTACCTAGGGTTATGCATCACCTTGTATGTTCAAAGAGCAGTGCCTGCACACCCCAGTTACTGCTATCTGAGGGCGTCTGCAAGTCAGCTCCCGGCTTACTGAACTGGCACCGAGAGGAGGGATGTGAAATTAGAGACTAACACGAGCACTCCTCTGCGAGAACTGTCTAGCAGAAGCGGAGCAGACTGCAGTTCTCCGGCAAAAGCATCCTGCTCTCTTAACTGTAAAACAATCCTGTTTCTTCCTGCAGTACACCTGTAGCATTCATTATTTGTTTTCCAGTTTCAGCAATAATCGGGACAAGGGGCTGGCAGGCAACGGATGCTTTTGGTTCAGAAACTGATCCATACCCATAGCATGACTGAAAAGCTAACATGATTTTGTAAGTAGAAACTATGCTAAAAGTTACAATTACAAAATTAGCTTTCCCGAGTTTTAATGATTGGCTGTGCGACTTTAGTAGTGTTGTCTGAATGCATTTTTCTTCTGAATACAGATGCATTTATGTGCTCTACCCGTTTGTCAGCTCATGCTCTTTCTCTTCCCACAGGATGTTGAGAAAAAATTACAGGAGATAGAAAAAACAGGAAAGTTGTGATAATTTGGACTAGTCCACACAGGCAGCTGGAACACGCCGGCCTTACCACCTCCATTTAGATTGGGAAAGCCAAATGGAAAGGGTTAAAGGACATTTGTACAGAGAAGCTCCTAGAAGCAGCTACATTGGCATAAATGTAAGATTACACTTAAGCAGTTTTATAAGCACGGTTATAGTCCCTCTATACATGGCTTCTGCACCCGTAAAATATTATTTGGTTTTATAAAAAAAATATTTACAGATAGATTTAATAAGTCATCTAGACTTTTCTTCAACCAGCTAATTCATGTGTAACTCTGGAAATGCCAGAGCTGATGTTGCAGCAAATGGAGCGGGGCAGAGAGGAGCTGGAACTGTCTGGTTCCAGGCTGTTGGGGCTGTGCACCTGACAGCACCCTGCATGCAGTCGGTGTCAACGTGTGCAGGTGGCCTTTGGTGCAATCTGCTTAAGGCACCGTCTCAGGGAGCTGCTGCTTTTTGCACCCCCTGGGAGCTCAGATCCACTCTCCTCTCTGGGGCCACACGCAGCACCAGACCTGTAACTGAAGCATCACAAGGTGGACAAATAAAAGAAAAACACCGGGGGAAACTCGTGGACCAAATATGCTGCTTACTAAACCTGTTTGCTTTTCTAGACCCCGGTAAATGCTGATGAAAAAGCCTCTTCTATAAAAACAAAGTCATCTCATGTGTGCTCTGTCATGTTTTTCCCTTCAGGATCAGGTTGGCAATGTCTCTTTAATGTGCAGCGCTGTGAACTTAAAAGAAATCTCATTATCAACCTTCCTTGCCTTCAGCACTTCATGAAGTAGTCCACGATTGCTGCCTTGCAGATGCTGCACTTAAGGTGCTGGGTGGTGGGGTTTTGTTTGCGTTCCCTTAAGCCCTCTTCTTGTTTTTGTGTGTGGCTATAAATATCTTAGCCCTGAGAAAAGACATGAAAGTAATTCTGCAGACGTTAATTAGATTCCGGGCGATTTTTTTTCAAATTCTGGAGTCACAAAGCGTAACTTTTAATTACCCATTTTTGTTTTGGGAATAGTAGCTTCAGACATATATCAACATGATCAGAAATATGTAAAATTTCTTCTCCAAGAATTCTTCATTTCCCCCAGCCAACTTTTAATAAGTAAGGAAACATTTATGCCTGAATCAAAGAGCTGCGCACCCCTGAGTAAAAGTTCCAGTTCCTCTGTTGTGGGACTCGGCACTATACATCTACCAGATACTGTTCACAGAGATCCTCAAGATAGAGATCAAAAACTTAAGAGTATAGTTAATTTCAGTTCTTTTTTTTTTTTTAAAAAAAAAAAAACTTCTAAATTAAAGACAGCTGAAACCCAGAGCAGTCATATCCACCCGACTGGGTAAGAAACAGTTTTTTTTATCCCTCACCAAAATAGTTGGTACAGCAAAACTATATCATTTAATTTAAACTACATCTAGCTAATATTACAAGCTTATGTTATACATTCAGACATTAAGGAGAAGACTTTATTATTATTCTTATTATTTTTGGCATATGTATCTGTGTGTATTTCCAATAATTTTTGGACTTATTAGCAAGTTTCTATCAACTGGAGTTGACTGAGGTCTCAAAGACAGGCTTGCATTTACTCAAAGGTAGCTTTAATTTCATGAAATTAGCAGGCTGATAGAGGAAAGCAACCAAAACTGGGGATCCCACACCAAAAGGCTACAAGAGCTCAACTGTTATTAAATGTCAGGGGATCTGTTTGGAGGAGCAACATTTCTCAGCATCCAAACCATAAGAAAAGCTTCTGTCAGAGTTTTGATTGGATGGAAACCCATTACAACTGGCAATTAATATGGATTCTTGGTTTAGAGACTGTTGTACTATGGCCATTTCTTTGACCAATATAAAAGGAAAGATGGACCATTACATATGATGTGTGTGCCCCCTTTTCCTTTCTGCCTTGTGCTGTCCTGAGACTCCCTGAGTAGTACCCTTGAAATTTCGTTCCTGCCTCCCTCCCTACCTGCTAGAAATGTACGGAATCTGATTTAGATTTTGTACATTTGCCATCCAAAACAACAATTCAACTACCTCATGCCTACTCTCCGAAATATATACTGTAAAAAACTATCCTGTGGTCATATGCTGTTTGCTCTTTTAATTTGATTGCAATCTTCCTGCGCTCACCTAAGGCTGTCTGTGCCATTCACACTTGCTCTCCTTCCCTTTTCCAGCCCCTGTTCTCATCAGGAGCACATTTGTCTAAATGAGTGGTGCACCCATCCTTTGACCATGGATAGGCATTCTCACTAATAAAATTCTTACCTTAATTTTACCATTCTCTGTTTCTCATAAATATTCTAAATTGCTGAAACAAATGCTTGTTTTTCTAAGCTTTATATCTTTATAAAAATATAACTCTGAATCATGACAAACATCTTCCGAGATCCTTAGGGCATAATGGTCTGGACGTCATAAACCGTGAAAGAAGAGTATTTATAGCAGTATTTTGCTGTTAAAAAAATTACTACCATTAAAGATCCTGGACTGCCAAAGATTATAGATTAATGTGAAGAAAGAGACACATCCTGGCAGGATAGGCTTGGTGAATGCCATACAAATTACTCGGGTTTAAGCTGCTTTAGTGATCAGAGAATAAACTGCTGGGCTCAGAGAGAGAACAGTTAGTCAGTCAGCGTGCATAACACTCACAGCGTTTCCCTGCTGTTTCTAATTTTGCAAATGATGTGATAGCGAATCTGGAATTCTGCAAACTTCTTGAGCAATACAGGCGTGATCGTGGAAGCGCTGACCACCCTGGTCACAGATGTCCGTCTTTGGGAAAGGCCAGCAGTTAAAGCCATATAAAAAGGCCTTAAAATAAAAGTGAGTGAGTGAATTTTCAAGGCATTGGACAACAATCTCTCCCACCTGTGAAGAGCAAGGACACAGTGGCTGTTTTTAGATACAAAGTGGTGTTTTTCTGGAAGGTAAGGGTCAACCACGTGCATTTCCCAATTCTTCTCATTTTTGTATAAGGCCGTATGTGCAACTTTTCCGTGGTTGTACTGAGAATGGCCCTGAACTTTCTGCCACTCTCCAAACGGTGTAATTCTGAATGGGCTGCCAGTGACCACCTACATTTTCCCTGTCAGCAAACAAAGCTGCCCCTATCTTATCTTGTGGCCCACAGACATGTCGTTCACTCTGGGTACAGCAGCCAGAGCCTGGGCGTTTCTCCCAGCCCAGGCCTCGTTTGCTCCGTCCTGGTCTTGCACCAGCTCTGCTATTTCACTATCGCTGGTTTCTCCTCTTGGCCCCCCTCCCTCATCCCACGTCCCTCCTATCCTCCCATTTCTTCTCTCCCCTCACCTCCACAGCCTGGCCCCGCTGTGGGTGACCAGTTCTGGACTGCCTGACACCAGCAGCAGGCTCCGAAGGAGAAACTGGCAGAAGAAAAACACCTCGGTCAGCCCCGGGCTAGCACAGACTCACCGAAGCCAGGATATTTGAAATGCCGAGCTCTGAGGCTCTATCAAAGCAAACTGATCTTTCTCAAGCCAGTCAGACTGAGGTGGATTTCCAGAGTGACTAAAGCACTTGTCCTGCCAAATTTCAAGCTTTTCTTCTCAACTATTGGGCCTTCGGGACTGTCTAAAGAAGAGGTTGCCTTTTTTTTTTTTTTTTAATATGAGGGGAACAGCACATATTTTCTTGCACTTGGTGAAAAGCAAACCCATTTTGGCTGAAATTTTTATATGTGCTCAGCCTGAGGCAATTCGTGATACACATACACACATATCACACCTATCCAGCCTTCAGCAGGCACCTGCCATGGAAAATCTTCGTCCTGGTGGCTCGAGTCTGACAATGTTATAGGCGATGGAAAATGTGATATAATAATGGGAGTTATCGGGCAGCAGTTAGCAGGTGAATTGTCCCAACACCACCCAAAATTATCCCCCCACCGAAAATCTTTTAAAAGATTCCAGAAACTTTATTTGCCCTTTGCAGTAATTTTCCTTTTAAAAACCCTTGGCATGCATTTGTTCATATAAAATAATGATTTGCGGAAATAGAGGAAGTTAAAATCCCACCCATCCTTTTCTCTCCTGGTTTATTTATTTTCCATGTGAGATTAATGAGTTTCCTGCAACAGGGCTAGATCCGCTTGCGCATTGTGCAGATAAGTTAATATTTATTTCCTTTTCCAGAGGCGAGCGGACACCTTCACGTTCCCCATTTCTTTAAAGTGGGGAGCTGTGTACAGCACGTCAAGCACCGCTGAAATCAAATATCCTACGTTTTAAAACGCTGCTTTCACGTTGCCTGCTGCTGTCGAGCACACTGGTGAATCAGAGCGGTGCTGCCCCATGGCAGCTTAGTTTAACTGGATTCATTTATTTTATCAGCAGATACTTTGGAAAGAATACGTGTGTTTCTTTAAAGGGCTTTGGTTTAGAGCCTGTCCTGTGCCGGACTTGGCTGCTGTGTGCAGCAAAGCCCGTGAAAGCCGGTTTCCTACGGATTTCTCTCCCACGTTCCCATTACCCTCCCAGTTCCTTCCCGTGTCCCGGTGCCACTGCTCCTCCCTGCAGCATCCCCGGGTGCCCCCTCTCTGGGGGCGAGCTCTGCCCTCTGGGGAGGCCGTGGATTCATCTCCGCTGTAAACTGCCAGGTTTCACTGAAATTCCCACTCTGAGGCTTGCTGTGTCACAGCCAGCAAGTGGAAAAATGACGGGTGGCAGGAGGAGGGCGGGGGAGAAGTGACAGGCAGGTGGCCGGAGCGTAAGAGGCTGCATTTCCCAGGGAAAGTGGGATAAAAAGGGGCTCCTCGCTGCCAGGGCATTGTGTGGAAGAATTATATGTGAGAACTGCTGTGTGTGACTCGGTTCAAGGGCCTGTGCAAACGGATATTTATACTGTTGTTTAGCCTCCCCTTCTTCCAGGGTCAGCCCCAGTGCGTCAGCTACGGCTCCTTTCTTGCTCTCCCTGGCCAAGTCCTCCTTAACAACTTAAGAGAAAATTCCTGTTTTTCTTCACATGCGATTTCAAATTCTCTCTTTCAGAAACTAAACTGGAAAAATCTGGGTGAAAAACTTGTGGCTGAGGCCCCTGGTTACTGACTCCCTGCTGCTGGCAGCGTGCAGCTGTGCCAGGGGAAAGCGGGGAGCTGGTCCAGCCGTGCCTGCACGCTCCACGGAGACTTGTCTTCTGCAGCCAAAGAGCCAAGGACTCAGTCCCTCTTCACTGATGTGCCAAGGCTGAAGTTCAGTAATTCTTGCTGTTACCATAATAAATAGCGATGCAGCTGTACCAGCAGGTTAAAGCTGTAAACAGCAGCTGAAAGAAGCACGAACATCTTGGTTCAAACATGCCTGCACTTCTCAAGAGAAAACAAAAAAAAATGGGAGTTTATTTCCTGTGAATTTACAGTGAGTGCAATAACACTGGCACTTCTATAAGGGAGCAGTCACAGACACAGCTTTCATTGCCCAGTGCCACAGATAAGGGGTAAATGAGCCTCTGACAGCCCCAGAGCCCCGTGTCCCTCATCGCATACACCACCCTCAGCTAAAATGGATTTTTCAAGACACGTGCTAACTGCGATTGAGAATTTCAGAGCAAATAACAGGCTGGCAGTATTATTACTACGTTACCTTTACTGCTTGCTTTTTAGAAGTCTGTGTTTTAAAAGCAGGCCTGTTTCCAGCAGCATGACTGGTGAATGTTGCACTATACAGCTTCACAGAGAGCATCCTGCGTGCTCAAGGGGTTGCCTGGATCTCAGCCCGTTAGGAGCAGTGTGAATTTTGGAGCCAGCGCTTTGCACGTCTCTGAAAAGCAGCCTCTCCCACCTCCCTCGGAAGCATCAAGCAGGAGGAAGCTCGAAAAGGACAGCTCATTTCCCACTCGTCACTTTAAAAGGGAATAAAGCATAGATAATTGCAGAAGTTCAAAGAGAGGATTGTGGAGTTTTCCAGCAGTGCCTTGAGGCTCCCAGGAAGGGTAAGGTCTGACAGAGCTCACAGCTGTATGAAGTCAGGCAGGGACTAGGAGAAGTGGAGCCTGTGCGTGGTGCCCTCCTGTTCTCCCTCCCGTGCTCATCAGTAGCACACGACTGAGAGCTACTGGAGCAGCTCAAGAGTGCTGTGACTACAAAGGTACAGGCCAGGAGCGAATTTCTCACTGAGAAACTATGCATGGTTTTTACAAGAAGTACACAATCCAACTTCTGGAGATGCAACAGGGATCCATGAGGGAGGTTATAAATATTTTTCCCATAATCAGCTTTGATTTTTCTTCCTTAATTGCAGTTCTTTTGGAAATAAGTACTCAGGCATTTTACTTCTAAGATTTGAGAGCTGGAAATAAAAACCCACGTGACCTAGAAACTCTGTTTGCTTATTTTACATCAGTGTTGCCTTTCAGTAACCCAAAAATTTTGATTAACCCTTCTTGAAATTGAGATGCTGTGGGCTGTGAGGACTTGACGTGCTGCAGCATGGCAGATACAGAGCTTGTAGGGAACAGAAGGGGGACGTGGTCTTAAAAAATGAACTCTTAAACTGGGAGTTTGTGAACTCTGCAGTAAAAAGCTGGGTTAGACTTTACATTCAGACTTCTGAAGAGTTTCTAACCTCTTGATATAATGTCAGTCAATCTTTCTGAATTTTCTTTCAACAAAGAGCTTGCTTTCTGCAATGCAGTGCAAACCCACATCTGGTCTCCAAAGGCCATGGAAACATACCTTATATATTTTTATGGGAATAGTTCCCATATGTCTTCTGCTTTGGGATTACACTCCCAGCTCAATGGCTAACTTGTGGGCTGCAGACTGGCTCCATTATGTTTCCTTTCCTTCCAGCCCTGTCACTCTTGGACTAGCAGTGACCTACCTTGCAAAAGAGAGGCAGACTTTGTTCCCTTCCCGTATCACTTTGTAGTCTACTGACTTACTTTCTTTGGAACAACTGATTTAAATCCTTTCAGCTGAGATGGGAATTAAAGTGGTCTCTTATTTCCAGAGCACAAGCCCTGCCCTCTAGGCTGTTATGCAAACAGCAGAAGATACTCCCTGATGTGTGTTGAAAAGAAAGTGGTCACGGCTTCTGCATTCTTAGACGGGAAGACGTGGAGCTGCTCAGTTCAGCAACATGGCTGTGTCTCTGGACAAGCGTGGCAGGAGAAGCTTAGATACAAATGATGCTCAGGTGCCCATAAACTCAGGCCTTTTGCAATTGTTCTCTTGGGCTGAGGCATCACAGATTTTCTCAGATTTTGCTCCAGGCAGGTAGAGTTTTTTCTTGGACCTCTCCCACCGAGGTAGTTCTGCCTTCCAGATAGTGAGCCCGAGAGTCCCCTCTGCCACCACAAACAAAACCAAGTGCTTCTGGCCTCAACCACTGTAAGTCCTTTCTCTGAAACTTTCCTTCATTGTCCTCTACCACACGCCAAAGGTAGAGGGTTGGATGCCCAGTCTGGTGTGACTGCCTTAGCTTTGATGACAGTGGTGCAGGTAGCAACTCTTCCCACATTTCCCACCACCAGATGCTGCAACTTCTCCAAAGGAGATGCAAAGATTCATTCAGCCTCGGACAGGATCTAGAAACAAGGGCCCGGAGAGGCTTTTTGGCTGTGAAAGGATGAACCTGAAAGAATTTCATGGGAGTGGAAAGTAATTGCAAAGGCAGGAGCTACATCTCTGCATGGGATTCCCCACATCAAAAGCTTCCCCGGGCCCTCTGAGTGCTGGAGGTTGGACTCTTACACCTTTGAGTCCTTGATCTTTACAGACAAGCAGCAAAAGGAATTTTCAAAGAGAATCTGTGAAGTTTCTCCTCCTTTCAGATCTGGGGCAGAGTTTACCAGGTCTCATGCAAGGAAGTAACATGCTGCCAGATTTTATCTTATGGTCAGCGGGCAAAAGTATTCATAGAGTTATATGATGAGATTCTTACAGTGTGGAGACTGGCAGGTTTGTAGATGCAAAATATTTGCAAGTGAGAACAAAAGGAGGACTTCAGCTTGCAATATGAAATTGATTTGGCATTCCCCGTGTCCTCAGGTCCCCCTAGATATGCTCTGTACTTGCAATCACAGTTTCATCCTGGAGGAATAGAAAAGAAAAAAGAAAGTTGAGGTGGAAACTATGCAAGTGGAAAGAACATTATCTGCAGAGAAGTGACCGTGAAAGAGTAAAGAAAAAATTACCTTTCCTTTCAACTTTTGCTTCTTCAAAGACACTGTTTTCAACTGCAGAGGCAAAACACCAATAAACAGTTTTGAAATTTGGTAATTACCAATATCCCTTGAAGGTCTTTTCCACTTGTTTCAAAGTTAATAAATAAAGACTGTCATTTGTCACGAGGTTACATTTGCGTGAGCTCTTTTCTCATGAACAGGCTGCAGCTTCACAAAAAGTTGCTCCAGCATGGCCACATGTGGAGCTACAAGAGCCTACAATCAGCCAGGAGCGATGGGCAGTGCTGGCTCTCATTGAAAGCAGGTTTGAGCCACCCCAAACCCCTTCCTTGGCGAGGTGCAGAGCATGACACCACAACCTGCCGCTGGAAGACACATCCCCTCTCTTTCCATCCACCCCTGCCATTTCCATGGTGGTCACGCTCATTGAAATTGTGGCTGAGAAGTCAGCCACATCCTCAAAACACCCAACTTCTCATTTGTTAGAAAGGGAAATGAAATACCAGTGGAATTTACCCTTTTTGTAAAGAAAACAAGGGCTTACATAAAGCAGGAGCTAAGTGGGACTTAGCTAACACATGGCCCCTGTGCAGACTGTGAAGTGTAATTACATGTAATACGTTTCGCTCCTGGTGCAATGTACGGTTGCAGCCTGAGCACACCGCTGAATAAAATGTGCTGGGCAGCTTTTGGTAGTGGGGAGTCTGGTTCTCATGCTTAGAAACAGAAAGAAATATTTCCCTTTCCTAACTACTGTAATGTTTTTTCCTGACATAGGGAACCAAGAGAAAACAAGCTGTTACGTAAAAGTTACGAGCGAACATCTACCACTTCCTCTTCGAATTCTTGTTACCATTTTTCCCAGCTGCTGCTTTCCTTTTCTCATGACTGCTCCTGATGGCATACATCCTCACCTTAACCAGCAGGCAAATATCAGAGAAGAAATTGCCTACCTCATGGTTCACTTCTATACCAACAGTGTATTTATTCAGATTTCTTCCGAGATGAGACACAGAGAGGTCTGACACCACGGGAGATGAGGTCTTGCAGGGCAGGATGTGTGTGGATGCCTGCTGAGCAGCTCGCCCTGTTGCCTGAGACATCAGGTGTTGATCAGCACGTCAGAAGACCTCCAAGAGCAAGAGAGAGACAGCAGAGGTGGACGTTTATGGCTTTGTTGCAGAAGTCTGTAAAGGGGAAGGTTCACTTGCATGGGATAAAACTAGACAGGTCTGTGACAATAGGACGAGGGGGTAGCACTGCCTTCCAGATACCTTGTGAAGATTTGAGTCTGAATGTACTACTGTGGGAAACATGAAATATTTTATAATCTCTGGCTAATGAGAGGTTTTCAATTCTTGCCCATTTATATCTCCGCCAAGGGCAGCAGTGTTCCCTTTCGCCCCAGCAGCGATCAGTACAAACAAGCCATGGCACTGAGGAATCAAGACTGGCACCAGAGAGTCTCAGAAGCACCCCTTCCACATAAACCTGTGCCTCCTGCAGGCAGAAAGCCTGAATGTGGAAGAAGGCTGATACACAAAGCCTCAGGATGCCTTGCGAGCAACCATGTGGCGGTGCTGAACTCACCAGCCCAGCAGCTGTGCAGAGGACAAAGAGATGCAGATAAATCTGACATATTCTGGGCTTGTTGGACCTGCACGTGAGCCCAGACAGGCTGTGCTTGGGCAGTGGCCAGTCCATGATTTCACCACATCGCACACTGACTAAGTTACTAAGGACTGTAGTGGGTGCCACACAGCTCCTTGAGGGTCAGCAAGTGGGCTACTGAGGATGATGCTAAGTTAGCTGAGTCGGTCTTTTTATTTGTTCCCTGGGAGAAATAACAGATTTCTCTGCGGACAGAACAGGAAAAGCCAACATATAATGGGTAGAAAAATCTCAAATGCAAAAAAAAATGTTGGACCTGTGGAAAAAGACTGCCATCAGGCTGTCTGCAGATGTAAGACCTGATTTGAATCCTGCTTCTGCGTTGTCATCAGTCAGCTGGAGGAACAAAGCAGCCACTGGCCTATGCAGGGACCAGACTGTGAAAGGATTTCAGGTGCCTTAGCATGCAGGTAGGCATCCATCAGGGCTTTTAAATGTCCCCAAGACTTAGAAACCAATTTTGCCAAGCTTCAGAACACCTTTAGGATCAGGGCCTTGAGCCAAAAGGCAGATGTAGCACTACAGGAACCGGGGTGTAAAAGGTGAATGTTTAAAATGTGTTTGCTCTGATCCCAGAAACAGCAAGGAAAGTGTCAAATCAGAAAGGGCAGAAGAATCCCAGGCAGCAAAGGAATCTGCAGGGCATCAGAGGGACGCGCTGCTGCCCCTGCCAGGAGCAAGCAGGCCGCAGATTCCCATTCTGCCCTACCAGTTACCTCAGAGTTACCACCTGCTTGTTATAAACATAGCTAAATCAAATGTGTAATTTGGGAGAGCAGAACTTGGTCTACTGCGAGCAAGAATTTCAGTTTGTTGCTTGAGACCTTTCTGGATTTGTGAATTACTTCCCAGATTCACTTGTAGGTTTTTGCAGGCCATCAGTGACAATTCTGCGCTAGGGTTATTTATCTCACTTCTCAACAGGTGGCCACAGGCAAGTTACATCTATAAGGCATCCTGTGTGTCTTTTAAGGTAATAAATAAGAGTAGTGATTTTTACTTTACAGTTTTCGAGTTAAGTACCACAATTACAGATATATTAAAAATGTACTGTTATTGTACTGCCCCCAAATCTAAATCCTTCTTCTTTTTTTTTTTTTTCTTTTTTTATTTATTTTCTTAATGGAGTTATTTGCATGTTTTTTTGGTAGTTGTGTGTGCTGAATCACTCTTTGGAGCTGCCAGACCTATCCATCGACTCTAGAGGGAAGCAAAGACAAGCTGGCTTCTAAGTCAGACCTCTCTCTTAGATGCCTATAATTAGGTGGGATGAATGCCTTGCTATAAGCTGTATGCTTCATTTACCCTTGCTGTTTAAAGGACACAGCAATTCAGCCCTCCCTGGAGTGCTCTTAATCAATTTTTGTGCAACATAATGAGGGATGAAAATTCCAAAAATGTTTACAACACTCATGAACATAAGCAGAAAAGAAGGCTAATATGAAATGTTGCATTTGCTTACTCATAGATATGTTAAATCTTTAAAAAGGATTGATCCCTTTATATCTTTAGTGCTTTTTGAGTGTAAGCTCCATCTTGGCTCCCTCGAGGGTAGGGAAGCCTTGCAGAGAGATCTTGACAAATTAGAGGGCTGGGCGATCTCCAACCTCATGAAATTTAACGAGAGCAAGTGCTGGATTCTGCACCTGGCAAGGGGCAACCCCGGCTGTACGCACAGACTGGGGGCGAGAGGCTGGAGAGCAGCCCCGCGGAAAGGGGCCTGGGGGCTCTGGTGGAGGCCGGCTGGCCACGAGCCAGCGGTGTGCCCTGGCAGCCAGGAGGGCCAGCCGTGCCCTGGGGTGCGCCAGGGAGGGCATAAAGCTGTCAGAGATCCCCCGAGGGAGGGCTGCCGAGGTGGTGAGGGGTCTGGAGGGGAAGGCGTATGAGGAGCGGCTGAGGGCCCTGGGTTTGTTCAGCCCAGAGCAGAGCAGGCTGAGGGGAGGCCTCATGGCGGCCTGCAGCTCCCTCACGAGGGGAGTGGAGGGGCAGGCGCTGAGCTCTGCTCTGTGGGGACAGTGACAGGACCCGAGGGGACGGCATGGAGCTGGGACAGGGGAGGGTCAGGCTGGGTGTTAGGGAAAGGGTCTGCATCCAGAGGTGGTCGGGCACTGGGACAGGATCCACAGGGCAGTGGTCACGGCACTGAGCCTGTTGGAGTTCAAGAGGAGTTTGGGCAATGTTCTCAGACATGTGGTTTGGTTTTGGGGTGGTCCTTGTGGAGACAGGAGCTGGACTCCATGTGATCCTTGTGGTTCCCTTCCAGCTTGGGATATTCTAGGACTCTACAATTCTATCCTTCAGCTATTTGAAACTGTAAACCCCAAAGCAAGCAAACAAACAAAACCAACAACAACAAAAACCACACCCACACAAAAATAAAAAAAAGAAAAAGGAGGAGGTGCTTGACCCCCCCCCAGCCGGCACAGCCCCGGCTGCCCTCAGCCCGGCCGCGGCTCCCCCGCGCCCCCTGCTGGAGGCGCCCTGCTCGGGCCGGGGGCCGGGGCTCGGCGGGCTCGGGCCGCCCTGAGGTAAAAAATGAGGCCGGAGGCCTTGGAACAAGCAGAGGGGTGAGGCTGGGTCTCTGGGGACAAGTGTTGTCACTGGCACTGGTTGTGTCACGCCACGAATCCGCGTTTTTCCCCACCAAAATGTGCTGAATGTTGAGCCTTTCCTTACAGATTACACGGGGCTTGTGATTGCTTTTACAGATGTACGTTGTGTAAATTACATGCTGGAGGCAGCAGAAACATATTGCAAGTGACAAGATGAATTGTTTCATCTCCTTGCTTGATTGCAGATAAACTATAAATCAGATTTTATCTCTTCTTAGTGAAATAGAAATGTTGGGGATGAGCGAGCTCCTGAAAATAACAGAATAGCTGAAATCGCTGCTTTCTTTAGAGCAAATGTAGCCCTTTGGGAAAGTGCAAGAAATCCCATCTGTGTTTCCGAAACTGAAGTAAATTTATTGCAGACATCTCTGTATTTACTGTAAATGGACATATTTTGTGTTGCAAAACAACATGTTGCAGGGAGGAGAGATTTCTCTCATTCAGCTAACTCCAAGGGGTTTTCTACCTGGAAAAGCTCCGTTTAAAAGATGAATTTGTTTCACATCAGCCATCAGACCCGAGTGCCTGTTTGTTTCAGTTCCCCACGCACACTGACAGCTGCTGACAGAGGGAGCTGAGGCAGGAGGCTGTGAAGGAGCTGTGGCTTTTATGAGACGAAGGTACTTTTGTGATTATCAGACAAGCCGTGGGTTTTACAAATAGCTGCTGTATTGGTGACAGGTTTCTTCATAACAGCCATCTCTCAGGGCTTTCCTGACACACTTTTCATTGTGCCTGCTAAGCGCTGTCATGTCTTTCAGTCCTTGTTAGATGAAAGGTGGAATTACAGAAAATAAGCTTTCTAATCAAAATGTTTAATCGGAATTGAAAAAGAATCCAGAACGTAATTCTGAGGTGATAAAAATGAATGTTTGGTTTAATATAGCACACTCGATGGGAAGCCAGGAGCTCAGTGCTTGGATTCAGCTGACAGCACCTAAGTATCTTTGATTTACACCGTGGCTGGAATTGAGCCATGAAATATAGATGAATGTGGATCCAAATTTCCCCGAAGTTCAGCGTGCCATTTGTGTCCATTACAAAGATCAGCTTGGAGCTACATTTTAATCTGAACTTTTTTGAGGTGTGGAGAGATTCCAGCCAAATGTTACCCTGTAAAAAGGAGAAAAGGAGGCAGCGCGTACAGGGCTGAGGCACTGCGACACTGTCATTTTACATTAGACTGCAGAGATGTAATATGTCTGGTTTTTCTTGTAATGCTTGGCCCTGTAATTGAATGACTGAGAGCTTATCCAGACATCAACTGCTCTTGTGGCAGCACAAATCCCCTTGCAGAGTTGTTATCTCCTATTGCTCCCAAATCCAGACAACTGGGTTATGAGAATGCCAAAAATGCAGAGGCATTCAGGCAGTTGCTGCAAAAACAAAGCAGTGGCGAAGAGGGGACAATGAAGCAGGGCACTGTCGCTGCTGTGAGGAGTTCAGCACAGAAAAATGTTCCTGGACGGGGTCTGCGATCAGTCCCCCGGCGCGTGATCCGGCAGCTGGGATCAATACCGCTGCAGCCAGGGTTCCCAGCGAGCTGAAACACAACAAAACACGTACTCACGGGGGCACTGCCTCTTGAGAGCACGCATTTCCCAGTTAAAATGAAGGTCAGTCGTAAATTACATCTCTGATTCCCTCGGGATTTCTCCCTCTCGCTCTGTTTTGGCAGTTTAAGGCCTCTTTGATATTTGAGCAAGGCCTTTCCCTTAGCACATCTGATCTTGATTACGGTTTATGGCAATGGTAATTCTGTACCTCCCCAAGGCAGCAATTTTGAGAAGAGAGAGGGAAAGCAAGTACAGTATGATTGTTTAGGAGAGGGGCATGCTGCAGAGCATTTTAACCATTTCTCCATTTTATAGCTGTGGTTCTTCCACACCGATCAGCGGCATTAATACTGAGCCCTTCCTATGGCAGTGCCCCACGTCCACCAGCAAAATCACTGTGTCTGGAGGCAGAAGAGATCAGGCTGTGAATTTACGTGTCTAAACGCCAAGCTCTGAACAATAAAGCTGTGGCTTGGGTGTATTTTTTGATGCTTTGTTTCCTGGTGAACACAGAGCGGGATGGGTGAAACCAGTCCCAGCTCCACTTCTCTGTACGTGCAGCAGGCAGAGGGGATGCTCCAGCCGGGGACACGGTGCTGGGAGCATTTGAGGCAACGTGGAGGTGGCAGAAACGTTGGTGCCAATTTGTTTTTGTGACATGTTAAGGCCATGGGTGGTACAAGGCGTTTTGGCACACAGCTGCAATTGCAGTGAGGGTTTTCGAGCCAGTTTGTAACATATGCTTAATTCCCTTACTGCTTTCACTCCTCTGCCTTGGTTACACCGTAAGCTCTCCAAGTTCACTGAGGCTTTTCAGAGGGTTTGCAGTGGCTTTTACAATGTGGAGGGCTCTTGAATATGAATAACTGCTCTTGAAACTCTGGCACCATCGGTCTGCCCCCAAACAAAAAATATTCTTGCAGACTGGAAGTGCGATTCACAAAATGGTTCAATTGCCCTTCAGGCACTACACATGCCATCCAGTTAGCAAAAGCATGTGATGGGTATGGTTTCTTTTGAATAGGTGACCATAAACATCTCCCTGGGAAATGCAGGCAGCCGAGGCTGCCTGCTGGTCGCTGTTTGATTGGGGTGCCTGCAGAAACACAGCGCCAGAATTGCCAGTCATCTTTTTTTTTTGAGTGGGAGTGTTGTTTATTTTTATTTTTTTATTTTTTAAGTTTGCTTGTATAATACTTTTTTAAAACCTTAAATGTGTTTTTAAACATGTCTGCATGCATTTGAAATGTGTCTTCCAGGGAGCAGCAGAACATCCCGGGTGCAGGCTGTGTTTTGCCACGGAGGTACCAAGGAAAGGAGAGATGAATAAAGGATATCTGTAACACTTTCTCTGAAAGAAGGAAATTTCCTAACTCCTAATACAAAACCCTTTCCTAAAAGTGATGCAAAACTTTCACAGTGCAGGAGAGGAACAAAGCAGCACCAGCTCTAACTGTTGCTGTGCTGTAGTGAACCTGCTCAAGGAAGATTTTACAAGCCAAAATTTCCACTCAGTTAATGCTAAGGAAGGGTCCAACATGTAATTTTTCCCTTTCCTTTAGTATTTAAATTAGATCCTCAGTATTACCATGAGATGAACAACTTGTGAGGAACAGCACGTGAAGGGAAAAAGGCTTTATGCTGTATTTCTCTGTACATTTTAACTACGTGTAATGAAGCAGAGGTTTGAGAGCCCAGGCAGGCAGCAGGGAGCAGGCACCCAGGCTCAAGCGGGAAACGCTGGAGCCAAAGAGCCTCGCTGCATCTTGCTCTCATAAATCAGCCCAATTATTCTAACGAGGAGAGCTGGGTCCCTCTGCTTCAAGCCCTGCTGGTTTACAGAGAGAGGGAAGTAAATAAAAGAGAACAATGGTGGCTTCTGCTGCGGGAGGGACAAAAGGATAGAGGACAATAAAATGGTACTCCTTGCCACTACCGCATCAGGAGGGAAACAGGGTGGCTTTGCACAAGCCCAAGGACTTACTCCACATCGGAACCAAAGTGAGAATCTGGTCTCATCAGCATCTCCTGAAGGAAAAAGCAAGTAAAATAGAGAGCAAAGGCATGTTGTTTTCAAGGCTCTAAAATATTGTCCCACAGGAAGAAAAAGATGGGGACACAAGACTTTGCAATGTCTGTTTAAAAAATGCACTTTAAATACAACCCTGACTGGAGCTCTAATGGCAGGACCAAGGTTTAGCTCTGTGCCTTTGGGTTCTTCCAGTAAAAGATAGATTTTTTGGTTCTGAGTTAAAACTCTTGCAAACTTGTCTCCTCGAAGATGTATTTTGCTTCCTTTTCTTGCTCTGCATTAATTTAAGTGTTCTTGCAATTGTGAAAATTAGAAACTGGTTTTTCTGTAATGGCAACTCAGGTTCTTATTTACTAAATGAATCTGGGAGCTGAAGCTCTAAGCAAACCACAAACTACCATGAGATTTATTAATAAAATATGAGAGCCAAAATTATGTACAGCCTTATTCATTGCTTTCTATATTTTCATCTTGTTCCCTCTTATTGTCCCCTCTCTGCGATGACTGAAACAAATCATTCAGGTCTAGATCTCTTATTATAATACCCACAAAGCCTCCTTGCTATTGTTTTGGCCAAATTAAAAACATTTGTCAAGAGTAATTGTGGAATGGCATAAAAATTCATCTTTATTTTGCTGATGAGGACTTAATCACTTCTATCATGATAAATGATTCTTTATGTTAGGTAATAAGTTTATATATATATATTTAATAAAAAATATTGTTTAAAGGTTGACAGTTTTGGTGGTCCTTGTGACATTCTCCTCTCACGGAAATTTTTCCTGATCTCCCTGGATGTTCTCAGAAGCTTGTTCTCTGTTTTCCCACGTCAGATTTCCTAAAATGTCTTCATCCTGCCCTTTACACGGTACAAGTATGGCACACTTACTTCTATCTTTAGCTCCAGTCTGATAAATTATTCCATTTCTCAGTCCCATCTTCAGTCTCCAGGTGCTGTGATCATATTTTCGGCCTTTCAGACTCTAAAGAAAGCTCTGTAACTATTAGAGAAACCTTCTCTTCAGTCATCATCCCATTTACGCTCCCTGTATTGATTTTGGTGAGTTAAATGTATTGTGATGTTCGGAGATGGCCTAAACCCTCCTTCAGCCCCAAAATGTGGGCTCCTCCAGTGCTCCCAAGGTGAAACCTGTGAAACCTTGCTTCTTTTGTGACGGGAGCATAACACGGGGGGGAATTTTTGGTAGGACTTTTGAGCGTGACCAGCACCCAGCATTCAAAACAACCCACATCAGGCCAAACACAAAGTGTGAGACTGTCTTTAAGTCATTAAAAAGATCCAGAATGATTCATACCTGCCTTTTATTCCTGAGCCTCTCATATTTACTTGCTTTTGTCTTTTCAACCTTTGCTTTACCAGAAGGAAAAATATAACTTCAAAGGGGGAAGGAGGACCAAAGAAAATGCCTGGATTTCAGGAGCTGGGCCTCTCAGACACACACCAAGAATCCTGAATCATAAAGTCCAGAGACACAGCGAACAGAGCACAAGACCCATGAACTTTCGGTAAGCCTTGTGGTGTAAAAAAGCTTTGGTAAATTATTAAATTCTTAGTATTATCTTCAAACTCATCACCGAATTTTAAAATTACCTTCGTTACCCTCTTTGCGCCGTAGTTGTTTCAGTACTGCTGCTGTACAGGAAACAGCACCAGAATCAGAAGTTACAGATGGGGAAATTCAAGCCTTTGAAAATCAGTAACACTGCACAGCTACTTTGCTCTGCTGGCTTTGAGTGCTTTTGTAAATGAGCCTATTTTAACTACAGATTAAATCAGAACTTCCTGATGTAGCAGAATCAAACAGCACAGGCAGCATCAAATAGCTCAGGCAGCATAGATACACGCACACGTGGCCACTTTTATTTACACTTCACACAGAGCAGAAGCAGAGCAGAGACTGACAGCTCCTCGTGCCTGTCTGGGGGCTTCGTGGGACATTGCTGCCTCCCTTCGCAGCAGCTCGTCCCGCCGTCCCTGCAGAGCTGCTGGCTCGCTGGTGTCGGGTGGGAATAAGTGGTTTGGGAAATTGAGGCTGTGCTGTGCTGAGCGCTCCTGGCTCAGAACAAATACCATACTTAAAGCAGCTTCTGGCAGGTGAATCCAAAGGCAGAACTTGGAAAAATGGGAGAAACTCTTTGTGTATGTCCAGATCCAGCAATCCGTTCAGGGCCTGTGCAGCCCTGGCTGCCTCAGAGCTCCCTTCAGAACGATAAAGCTGGGGAGAAGATAACAAGCAGTCACCTGCTGCCATATTCAGATCCAAATGGCATTTTTCATAAAGCTCTCCTTTCAGATCTGGGGCCAAACCATGGGCATGAGCCGTGCCGATGCTAGGAGAGGCTTGGAGTGACCGGAGCTTGAGGAGGCAGGAACCAGCAGTGCTTTATGCAGGACGTACATCAGCCAAAACAAATGGTCTCTGAGACCTCTTTAAAACATTTCCCACCAAATACTCAAATGCAGAACTTGTTTAAAACAAAAATGTTCATGCGAGGCAATAAGGGAAGATTTAATTTAAATCCACAGAAGCACCTCATTGTGTTTGCTTGCTGATGACTTCACTAACAGTTGAAACTATAAAATATGCATTGGTAAAATGTAAGTTAAAATGTTCATCTTAAGGTATCAGAGCTGAGCTTCAATCTAGCTACTGCAGCATAGTAATACATGATTTTACGAACAGTTATAGATTAATTTCATATATATATAAGCACCAATAATGGTACTGTATTACCAAGTTCATCTAAAATGAAAAAAAAAAAACATTTTGGACAGGCAATACTCGTAACCAAGAAGCTGCACACATAAAGGCAGCTATTGGACGAATAATTGGTCCGCAATTACAAGCAAACACAGCGTTTTGTTGTTTACCCTTGCCCTGCAATGGCTGCTGGCTTTTAGCATTTGCATGATGACATTTTTTTTTCTCTGAAGGAAAAAAATAGCGCTCCCATGGGGGAGCTTTACCCGCCTCCCATGTGGAATTGACTTTTTGTGGAGCAGATTGTCCCATTTATTATTATTCATACCTTTAAAGAGAAAGAAAATTCTTTCCTTACTCAGCCCAATAATGATATAGGAGGGTGGGAATTAAAAAAAAAAAAAAGAATAAAAAGAAAGAAGCAAACCTCTCACTTGCCACTTCTGCCAGCAAGCCTGCTCAATTCACATCAAGGCCAGCAATTTTGTCCTTTTGTGCTTCTCCTCCTGTTTGTTGGAGATCAGCACCAGACACTGCTCTGGCCTGGATTCTTTCCCTGCATTATCAGAAGTCTGCCCTTCCCTTGTGAGAGCTGAAATGATGCATGCCAATAAAAGAAAAGCAAATTTTCTCTGGTCTGGAGGAGCCAGTTTGTCACTAAGACTTCGCTATTAGTTAATACAAGTAGAAACGATATGCAAACATACAGGATTTCAGCTACTGTGACAATAATTGAGCTGCTGTCCTCTTTCTGTTTGCATTCCGTAACCCAGTACAGCAGGAAAAACAATTGTTCCTTAAAACGTTAAAAACTTATATGCAAAAAGTGCTGGTACCCAGCGATTTCACAGCATGCAGACTGCTAATTGCCTCTCCTTCCACTTGGCAGAGGAAGGCATCTGGAGCATTTATCTCTAGTGCACCGTACTGGGGAATATATCAGTTTGTAAAATAGAGCAGGACTACAAAGAAAAGCGCTGAATGCACGTGGTGTCATTTTGTAAGTAGCCTTACAGTGAACATACTCCACTCTAGCATAGCACACGTTTATTATTCTGCAATATAGGTCACAGTCAGAGCTTACAGGTCGTATTCAGTGCTGGAAGATCTACAAAGCTTCCTCAATGAGATCATTGATCTGCAAGCTCCACCATTATAATCCTTTTTCCTCTTTTTATTTTCAAATTATAGCCTTTTCTCAAACACAGTGCAATCATTTCTGCAGCAAATTCAAGTCACTCTGCATATAGCAGTACTATTGACTAAATTACCGCATCCCGTATTTATTTCTGTATTTGCTGATGACCTTAAATAAAGTCTGAATTTGCTGGCACAAGGACATTCTCATTGACACACAGATGATAAACTTTCATCTCCACAGCGCATCAGGAAGATGGAGCGTAACATTCCATCCACCCATCACTTCAGCCTAAAAGTCAGTCTTGTTAGGACGCATTTTCTTCATAGGATGCAAATCCTCTCAGATCAGGTGTCTGTTATTTCTCCACCATACAGAGTTCTTACCCTGCCCAGCCATAACTTTTGTAGCACTATCAAACTGAGTGAAACCTGTTTATCTTTGCAAACTTTTTTTTTTTTTTTTAAACAAACGTGCCAGAACACGTCTGGACAATATGAAGATAATGAAAGCATCTCTGGCCCACCACGTGGCAGAAGAGCAGTGTGTTTCTGGTTGGCAGCTTGGAAAAACTACAAACATGGTAAGCAAGGGGCTAGGAAATAGGATAACTGCAGGCTACAAAGTGAGAGTTTGTAAGCAGCAAGGGTGTGGGGGTTATTGAAAGCAGAGGGTACACAACCTAATGCAAGTCTCTAATGACCTAAGTTGTCTTTTTTAGTAGCACAGTATTGAAATATCAGATAAGTGTGGAACGCACTCAGCAGAAACTTACTAAGAACTTAGCACATTTTAGTATTTTCAAAAATATATATATTTATTGCAGTGTGTGAAATAAGAGAATACTGCTGTCAGGTGTCACCTATCCTACATTAAAGAGGTTTAGAACCAGCTTCTTTTCCCTGCAGAAGAGCCCTGTCCATCCACATCACTAGTTCTTTACTTGCCAGGCTACTTCAGTTCCATTAACCCAAAGTAAGAGCTGTGATGGAAAAAGGTTGGCATACCTTTCTTCATCTATACCTGCAAAAGCCTGTTGCTTTTATACCATAGATTTATAGAATGGCTTGGGTTGGAAGGGCCCTTAAAGCCCATCCACTTCCACCCCCCTGCCATGGGCAGGGACACCTCCCACCAGACCAGGTTGCCCAAAGCCCCATCCAGCCTGGCCTTGAGCACCTCCAGGGATGGGGCATCCACAGCTTCTCTGGGCAAATATACAGTCAGAATGCTGTTGTAAGGAGTATATATGGGCTAGAATTCAGATCCCCTACTGAATGTAAACATCACAGAACCTCAATGCCTAGAAATCCGTTAAAGGATGTTGGTAACACTGCCTGGTGGTCTCGAATAGACTAATATAAGGTAGTAAGTAGCCTCTTGAAAATAGACAAACAGGAGGATCTGTAAAGACAAGGTATTTGAACGAGGTTAGACTTGTGAAAGTAATTTATTATCAACCACCAGCATGGTTCTGTTCCTGTGACCCATCTCCTACAATCAGCTCTCAAACATCTTTGAGCAGGGGCTTGGAGAAAGCAGGTCTGGAAAGTGGGAGCAGCTGTTCTGGAGCAGGGATAGTTTGTCATGCTGGGTGTATCCATGGAGAAACGGAAAAATACTTCTAAATATCATCACGACACTGCATACGATGTGAAGTATGCATTTATTCAGTTATTTCCATCCCTCCCCATAATTCACAGGTTGACAATGTGTAATCCCATTAGTGCAGACCAAACACCAAGCAAGACATGAGACTCGGGGAAGTGGTACAGTCAAAGTGTTCAGTTGAGGCTGAAAAAGCAAAGCCCCCGCTTCCAGATCTGTCCCCAGTTTTGGGCAGCTTACCAGCAAGTGTCACTGTCTACCAAACAGAGGATAAAGGTATTAACATTCTTAACATACACATACCTGTGTGCATATGTATATATATGTACATATACACAAATACTTGGCATCTGTGAACACTTTTAAAAATAAAAACAGAACGTCATAAACCCAAATCTTGTTTCAGTTACATCCATGTATTTTCCTTCTGATGATCCCAACCAAAAGCCATATATGCACAACATGAATGTAGACGGCATGGTGCCAAAAATGTCACCATGGGAAGCCACAGTGGAACACTTCATTAAAAAACAAACAAAAAAACGAAAGTACATTCCAAACTGAACAAGCAACACTTGTTGCAAATCATTTACAACTGAAGAATTAGACAGCATTTGTCTAGGAACTTGGAGTACTAACTGATGAACACCAACCACTTACAGGCATGCAGGCTTCCGTGGAGCTTGGGCATCCGGATTTTCCCCTGTAGCCATGGGTTTTTGAACTGGAACAACTTGAATTTGAAGCAAGAACACTTGAGATTTCAAATAAAAGCCCTGAAAGGTAATAGGATTTTAAACAAACATCCTTCACATGGAGTTGCATGTCACTAGAGGACAGAACTTCCCGAGTTCGAAGGAAAGAAGCAGATTACACTTTTCTAGCCAGTCCAACGAATCCTGAGTGCACTCATGAGAGCCTCCACGTCCTTGATCACTTTTTGGCAGGGTAAATTAACCCTTGCTGAGCCGAGCACTGCATCACATGCGCTGCTTCTAACTAGACCTGCGCATCTGCACTTAGAGCTAACTTGATGGTGACCAGGTATCACCAGGTATTCCTTGTGACTGACAGCACGGACTAGGTGCTCTTTTTTTCAGCTTGCTTCATGAAACCTAACCATTACAGCCACCTGCTTTGACTTGTCTCATAACCCTTTACGATGAGCTGGACTAACAAAGGTACTCCTCTCTTTCCATAGGTGGGCGTTCCCTGCTACACAGGCAGCTCCCCTTTTGTCCCATGCCCCGAAGGATGAGGTATCTATTCCCTTCAAGCTAGCAACAATTCTTGATGAGGGACCAACATTTAATGAAAAGTACCTTGGGTTTGTCTACTAGAGCAAACCATCCTGCTTCTTATTGCACAGTAAGCAGCACAAATCTCTAACAGGATTTCTGTTACTGAACAACTGCATAAACATACAAAGAATTACTGCTGCCTTTTTGGTTTTTTAAGCACATGACTTAGAATACAGTTCAGATGTGAGCACTATATAAAAATGCATCATGAGTGCCTAACAATCGTGCTGATTTTCAAGTCAAGTGTTCTTACTGTACAAGAAAAAAGAGGCTTTAAAAATGCAAAGCTTGCAGAATACAAAAAAGATTTTGTCTTTGGAACTGAGACTGATAATCATGTCTGATCGGTACAGGTCTCCATCAATGTTATATCAACTTGATAATAGAACAACAAAAAGCGAATGATAGAAATAAGACTTTGATCTAACTCTGAATATGGATAGGTAGATTTGAAAGCATTAGGAAATAAATTTGCCTTCCCCCTCTTTTTTTTAAACTATGCTCAATTGAATCAACTATATGAAGTGGTTTGAAAAAAAATAAAAGCTGCAGATCCATCATGGACTATAATGCAAATAATTTTTAAATGTTCCCATATACCAGATATCTACGTCTGTTAGGAGAAGGAAAATGTTGAGCTCACTACAAGAGTGCTCTCATTTTAAATACAAACAAGCATGGTGCTCTGGAGCATGAGAACCTATGCATATGAAACTCAAAAAAAAAAAAAACACCCATGATGATTAAACTTTAAAGTGGTCTATTTTTTATCATACTTTGAAAAAAATGTTTAAAATCAAGTGTTGAAAAATGCTGAGCCTCTTACTTTGCTTTACAGCCACTAGGTAACACTTCCACCTTCTTAATTTAGGCTGGCCACTGCAGAAAGCTGCGTGCCTGTCTCCAAAAAGAAACAAATGAGAAAACTCAACACTGTCGTAAGTACTTCAGAGACAAGTGCAAGTATTCTATAAAACACGAATGGAAGTAAGCAGAGGGGAGAAGTCATCCCATATAACTTCAGGTGCCTTGGGGTGCGATGTGTGCCAGGGAAACCGAAGCTCCCATTACACTCAGAGGAATCGTGACCAGTCCCACCTCCAGAGGGCGATTGATCCAACTTCTCTCACAGGCCTCTTCCTGAACGTGATGGATCTGTGCTGTAGATGCCCGTTTTGCTCGGGGACAGATGAATCCTATTCCAAGCATAATACTTTCCCCTTTCTGATGTGCAAATCAGGCATACTGACAAACAATACTGGCTTTGAATGACGTTGCAAGACAGAGGCTTGTGACGATCATGGTGCAAAGATTTAAAACCATTATTTTCAGTCCTGCAGCTCAGAAAGATATCCAAGTCTGTACTAAAATTTGCTGTCTAATCTACTGTAGTGGCAACTGTGGTGTATCTGTAGCCTCGTCTTGCAGAAATAGACAAAAGATGCACATTTTATTGCTCTACAAGATCTTGCGAAACTACTTTTCAACTACAAAATGAAACTACTTTTTATTAGCCCTACCTCTTCTAAAATCACATTTTTGTAAAATCAAACTACAACACTTAACTCCTTTTCACACAAATCCCATAAGCTAAAGCTACGAAATAATACATAACTCTCTCCTGCAAGCCTGAACCTCTCCGTAATGTTATATTAACAGCTAACTTGCATGTAAATTGTGTCACCTACACACTTTTTTTTTTTTTTTAATGGCTGGATATTGAATGAGACTTGATCTGAAAAACAACCGAGAAATACAACAGTCAAGGAAAACACAGGGGCAACTGAACTTAAAAGACAGATTTATAAAGTAGTAAGGGGCGAAGAGCAAAGTAACAACAACTCTCAGTTTTAAAAGAGCTGTAGAGCACTTACCTGAGAGGCAGATGCAGTGCCGTACCCCTACCCACAAAACAACAATGACTGACAGAGCAATTGGAGCATAAACTGAACCTAAGGCTAATCTGTCCTTCTCCCTGTAAAGACAAAAATTATAAATATCTATATATAAACACACACATACATTAAAAAAGCTAAATAAACTCTGATTTTAGGAAAACTTCCATATCCACGCATACCTTTAAAAAAGCAACCAGATCAATATTAAAGCATCTATTTACTCTCACTAACAACTAAAAAGATGGGGGAGGAAGGGAAACCTTGTAAAAAGAATAAACTGTTTTACCTAATTCATACATAACCCTACAGTCCAGGAACCTCTCAAGCTGAAGGATAATTTCAGCAACTGCTGCAAAGTCCATCTCCAAGTTAAGGATAATTTCAGCAATTGCCATGAGCTACATCTCCTAACTCAAATTTCTCCTAACAAACAAAACCACCTAAGGAGTATTAGGTACTGGTCTTCCGTGTGGGACTCACCTAGATGATGAATTAACTGTAGACATTCAATCCTTTTTCTCATTGTCTTTGAATTCTCTTGTTCAGAATAAGAGTGTCTTGTTCCAATTTAGCTTAATCCACTTAATCCATTTGGAGTAAGTCTCACTCACACCACGAGATCTAGATGGAACTGAGATACCGAATTCTGAAATTGCATTTTAAGACCCAGTCGTCTGGTTAATTATAACTTGCTTCATCATTTGAATGAGCAATTCTTTGGGCATCTGAAATTCTATCTAGTCTGGGGAAACAATCCTATTGCACTCACCAAGTTCAAAGTAAAAAAAACATATCTACATTCCTCAGGATCAATGTGACATTCATTCCAAGGGCGTCAAATATACTGACAGACTCTGGGTTCTCTGTAAAACTCAGTAGTTCACTGATCACTGTTCCTAAGAGAGCTGCCAGGGTCGAACAAAGGAACTTGTCCTGCGTGAGCCTGGCAGTGCACCTACCCAAGGAGCTGGAAGCTCAGACCATCGGGCTCTCTCACATCTGGGGGATTTGAAGCATCGCCTCTCTCAAGACGCCGCCGGTTGGATCCTGTGCTATTCTGGAGAGAGTTCTCTCCGCAGCCTCCTGTTGGAAATGGCCACTGAGCAGCTGAACGTGCCAGTTTGGCCAGAAAGAAGTAAAAAGCCAGAAAGAGGAAGGAAAAGGCAGGTTGTCCAGACTTGTGGTCAACCTCAGTTGATTTCCAAGTTTTCATGTATCAGGAAGCAGGAAATGCAGGCTGTAGCTCAGTACAAGGACAGTTAAAGCTGAAACAGAAGTTAAGAGGAGGTCGGCCTCCAGTTCTGTCACACACCCTTAACCTTCTGGCTTCCCAAGCTAGCACTCCACATCCGCACTTTCTCCTTACTTACCACCCCCAAAATTAGCAATCATCCCAGCCCACTCAGCCCTTTTCCTGGTAATGTGGTTAGCAAAAACTGCTTGTGTGGAGGTACCTGAAGAGCAAGCGTCTCCACAGAGCTACAGATTGAGAGTGACTGCTTGTACCTGGGGCTTCAGCCAGTGGTTTGTGTAACCACCTCCGCACAGAGAATTCCTTTCAGCATACCACCCAAAAGCAGTTTCTCTGGTAACCACCAAACACCACCATAAATAATAAACTTGGTTTACTTGGCAGGAGTCAATACTCGAACGGTTTGAAAAGCCTGTTGATCACTAGAACTTATGTGGTAAGTGCGCACTGAAGCATGGTTGTAAAAGCTGGGAGTCATCATCTCTCCTCCAGTTAAGTACTGTTATTGGGAAGCCAGGTGGAAGAGCCCCTACATTAGTTCAGGAAATGAGCCCAGAGCTCAGCATGCATTTTACGGGAGCTCTGAATCAAGCACAGATATGAGTTTCATAAACCACATCTCCTCACAAACCAAATAAGCTACAAGACACCCTGAGCAGCACTTCAGATCCAGCGCTACAATTTGCTAACCTGAACTTTGTCATTAAAGCCTCTAGCTTGCCACAGTCAAGTAGCTTACTGGATCTAACCCTGAAAGCCATGCAAAATCCACATAAAAAAATTAAGTCAGGAACAAATATGATGCTTCAGATTCATAACCTGCCTTGTCTTTCACAAGCCAGCCCCACAGAGCTGCTGTTATCTCCAAATTACCATTTCTGTTCTACAAGTGTTTTAGTTCATGTCTTCTGAACAAATTGAAGCTGTTTTAGAAAATTTATGTCAAGATTTGTAAGTATACCTGACACTCCATAAAAATATGGAAGACCTACACACTTGAAAAAGGTTTATGACTTCAATTGAAAGACACACTAAATTCCTTTGAGTCAATACAGAATATTCTGGCAGGAGCCATTCTTAAGCACCATTCTGCAGGTGCACTTCACAATGACTGCCACACTTGGAAGTTATTCTACAATGAACAAGCCCTGGAGATATGCTATTATTGCTCTCCATTCGTGAATCTGAATTTAAACAGAAAATTTACAGATTGGGACTACTGAAAGAGATCTAACAACAGCTTAACTTCTTATCTGAAATTTGGGAGGTGCAATGGAAGTAAATATTAGCTAACAGTTACATTCCCCCTTGATTTTGTATTTAAAAAAAACAAACATCTCAAGTTGCAATTGCAGTTGAAACTGCAAGAGCTACACTTGGTGGTAATAAATGTCGTGAGGTAGGTATCTTTAAAGACTTACAATGCTTACCCCACCTTTTTTTTTTTTTTTTTTTAAAAAAAAAGGTTTTAGCATACTAAATAAAGTAATGAGAGACATTATTTATAGTATAGGATTATTTGGAAAGAAACCAGTAATTATTGAGTTACTGTCTGAGATGGATAACATAAGAAATTAACTGTATTGCTCTTTGTAAACTTTCCACAGTTAAAGCTGTTTTTAAAGTAGACAATTTCAAGCTCCCTTTCAGGTAATAAAATGAATCTGTTTACATGTGCAACTTTAAAAAACAAGTCCTTGCTATTTAGTTAGTACCTTCTACAGAGACATCCTATTGTGATGTAATTACTACCATGACAAGACCAAGGGGAAAGAGAATGCCAAGATACATCCAGTCAAATCACCTTTCTGCTACTAAAATAAAAACATTTTTGCTTTTACGCTTCAAATCAGTATAAACAAAGGTGCCATGAATAGGGTGGTACTACAACAATAACAGCACTCCTGAGATTATCTAATTTTATCGCCTCAGCGTTACTCTGGGGAAGCCAATGGAAATGCTATACAATTGTTGATTAGCTCCCTCACGCTAATCCCTGCTGCAAAAGATGTAGCATAGCAATCAGAAGGATATAAAATTTGCGTATAATTATTGGTGCAGAGCTGTCACTGAAGCCATTCACATCTGCATACCCTTTATACTTGTACCTGAGAGACACATGGTTATCAAGTAGGGAGATTGCAATTGCACTTCTTTCAATTTAGTGAATTGTTATAGAACGAAGATTTGACTTACAAAACAGATTAAAGTTGCTGCTATATGTGAATGAGCAGGACAAAATGCATGCGTTTACAAAGAGAGACTTAGTGACTTCTAGAAATAGGAAACAGGACTGAGATCTCTACCAGTTCAGAGTACTCCTCCCAAGGCTCTGAACTACATTCTATTTTAACCTCATCCATAAGAATGCCTAACAGCTGTGCATCTACCTCCAATCTCCTTTTTTTTTTAAGCTCCATTTTTATTTCTTTCTCTAAATTCCAGGTTGTTCACTCTCCTTTCCAATCTCTTTACAGTATTAGTTGGCATTAGTATACATGGTGTATATATAGCTGCTGGTAGTGCTGTGCCTTGCAAGCAGGGAATGTGTACTTGTACCTAAACCTTTCACCAGTGTGACTGCTTTCTATGCAAGGTTTTTGAGTATAGCTTCAGAAAATGCATGAACCATGTGTATTCTTATGGTTTAACCTTCCATACCCTGCACTATGCATGTTTTCTTACCTTACCTCTTCTTATTTCCAGGTAGGAGATGATTGTAAATACTGGCTGTCTTTGTGCATGCAACAGAGAGAGAACTCCAAACTCCTTAAAAAGGAGGAAGCTAAGTAGCTGGTTCCTATTTGGTCCCTAAGTGTTCAGAAAGTGAAAAGAAGTATTATCTGATTTACTTGCATCCATTAGTTTTACAATGGTTTTCTCTGTAGCTGGGCAAGTAGGTAAAAGAAAAAAAAGGGAGGGGAAGGCAGGCAGGGGTAAGAGATCTGTCCAGATTTAGCGTAATATTCAGGCATTCAGTAGCAACCACCTGAAGCTCAACAGTAAAACATTTTTTCCTGTATTTCAGAATAGCCTTGAAACATCACCATGTGAAAAACTGACAGCCTCAAATCTGCCTCAACTACGTATTTGCAATAACTTTGTAGTGATTTAAGTGACTATATAGATTTTGTTAGTAACAAAACAGCAACTTTATTTCGTCTATTTAATCTACATTTTTTCTAATGCATTTAAAAATCATGGGAATGGTATAGGAAGGTTGGAGGAAAAGTCCCTCTCTATTTATACTGCTGACATAGAGTTCTGCGGCTAGCCACGTCTCACCTAGCAGAATTTTAGTACTTTGGAGTCCAAGCACTTGACAGTTTCACGTTACGTTACTTTTCAGTTCTGGTGTATGCTTTAAGTCTCCCACCTCCTTCTTCAGGACATTAAGCAAAGTTCTAGAACTATCCAAAATCTTCATGTAAGCAGTTTCAGCTTCATTAAGAATTTTACTAAGATCATTCCGCAAAGCTATCTTCTGGTCCAGGTTTTCACACACATGCTCCAATTGTTCATTCAGGGCTTGAATTTCATGCTGGAGCTTATTTTTTTCCTCTTCTGCTTGCTGGATTTGTTTGTTCAGTTCCTCTTTTTGCAGACACAAGTCTTCAATGTATTTTACTAGCTCGTTATTGTAACCCTGAAGAATAGCTCCCGGCTGAGTCATCCTCCACTCCTGTCCCCGAGCTCTGCCACGGCTTCCTGAGGTCCCCTTCTCAGCAACAGCCTTCTGCACTCTAACAAAAAGAAAAAAAGAAGAAGAAAATAGAAAGTTCTGTAATAGTTACTGTATATAATGCGATGATAACGCTGAGACAGGGTGAAGATACGCTGTTAAAGGTTTACATGCTGGTTCTGAGGTGGGCCACACCGCATCCCTTGGTGGAATGGGGGCAAAACAAAAAGGAGATGGCTGAGCAGGGGGGCTGAGCAGGCACAATCAGCAGCACCCACCCGGTCTTAAGCAAAATGAAGGGTCTCCCCTCACACCCAGAGCCCACATTTACCACAAACCATCCAATTTGACACCCCCAGCCCCTCACAGACCCACCACCCCCCCTCCCAAACACCGCTCCCGAGCCTCCAGCAACCTCTTCCCCATCCCCCTGAGGGAAGCCGAGGGAAGCAGCGCAACCCCACCGCCCCCCAGGGACATCTTATAACAACCTCCTCCCCGCCGGGCGCCTCCTCGCCGGGGCCGCGCCGCGCACAAAATGGCTCCTGCCTATACATCAAGTCCCCGGGCGGAAGGGGAGGAGGGGGGAGGCGAGCCGAGACCTTCCCTTTCCTACCTCGCAGCTGGCGCCGGTCCTCTAGCGGCTCCCCATCATTGCCCTTAGCCGCCTACTGCCCCCCTCAGGGCCCGGCCGCCCCCCTCACGGCGCGGTCCCCCTCTCAGGGCCGGGCTCCCCCCTTCCCCTCAGCGCCGCCCCGTCAGCCCCGCCAACGGCCGCGCCGAGCGGGAGCGCGGCGGGGTGACGGAAATAGCCGAGCGTTTCCGAAAGCGGCGGGAGGGTGAAAAAAAAAAAAAAAAAAAAAAAGCGCCCTCGCTCCGGAAACAACCGATGTTTTCCGAAGACAGGTAGCGTTCGGGAGAGGGCCCGGCCGGAGGGCGGGGGGGGGGGGAGTCACGGAAAGAGCCGATGTTTGCCGAAGGGAGGGAGCGGAGGGCGTTGGGCTGGGCGAAGGCAGCCGATGTTTGCCGAAGGCAGAGTCGCCCGAGAGCAAAGGGGACAGAGGGGACGGAGCGCGTCGGAAAGAGCCGAAAAGAGCCGACGTTACCCGAGCGCGGCGTCGCCCGAGTTTCCCGGATGTAGTTGGAGGAGCGGCGGCGGCGGCGGCGGCGGGCGCAGCGGGGGGAGGAGGCGGCCGCGGCGGCACCCACAGCGGCGGCCTCCGCGCTCCGGGGGCGTCTCAGCGCGCACGGGGCCGAGCTGCCGGCGTCTCCCCCTCCGGCCGCGAGCGGAGGAGATGGGCCCGTGAGCGCTGCTCGCAGCCGAGCCGCCCCGAGCCGCCCCCCTGCCTGCCTGCCTGCCTGCCTGCCCCCGGTCGGCGGCGAGGCGGAGCGCTGCCTCCCCCTCCTCCTCCTCCCCCCTCGGCGCCCGTGGCCCGGCCGCGGCCGTCGCCTCCTGGTGCCCTCACACTCACGCACACAGGCCGGGCATTGATGGTAATGTATGCGAGGAAACAGCAGAGACTCAGTGATGGGTAAATCCCTTCCTCCTCCTCCTCCTCCTCCTCCGGCCCCCGGCCCCTCCGCCATGTTGTGGGGCCCCCCTTCCCCGCCGGCCGCCCCGGGGCCGCCGCCTAACGCCTCTCTCTTTCTCTCGCTCTCTCTCCAGCTGTCACGACCGCAGGGGGGACTCGCAGCCCTACCAGGTACCTGCAGCGCCGGCCGCTAGGCCCGGGAGGAGGAGCAGGGGAGGGGAAGGGGGGGGGGGGGGGGGGGAGCTACTCCAGCCCAGGCTTCGGCCGCCGCCGCAGGCCGCGCCGCCACCGGCAGCCCCCGGCCGGCCCCCCGGAGTCCTGCGGGGCTCGTGAGGAGCCGGGAGGAGGCGGCCCGAGGAGGGGACGGGGCTGCGGAGCTCCTGCGAGGCCGCCGGGGCCGGGCCGAGGAGGAGAGGCCTAGTGCGGGCCGGGCCGGGCTCGGGCCTAGAGGCGGGGAGGGGCGGGAGAGCGGCTCGGGGTCGGCCGCGGAGGAGCGGAGCCCCCCCGGGGGGAGGTGAGTGTTGGCCTTCCAAAAACAAAAGGAAGCTTGTTCGGACCCCCGCCCCCCCCCCCTTAGGTCTTTCTTTGCCCCAAAACTGCGGCTGTGGGCTGAAACCTGAGCAGGGCTCGATTTGAGACCCTGGATAACTGGGGGGGGCAGGCGAGGCTTAATTTCGACGGTTGCCAGCTGCTGGGCACATTCGCTAAACATCAGAGCCTTGAGCTGCTGACAACAACCTCAATTTCCGTCAGGCAGATGCTGTATTCCTCTGCCTTGGCTACGGAAAAAAAATATTGGTTCTCGGGGTGTGAATGCGGGGAATGCTGCGTGTTGTGATACTGCTCTACTTAGGGCACATAATTGAACTGTTTTTATTATGTTTCTGGGTATTTGTGCCACTGTGAAGTGCAATCTGACAGTCCAGGGCAGCTGTCAGTGACAGTTCACGTAAATGTAAACACTTGACCCTCAGAAGCTCAAGCTGCAAAATCAAGCATGTCAAAGAGAGGCAGAAATGTCATTCTTGGTAAATGTTCTAAAGTGAAATGTCAAGTTACATGCTCCCCAAACTCTAGATTTTTATTACATCTGTTACCAGGTTGCTAGTACTCAAATCTACCTTGCAAAAATTTAAGGTAGAGGTGAAACTGAGCACCCTCGGTTACAGTCTGGAGGACATATTCAAAGTTTACACTGATTCGATGCAACTTTTTGTTTATTTTTTAATATCAGTTGAACTTGTGCTTTTCCCAAAAGCGTCAGAAGTACTGTGGCCTATGTACTGCCGAAAGTATGCTGTCCATCACTGGAAAGATAAAGAAATTAGGTTCATCCTAACGGCAATTGTTACGTTGGATATCATGGTGGGAGCAAATGGTTTGAGTTCTAATTACTGAACTTGTTGCTTTAATGTAGGTAATTAAAATTAGAAAGGCTAATGTTGATTAATAAATGGGAAATGAAAAATTAATTACCTTTCAAAGTATTTTGGAAAGAGGTCTAAAATTTAGATCTGATGTTAAATTATTTCTGTAACTTTCTATCTAACGTAAACGCCTGCTCTCTTGCGATCTTCTGTTACAGGCTCTTAAGTACTCATCCAAGAGTCACCCCAGTGGTGGTGATCACCGTCATGACAAGATGCGAGACACCACAGATCCTTCACCACCAAATAAAATGTTGCGGCGCTCTGATAGCCCTGAAAACAAATACGGTGACAACACAGGGCACAGTAAAGCAAAAAGTGTGCATACTCACAGAGTTAGAGAGAGGGATGGTGGTGAGTTATCTTTAATTAACCTTTATTTAAGCAATTACTAATCCTCATAAGTATCAAAATTGAGCAGTTATCACTCAGGTGAAGGGAGCATTGCACTAAATGGTATGCCTTGGTGCTTGGAAAATCACAGAGAAACCAAAACGCACGTGTCATTGGAAGTAGTCATTTTGGCAACATAATACCGATTAATTTTCTTATTTTTACAGGTGTAGTAGTTTCTGTTTATATCATAAAGCTTATGTAAACTTTCCTTTTTTAAGTTAGTGTGTCTGACTTATTTTAGACATACTGCAACACGTGAAATGGTATCCTAGATTTTTTACTAGTATCTGCTGTCTTAGAGACTATAATATTGCTGTTCTCAAATTTGTGTATTGTAATGCTCTACTATGGCGTTTAGCCTCTGAAACACATAACTACATAAAAAGGAAGAAAAGCTTCATACTTAGATGCTGTGTAGAATTCTTAACAATCTTAAAGTAATAATCAAAGATAGCACTTAGAATCTCTCTCGGCAGAAGCTTAGAATCAGCTAACCTTATGTGTTTTTGCAGGACATAATAGATGGTAATAACATGCCCAGATATTTTTTAACTGATAGTATTTTCTATCCCCACCTCCTAGAAACAGGAAAGAATAGGGTTTTCCTTTTAATAAAAGATGGCAACAGGTATAGTTTAGAAAATCGTGGTTACTGACTGAATTTGGAAACCTGTTTTCAGTTTTGTAAGTATTAATTTGTTCTTCATATGAAGTTATAAAGTATTCCAGTAGAGAACTTGGAACAAAGAAGCACTGATTTAAAGTTCTGTATAAAGTTAACAATATGTGATGTACAGATATATTTATTGCTGCAGGATTGTTACTTGTTGTAATAGTTAAAGTAAAATAAAATGTCTGGAAGTCCCGTTTAGAATATACTAGTTCACTACCACAAGGATATTTATGGTACTCAAGTGTTCTTATAGTTCCTAATTTTTTTCCTTTTTTTGGATTAACACAGAGGCTCTGTAGACCACTGATAATGTGATACGGTTTTGTAGAAGGATTACAAAAGCATACATCTTCCGTTAGTACACTGGTTTTCATTATATTTGATCATACTTGAAAGCATAGGAATCTCGCAATCAAATGCATGTGTAAAACTGGTAGGCTGCTGTTCTGTGCTACTTCCCAAGGCACAAATCAGACTTCTCTTTCCAGTTCACCTGTCCAAAAGATATTCATCCTACATACTCCTGTAATTCTGCTGAGTTTTGCTGCAATCAGTATTTTTTTTTTGTTTCAGTGGAGCTACATTTAGTGGAGTTATGCGTATATGAAAACATCTGGAGGATGAGTTTCTATATGGGGAGCACATTTGCTTATTTGAGTACTGAAACTGTTTTTAAGGACAGGAAAGACATTCTGAAGTTCTCATTAAGTCTGGCTGGATTGAATAGCTAGTAAGTGACCCGATGTGTGGGTGTTTACACTAATGATGGAGGAAAATGAATTATTTGTAGTTTTGAAAGTGTAAGGAACACTTACAAACTTACTGCCCCTTCTCCATACCCAGGCTGCAAACACAGTAAAAAAAAAAAAATCCTTTATTTTGATCTGAAAGTGGTCCTGTTTACATTGCATGTTAGTAGACTAGGAGAAGGAAGTAGTCTTAAACGGTTTGAGGGAAGTTAGTAATTTTGAAACATAAGCATTAGTAATGGAACGGATAAGTGATTTTTGTGTGTGTTTGTTGTTAATAAGGGTGGTTTGGTGCCAGTTTAAGTGTTATAGAACATAATCAAAACAACCAAAGTTGTGTTAAGCACTGTGCATTGTATATAGCAAACCAAAGTTGAGCAGATATGAGCAGGAGGATGTTAACTTTGTCTTCCAGAGTAACTACATGCAAGTATGAACTTGTTGGATCTTTTTTTTTTCTGTCCTACTATGATTTACTGAATCTTTCTGTCAGTATGAATTGAAGGTAGGTGTTAGAATGTAGGTAAATGTGGACGTTTGCACGTTGCTAATACCCAAAAGACATAATCTAATAATTTACCATGTCCTCTGTCTGCTGAATTGCACTGAGGTACTGCTTGTTGTTATAATATTCACATAGTTTTGCAGGTGCAGACATACAAGGGGGGAAAAAGGAAAAATCTCACTTTGTTTAAATGAGCAGGTAACAAATTTTTTAAAAAGCTAAAAATTTTCTTCAAAGTCCTAGTGTGACTTTTCAACTTCATGAGCGTAAAATAGGTTTGCTTGTGTTTTTTTGTAGCTGCCCTGCATTATTTTAAAATAAGTGGTGCTTGATTTGTAACTACTACAAAGGTATTACTGCCTTCCTGTCATCTAGCTGAACTTATCAAAACAAATCACGTTGAAAAATCTCCAGTATTTATTTCCCCAAACCGCATTAAAGCCCCAAACAATCTCTTTTTCTCTCATCCCTTACAAAACAAAACAAAACTGTGGAGTATTAGCGTTGAACATAAAGCTGAATTAACCTAACCTGCTCCCTGTCAACTTAGTCTTTGAGAAGTCATTCCTGTATAACTCTTACTAAGTTTTGCTCTGAAGTGATAAAAAAGATACACCAGTACAGCATGCTGATTGGTACTTCGGACTCATTTAGTCATGACTGGTTCACTTTTTTGTGGTAAATACAGAACTGGCTAAGTGTAATTTAAAGATTTGAGTGGATGCATATAAAGTGTAAGAGCTATAATTAAATTGATTTCAAATGAATACCTCAAAAATGGTAGAACCTCCCAGTGCGAACAGCTTTGGTACCTGTATAAAGGTATTTGTCATCATCCCTTGTTTCTGTGGTATTTGTAGCAGAATCTTTTGTGTTTGTAGAACTGTATCCATGGTGAGAAATTTCACTGCTTACAATTAAGGCTTTAAAACTTAGGTTGGGGTAGGCCCTCCATACTGATACAGTGCAAACAAAGCATTTTTCAGAGTTGCTTACCGCATGGTTTCTGTGGAAAGAGACTACGTACAGAGACAGGAGTTTCTCCAGAGAGGGACTTCGAAGTGTACCTTGTACCGATCTTAAAACTTGCAAGTTTTTGTCACATCCCTGGTTTCCGAAGAGTACTTGTAAGTCTAGCATATAAAAGTGCTGGATTAACTTTGGGCTTGCCTTCAGGTCCCTGTGCATGGGGATATTGTCCCTGTGTGCAGGGGTTTGAAACATAATGAACAGCTACCCCCTTCTCTGTATCTCTTATTTCTAGGTCAGCTGCTATAGGCAAGTGTGGAGTTTGAAGAGATTAGGAGTCTTGTGAGACCAACTCAAGTGTGAAGTGCCTTAACAGTAACAAATAGGGAATTACAGCTAGCATTGTTTACAGGGAATAGAAGTATGAAGGGCCTTGTAGAAGGGGAAGAGTGTTTCCATTAAAGAGAAAAGGGAAGTACAGAGATTTTGGCGTTCCAGTGCCCAAGGATGGTGGATGATCCTTGTAGGTCTTTTCAAAGCTATAAATGAGGTGATAATATCGGTGTAAAAGTACGGGAAAGAAAGCAAAGAGGTCAGATATGGAGGGTAGCTTTGGGAATGCTGTGAGGGGGAAGGGAGTGTGTGTGTGTTTTTTTACACAGTATTTAGGAGTAAAAATTGCAAGATGTGGCCTTCAGGTTGTTGTTGTTTGTTTGTTTCCTTCTAAAGTTTCTTCCTACTTAAATATATGTGCCAGAAAGACCAACTAATGATAGAAAAGATACTTAGCAAAACTTTTTTTCAAAAAAAAAAAAGAGTTCAGTTTAACCACATATACTCAGTTGTTTATTATAGTGAAGAAAACACTGAGTATTTTGCTACGTTTATATTTGAGACTTTGGAAGTGTATGTTTACTTCATGTTATGATCATAATACATTGTTTAAAATCAGTGGAGAACATTAGTATGCACAGCATGATTTTTTTTAGCTGGGTTGTATGCTGTGTATGCTATTTTCATAAAATTTGATTGTAACTTGTGATACTGAAGTTCCAAAATATCACTGAACTTTAGTGAATATTTCTTTTGCATGCTTTTTTAAATTGGCAAGAACACTCTCAATAACAACTCCCTCTGCTCTGTGATACAGTTCTAACATTCAAAATCCTACTGCTAGCAGGGCCTGAATGGAATATTTTATGAGTCCCTAGTTTTATGGAATTGCTGCTGGGAGCTTCTGTCATGAATTGTTTTCGTGCTTTGTTTCCAGTGGTTCCTGAAGGAGTTCAGAATGCTCGTTGCAAAAGGAACACGGAACAGCTGGAAGCAGGAAGCTAGCTTTTCTTTCCTGTGTGAGCAACCCTCACATTAGAGGAGGACAAGAAGCTGACATTTGAAAAACTAATGATAAATAAATTGATAAATTAGCACGATCGTTGATCACCAGTCAGAAATGAACGGGGCATTAGAGCAGGTGCAAGAGTGGAAGCTGCCTGTGCAGCACTCACTGCAGAGAGGAAATTACAGGACTGCTGGAAAGAGGGAAGTCTGAGAATAGTGAATCATAGTGAAGGGTTGAGTCACTGTTAACTGCTGTTAAAGTAATTATTCAGTACTATGAAAACAGTTTTCTCACAGTAACCGTGAGATAGCTGGGATGAGAGAAGTCTGGGATCCAAATGAGAGTGCATCATCCCTGACACATACTTTGAAAGCTGCATCCCACCCCCAACATCCAAGTGTTTTTTTAAATAAATAACTAAATAAGAAGAATCTCTGCTAGTTACTGCTAGTAGTTTGGATGGCTCTGATGGGTGGGATTTTTTTTCCTTTTATTATTATTTTTAATTAAAAAATTTGTTTCCAGAACCCTTCAGTTCTTTAGCAGCTTTTCTCTGGATTACAGACACGTACACACACAAAAAAGATGGAAAAAGTCGATTTCTGTGGCTTTCTAATTTTGAATAAAAGCTTGCTTTCTTGTTTCACAAATACTAGTACCTTCAGTCGGTTGCACTTAATTTTAAGAGTTTGCTTCAAAAATTTGGGAATTGTAGATGATAACTTTACTCCGTATGTTTGGCAGCATTTCTGAAATGAGTTTTTGCTGGATTGGTTAGGTTTTGTTTTCATTTTTTTTCTTCTGCTGTGAGAATCTCTAATAGAAAAAAGTTGGAAAGTGTGATAATAGAATCACAGTGAGTGATGTAACTTCTGTATGCACTTTCTTTAGTTTCGAAGTGCAGAATGTTAATGAAAAATTGCTCTCAGTTTTTAATTCCTGTCATTGGTACATAAAATGCATTCCCTTGTGATGAGTTTACTTACCATCCTGCTTTCTGAAGGTATGCTTCTAGGCTGAGCCTGTGTATTCTGCTGCTGCAAACTATTGCCTGGGCTTTTGAACTTGTACTTTTGGCTTGCTCTTCTGGAAATGAGAAGCAACAACGAACACTGGTAGTTTCTGATGAGTTGCCTGCTGCCAGGCAATAGTAAAGATAGCAATTTGTAAATAATGTAGTTTTTTTTGCTGGAATCACTGTACTGACCAACGGCCCATGCTTAAAGTTAGTTCCATAACTGCTGGTTGTGACAGTGCTGTTTTCTCTGAGAGGAAATAATGTTTATTCACAATTTACATTTGTTTTTCATGCTGTTTTACCTAATCCATACAGACTATCAAGTAAGCCATGTATCATTAAATGATGCAGAACTTGCAGGGAAAGGCCTGTCTGGTTTGGCTGAGAGAAGAGGTGCTTTTGTTGAAGTATCGTTAGCCCTCTGCAAGGAGTCTTCTAGTTCAATGTGCTGTAGTAACTTTCTGGTGGAAAACAGTAGTTTAATGGCACCAAACTTGCAGTGTGAACTACATTTATTTATGAAGGCAGGCTCTTAGACAAGTTTCGTAGGCACTTCCTAGGAAAATCTTTATTCTTGGTGTACAGAGAAATTGTTCTTTATGTAAGTTCTTCAGTAAGGGGAAAAAAGTGTTCTGGCAGTGAAAAACAGTTCTTGACAGTGATGCTTTTAGGCCCTTGCATTGCCAATACACGGTTGTAGTGCAAAAATGAGTATCTGGACTTCCAACATCTGAAGAGAGAAGCATTTATACATGTTGAGCAAGATTGATCTCCTGCTAGCGTTTTCTCTTGAATTCTGAAGGGTCTTAAAACATTGTTTTATTTGACTGTAGGTGTTTCTGCTGTAACTTCAGCATTAGATGATTCTGTTTCCATTCTTCAAGACCTTTAAAAGATTTCTTAGCTTTTCACAATAAAACTACCTGAGAAAAAGTGCTTAAGTTCACTAGCTCACTAGCTGTTCCTTTATCCCAATATTACTTTGTTAGAGAGTATTCATAAAAGAACACTGTTTATCTACTACCAGGCTTATTCTCCTTATTTGTTTTGCACAGGTTTCATTTTTTTTTTCTTTAAGTGAAGTAGTGTTTTTTTTCCCTTTGAAAGGACTAGCCAAATGATGCAGGGAATCCTTGTCTAGATTTTGGAATAAACCTGTGGTCCTTCAGTGCTGCTAAAAATATTAACCAATAATAGTTGTGGCTTACCAGAATTTTGCTGAATATTGCATTTCTGTCTGCAGTTCTATGCACAGGGAAGAATTTCACCATATGCTATAACTTATTTATTGAAATTTTTGTCCAAGTGTTGCTTTGTGGAACAATACTTTAAAATTCATTCATCTGCAGTAACTGGCAAATCTATGGTGATACGTAAGGGACAAAATTGCATCAATTTCTGAGGTGTAAGCTTGTAAAATAAATAGTTGATGCTGTAAATTTTAACAGCGTTTTAAATTATTCCAAAGACATCTCTTGAACCTGACATTCACTTCAAATGTTTTTCTGCTGCAGAAAGCTTTTCGCAGGCCTTCAATGAAAACAAAAATAAAACCCTTGACTGTTGATTTTCAGTTCAGCTCTTCAGAAAACTTGGCTATCAGTGAAACAGCCTGGCGTTCTCCTGCATAGCTTGGAGAAATACGAGTGTCTCACGAGAAATTCTGTTGAGGGAGGATCTCCTGCAAATCAGAGTTTGGTGGATGAATACTGGCAGACTCCCATCATCTTGCCACAGGTTAATAGGTCTGAAAGAAGAGATGCTTATGTATCCATCTTCTTTCTCTTGGACAGCACTTGATTCTTCTTACTGCTTTCAAGCTTGTGAGGTTGAGATGCATGTTTTAAGACAAATTATACTTGGTTCTAGAAACTAGAAACTGATGAAGAGTAGACTCTTGGAGCAGTATTCAAAAATAACACCCAGTTGGACATTCTGACTTCCAAGTTATTGGAAAGGGAGATGCATTTTTGAGTGGATGACTGACAAGAGACCTCATTATTCACTCTTTCTCTTTATGAGAAATCTGCTAAATGTTTGTGGCCTTGACTTGTGACTCCATGCATGCAGTAGCATTACAGTGTGTTTTAAGTGAATGGAAAACAAGATACCTAAATACCTTTCTTGATTAGGCCCCATGCTACTTCAGAATAATTTGTTTCTGACTGTGTCTGTTATAACGAGAAGAGTTGAAAAGGAGCAGTGTGTTAAAGTTTGATGCTGTAATTTTTCTGTTTTGCTTTTAAGACATACCTAATTTTGTTTCTGCAACAGTGATACGATAAAATGATAATTTCCTGCTTTTGTCATCACTCAAAAAAGGCATGTAATGCAGTATTGCTCCAAGTAGCAAAGGCAAGGTACTCAAAAATATGAACAACTAGTTTCCAGAGCTAAATTCCTCCACTCATAACATTTGAGGTACAGCAGGAGTCTTCGCAGGTCGTTTTTCTTTAATCGTTTGTCATTAATATTCTGATACCTGTAAACTAACTTCTCTGACCTGCTATCTCAGGTACATGTGAAATTGGTGATTCTTACCAACTGAATTTAAATACTTGGAGTTTTTTAACTAAAAATATTGCCAACATTGTGTGTTTTATAGATGAAAACGTGCAAGTACAAAACTTGTGATCATTGAATGAACTTTTTTTTGTATGTGGATGGGTTTGGTCTTAGACCGAAGTAGTAGCATTTTTATCTATGAGGAAGAAGTCTTAGGATTCCTCACAAATTGTCAATAATTTGTGACCGAATGACAAATAATAGAAACTGTTCAACTGTACAGAGCTAGCAAAGTTATGCGAAAGTGAAAATGCTAACTTCTCTGCAGGTAAACAGTGGTCTGCTGTGTGAAATGTTACAGGAAGGAGTGGAAGCATTAAAAGAAGGAAGATGACTGCAGATAGCGATGACTTTTAAAACAGATACGAAACTCCTGACGCAATTAAGAGCATAAATATTGAGTGCAGTGTTAGCCAGAAAGGCTATATAATCAGAGGAATATCAAGTAGGACCAGAGAGAGGTTACCTCTTACAGCTAATGTGACAGCTATTGGAATACAATCTCTGCTTTGATTTTCACAGTTCGGAAAGGATGCACAAGTGGAGATTTTCAGAGAAGAGGCAAAAAAAAAAAAAGAGGCTGTAACTGATACTTGGGCCTTAGTAGGAGAGACTTGGTGAACTCTTGGTTTAGTTACAATGGAAGCATTAAGGGTTTAATTCAACTAATGATTACAGGGAAAAGAAACGGCATGCTTTAATATTCAAATTAAAGAACTGTAATGAGTTTTTTAGCAAACAAAGATGCAGCAAGATCCTGTTAGCTTAACTGAAGTATTCAGAAAATAGAAATTTGGCACAATTTTCGATGTTGTCAGTAACAATTGGGGAAGCTTACTGTGACAATTTTTGCAGGGCTAGATGTTTTAAAACAGAATTACTTAAAGACGGTTCCCAGAGGCATCTTCAGTGCAGAAAGTTGAACTAGCTGTTCAGAGATCCATTGGCAGATAAAACAGTAGCATGAATATTTGTTATTCAAATGATCTAGATTAGTGGCCTCTTCAAAATGGAACAGATTAAAAATTGTTAGTTAACTTTGTAAGTAGCACTCCTGTGATAACTTTTTTTTTTCCGAGTGGTTGAACTTAGCTCTTGGCACACGAAGGTTATCATAGAATAGAATCGTAGAATCATATAGGTTGGAAAAGACCTCTTAAGATCATCAAGTCCAACAGTTACAAACCTGTGAATGTACTTTGTATTGCACTGTAGGATTTTTGGTCACTGAGAGTATGTTCTTCTGAGTGCTGTTTTGAGGTCGAGTGAAACTGTGACAGATCTACTGGCAGCGTATATGCTTAGATTTGCTTGACTGGTTGTTATATTTGCCAGATTGGATTTTAGTATGAGTTGGCTGTAACTACACAGCTTCATCTATTTGGACAGTATCTGAGTATCCTGAAATTGCTTTACTGTTTCAGGTTTGCAGAATTTGCATATGCCAAAACAAATGTAAAGTTCTTAAGTTTCTTGTTTTCTTTGCCAGAACTTGTTACAGAAAGGTTGACATGCTTGCCTGGGTTGCTTTTTAAAGAATTATTTATAAGGCCCTTCTACTTGCCCTCCCCCCAGCATACATACGATTTCAAAATTAAATTTATTGATATGAAGGAGAGTAATTGATACACTCCGTAGGTAAAGATTTCTGTTTGGGTTAGAGAAGTGTTGTATTCTTTAAACTCGTCAAGTGTACGTCGTGTTTTTGCAGAATAATGTGAATTCAGGGAATTTGAATTAAATAATCCTCCCTCCCCTCATTTAAAAGCTGTTTTTAGGTTTATCAGACTCTGGTGTTTGTGTTGTGTTTTTTTCTGGTGTTTCCAATCTTGTTTTCTTGTTTGTTACAGTTAACTTTGGTTTAAGTATACTGAGAATTAAAATGATGTAGAATCATTTTTTTCTGAATTGTAATACAGATGTTTTCACTCAATAGAAACGATTAGTGTGTCTTGCAGAATTCCTTGAAGAGGCATGGTATAGGCAGAAAGAACTCGTAACTTGTAAGAACTTGTGAAATCTTTCCTTTAAACGATCAACGCTTTTCTTATGTGTAAGACAATGAAGTCAAGATACACGATCAGTTATCCAAATGAAACTGCTGTCAGTTTTTCTCCTCTCCATGCCAGGACAGCTGAATTATCTATTTGGATACTTTTCTTGTAATTCATTGTGACCATAAAGGGAAGAAGGCAAAGTAATTGGACATAGGAGGGTGACAGCTTGATAGTGACATCTGGCTCCTTGCTACCTATGTTTCTGATTCCCTTCCTCAGCTTTAGCTTTGACTGAATGTGAGAAACAGATCTGGGCGTGGAGACAGAGATAGCTACAGGATGAGACGAGAAGCAGGATAAACTAGGTTACTTCTGTTTACATTAAGATCAAATCTGTTTTATTTAAGTATTAAATAAGGCAATATTGAATGGAAATTGCTCACACATCCTCTTTTGCAGTAATTTCACTAACATTTTAAATAATAATAATAATAAAAGCCTGTGGTTAAGTCAGTACAACTTCTTATTGCAAGAAAAAGTAATTCTAAAGAAATTTTTTGTAAAATTACATTTTCCTCTTTTTTTGAAGCTATTTCTGATATTTCTTTAAAAAACATGCGAAAAAACGGGTGTTACACAGCAATACAAAGTGACATTATTTTGATCTTTGGTTAGAAGATTGTAGCTGCGTGTGTTTGATCGGTTCATACCTTCTCAGGTTTTAAGGGAGTAGTGGCTGAAGGCACGTGATTTTGTGGCTCAGGAAATTCTTGGAGTAAAATCTGCCGAGGTGTTCTTGTGAGTCCAATTCATTTGATAAAGTGAAGTTCCTTCTTAACATCTTCCTAACTTCAGAGAGTTGAGATACCTACCTGAAGTGCAAACAACAATGGCTCGTCTGTGCCTCCTCATGGGCAGGTGACTAAAACCCAAAATGCTGCCATGTTTAGGAGTGGAAGAATAGAGATTCGTCTCTTTTTGCATGTGTGTAGAGTTGAGTTAATAGAATGGAAGTTCTCATGTAGTGGATCCTGAACAGGGAATGACGTAGCATCACTTTGGAGGAAGAAGGTGTGTTTATCTGTGATGTGTTTGTATGTGCGTTTTAATCCCCAGTATGAGCAATTTGCTTATTTTAAAACCAAAAAGTTTGGCCATTACTGTGGTAAAGTAGCATCTTTAATATGCTGTTTTCCCGTGAAGAGTCGTGTACTTTAGAACTGGTGCTGTCATTACTCCATGCAGTTGTTGTGTCAGAGAAGCTGCCTACCAAAGAAAAGCTTGTGAAAAGGAAAGCTGTGGGCATGCTGACTAATTTTGGCCTAAGCAAAATGCAATGAGATAATAAATACTTCGAAATATTTGTTTAAAAAACAACGTTAAGGTAAAAATATAAACCATTTTTGGTCTGCTTTTAGTGAAGTGAGAGCTTTACATTTTTTTCTGTAACTGTACCTTAGGATTTGAGGTTTCAGTGATTCTGCTTTTGCCACTAGTTATCTTACATCTGCTTATTGCAGGAGTCTGAGGATCAGCCTTTTTGTTAAAGGAAAAAATGATCATTTGAAAAAATAACCATAGTAATAGGTGTGTTAGCATTAGATTTTACTGGTTTCAAACTAAGTTAGTATGTTAAATTGCCATTTTTGGAGCTTTACCACAAAAAAAGATCTCAACCTAGTTAAACCTTCCAATAAAAAAATCTCCCCCATCTCTTTTTCAAACCTGTTACATCGGCTACTAGAAGTAAATTTCAGCATCCCTGGTAAGATTTTTTTTTTTCTTTGAACTTATTTTTGTGGAAGAGAATATTACTGTAGAATTCTGATCTATTTCAGAAAATATAGGGCATGACAGTCTTCTGAAACATTTTTAAGAAGCAGTATTTACATCTCTGTCTCAGTTACACAGATTAGTTGCTTTCCCTTGGTTTCCTGTATTTCTTAAATACCCTGCTGTTTTATGTCCTCCAAAAGCGACAGTCCTCTTCAACACTTTTCTGGGTACGTTTGTTACTGAGCTTGTCAGAGTAGCTGAGTTGTAAATTATTCATGCCTATCAGTAGCAAAAACAGGAAAGGAAATCTATGATCTGCTGTACTCCTGTGTTTCAGAAATATCTGTTCACTTACGAATATGGGGGCAAAAACGTGGTGTGTTTTGTTTGTTTGTTTTTTAGTCAAGGCAAATAATTACCAGAGAATCCCGGAGTCATAGAATGGCTTGTGTTGGAAGGGACCTTGAAGATCATCTAGTGCCAGCCCCTCTGCCACGAGCAGGGATGCCACCATCAGGCTGTCTAAAGCCCCATCCAGCCTGGCCTTGAACACCTCCAGGGATGGGGCATCCACAGCTTCTCTGGGCAGCCTGGGCCAGGGCCTCACCACCCTCTGAGTGGAGAATTTCCTCCTAATCTCTAATCTAAATCTCCCCTCTTTTAGTTTAAACCCTTTGTCCTGTCACTATCTGCCCATGTAAAAAGTTGCTCTCTATCTTTTCTAGTAGCCCTCTTTAAGTACTGAAAGGCCGTGATGAGGTCTCCCTTGAGCCTTCTCTTCTCCAGGCTGAACATCCCCAGCTCTCTCAGCCTTTCTGCACAGGAGAGGTTCTCCAGCCCTCTGATCATCCTCATGACCCTTTTCTGGACCCCTCTGTAACAGCTCCACATCCTTCTTGTGCTGGGGGCCCCACACCTGGACACAAGGGCAGAGCAGAGGGGCACAACCACCTCCCTCCCCTGCTGGCTGCCATCTGTTGATGCAGCCCAGGACACAGTTGCGCTTCTGGGCTGCAAGCACGCTGCTGCCTCATGTCGAGCTTTTCATCCACCAGAACCCCCAAGTCTTTCTCTGCAGGGCTGCTCTCAATGAGCTCTTCTCCCAGTCTGTGCTCATGTCTGGGATTATCCTGGTACAGCACCTTGCACTTGGCCTTGTTGAACCTCATGTGGTTCACGTGGACCCACTTCTCAAGCTTGTCCAGGTCCCTTTGGATGGCATCCCTTCCTTCTGTTGTATTGACTGCACCGCTCAGCACCACTCAGCTTGGTGTCATCTTCAGACTTGCTGAGGGTGCCCTCCGTCTCTCTATGGCCTTGATAAAGGTACTAAACAGCACCAGTCCCAAGACAGATCCCTGAGGGACACCACTCATCACCAGCCTTCACCTGGACACAGAGCCTTTGACTGCAGCTCTCTGGCTGTGGCCAACCAGCCAATTCTTCATACACTGAATATTCCACTGTTCAAATCCATCTCTTCTGAAGTTGTTGAGTGCCTCAGCCTTCCCAGAGTCTGTTGTTAGCATTTCTCCCTTCTCATTTATCGGAGGGGGTACGCTCTCCTTGGCCTTCCTTTTCTGAGCAGTGTACCTCTAGAATCCTTTCTTGTTACTCTTTGCAGCCCTTGCCAAGTTCAGTTCCACCTGTGCTTTGGCTTTCCTGGTCCTGTCCCTACACATCTGGATGGCATCCCTGTGCTCTTCCCAGGCCACATGTCCCTACTTCACTGCCTGTGCATTTCCTTCTCGCACCTCAGTTTGACGTGTAGGTCCTTGCTTAGCTGTACTGTTTTCCTGCCTTGCCTGCTTGCTTTCTCACACAGGGGGGTGAAGAGTTCTTGTGCTGTAAGAAAAGTGTCCTTAAAGATTTGTCAGCTCTGATTCTGTCCCTAAGGACAGCTTCCTAGGGGATCCCATCCACTAATTCTTCAAAGAGCTGCAAGTTCGTTCTTCTGAAGTTCAGGGTCCTGACTTTGCTCTTTGTCATGTAACGCACGTTTATGCGTAGGTTCTATACAAATTAGGTAATGCACTTAAACACAGTAGGAACAAATGAGGTAATTTCACGTAATTACATTCTTCTGGCTGATGGTGATTTCATGTCAGCTGTCACCCTTGACATCAGCAGGCATTCACACACCTCCTGGTTAAGTACGTTGCTTATCCAGGCACCTGCAGCTGACAGGTTAACACAGACTTAATTTTCAAATCTTCTCACTTCTTCTGAAAGAATGCTATATTTACCTGATGTAATATGAGAAATAATATGATCGTTTTCCAGTTCAAGTGATGTCAAGTTCACCTTTCTTACTGGCAAAACACTGTCTGTACTAATGATTGCAATCTCTCTCTAGTCCTTTGACAGTGTTTACTTAGCTAGGGAAATAAAAGAGACACTTCAGCAACCAGAGAATCGTAAAACGTATTTTCAGTTTGTAAACATACCTTTAGCTTTTGTGGAGAGTAAGGATTTCCTGGGATTTCTTCCAGTAAGGAAATTCCAGGAAAGATCAGTTGATTTTATACATATATATATTTAAGAAGTATTTAATTGGAGGAGGGAAGAATTGTCATCTAGTGTGCTTTATATGTTAGAGGATTGTATTGCACAGCACCTTCGTTAAGCTACGCTAAACATCCAGCCTGACACTGGCTGGGAATCCAATCTCTGTAGGTGGATCCTTGCTATAATTGAGTATTTTTCTGTAACTGTACTGCATGCATATGAAAAAGACCTAATGTAGTATATATTCAACTAGATTTTACTTGAATGGCACAAGGAGATCCATTTCTATGTAGTTACTATTTCTGTGTACTTGCATTTCTTTGGAGGCAACTTTCTTCATGCATTTTTTGTTTCAAGAGAGTACTTCGACCATTTAAATGGTCTGGTCATCTCTGAAATTAAAATCTAAAGCTTGAGACAAAGAAAAAGGTAAGTCTTGTAAGAGACATGTGACCAGAATCTGTGCGTGACTGTAGGGATGGATAATGCATTTTTTATGATAGGGTAAAATAAAAGAAGTCTGTATCCTTGTTGATTTTTATAAAAGTTAGCTTTCTTTGCTTTCTTCTTTGAGGAGAATGTTAGCAACATGTTAAACAGAAGAAGCAAAGGTGAACAAATGCTTCTTTCTTTTTTAAAAAACAAACTTTTCGTTAATGACTGTTGCTTAAACTTTAAAGAAAGTTCCCTTTAGGCAAATTGTGACACAGAAGTGTATATTTTTTTAAAGAATTTAAGCATTAAAATGTCACCAGTAGTTCAGTACGCGATCTTTTTTCTGAGTGAAGATGCTTTATAGCTTAAACACGATAACTGCACTCAGTATGGAGGCAAGGTTGTTAGTTCTGAAACAGTATTGATCAAACAGAATTTTTGCCTTTGTGTGTTGAGGGTTTAAATACACAATTTTTGTGCACCAGCTTCCTTTAAATGTTTTTTTCCTCTCTTTGCTGTTTTGATCTCTCTTACCAGCATGAAAAGAGTGGTGTTTGTTTGCTGCTCAGTCTTCTTGGTATTCATGGGTCATGTGTCCACACCCTTGAAACCTCTAACAAAGTAATGTTTTTTTAATAAGATTGTCACATTTGATGTGGAGTCCAACTCTTCCTTGGTTATGTCAGCTTCCCCCCCTGGCTTTAGTAAAAGCATGAGGAGGTGGCAGGCTGTCTTCTCTTTGCTTTGAGTTGATCAGGACTGTGAAAATACCGTTGCCTGGCATGGGAAGCTCATGGTAGAGGTGTTATTAGACTTCTATCACCGAACTTGTATCTCTTTGTGCTGTATTACAGCATTTTCGTGGGAGGGCTGTTCGCTTGGGTTTCATGGCAAGGCCTCAGAATGGGGAAGTTCAGTCTATTGCCCTTATGCTGTGCAGATCCACGTTGGAGTTGAGATAACATCATTTTTAGTTTGTCGTAAGAGTTCTGGCTGTCATTTTAACACTCTTGCTTTGCGTGTCATAATTGAAACCAAAAATAGTGAAAAAGCACTTGCTTGAGGACAGAAATCTCTCTTCTATACTCTCCTATGCTGTATCAGAGATACGTTTTCTGAGCTATAGTCCAGAATTAAAGCATGGTTTTCCTTTAGGCTCAACTACATCTAATTACTTCTTAGGGTAACGTTCCACTCTAACGCAAATGTGATAATGTTAACAAGTGGTGCAAGATTAAAAAGACTTAATAGCAGGGAGGTTGGCGCTTTTTGTTTTTTTCTTAGAGGGTCAGGAATATGACTCTGAGTTGCTGAAGTTCACAGTGCCTTTTCACACTTTACATGGGTAAAATTGCTTAAGCTGTTTTTTCAAGCAGATTGATCTCAAGTAAGATCATAGAATTGTAGAATATCCCGAGTTGGAAGGGACCCACAAGGATCATCGAGTCCAACTCCTATAGGAGTTAGGCAGCTTAGGTATGCCGGGACAGGCATTTTAGGCATGCTAAGCAGTGTTGAGGATGTTGCTAGCAATGTTTTCTATTAGCTGCCCTAATCCAAAGGGAGGAAAGAGCAAATGGAAATACGAGGAATTTGGTGTCCACTTACAGTTCTTAATTTCCTTTAAATTCAACGTGTACTTTTCAACTTGTCTAAATGGGTCTGCTTTAGAAACTCTTGGGTCTTTCTAAGGTGTTCTTACCAGGAAAGGTTAGGATCTGTTTGGCTGTTGCCTTATTTTAGGAGAAACAAGGAAATTCATTCAAATAATACTGCTTACTGATTTTCAGAAATGAAATAATACCAATTTAAATTTTTACAGGTGATTTAAATATCTTTAATCTTTTTTGCCTGTTTTTATTTTGATAGTTGAGATATCAAGAAAGCTGCCAATACATGTTTTCTGTTTTAAAAAAAAAAAAAGCTGGCAGGGATTTGTGAGGGGAGAGAGACTTCTGTGGTAGCTTCACATACTATGTTAGAAGTGTTTTACATTTATGTGCCTGTGTTTATGTAGACTTATCTACGTTACAGTGGTTAATTCGCTTGTGATCTAGGGGGATCACAGTCTTAGCCAAGGAAGCACCACCTGTGGAAATACGGTATATTTATATATATATATATATATATATATATATATATATATATATATTTTAGGAAGGTAAACCTTTATGCAAAACAGTTTGAATTTTTGAGTTGGTAGAAAGTCATTTTGTGTAGCTTGGTTGAAGTTTCTGTTGTCTAACCAACTACTTACCTTGAGTTAACATATATATTAACTTGGTTAAAGAGAAAAATCTTTGAAATGTGTAACCTACTTGTCAGGAGACTTGGATCTGTTGTTTGCAGTACTAGGAGTGTAGTGATGTCAAGGAGCTTAAACAAATCACCTTTGGAAAATGGAAATGATACACATTTGTCTTTGCCAGCTACTCACTTTCCCTTCTTATTCATGCATCTTACTTCTGTTTCTTTGCTCTGAACTATGAATTCCTGGATAGCTTCTTAATTGTTGTGAAAGGACCTGTGGAAGGCAACCTGCACTTGTTTATCCTCTTTTTCTCTGTGCCAAGGTAGAGAGGAAGTCACTGTTTTTTGGTAAAGCACCTGAATAAAACTGTTCTGCGTGTGAACTGATGTGCATTTCAAGAGATAAAAATAGAAAGGAGAAAAAAAAAGCTATAGTGAGATGGCTTGGCTGCCAGCTTGTTTGTAGTTGAAGTAATGCTACAAATCCTCCACTTTTTGGGCACCTATGTATATTTTTTCTGGAGTGCAGTGGAAATGCGTGTTTCATCCCCTAGCCTTTTTACAAGGAATGCCTCGGGACGTGAAGTGTTTCAGCAGCTCACTGGATTCAGTGAACTTTGTTCATTGAACCTGATTGTTTTCAGTGTTGTGTACAGGTTGAAAAATGATTTCTCACTGTTAACTGGGGATGGGCTGGGGGCTGAGGGGAGGAAGAAAACAGCCCCAAAAATCTGTAATTATTTTGCTGTAGCTATAGCAAGGAAGGAAACAGATTAGAAGGGGATGATTGGACAAAAATAGGTTTATGTCTCTTCTGCCAGTGATATAGTGATACACAGCACCTGAGCTGTTAGGTCCATTCAGACCAAAGTGCAGCTCTAGGAAAACAGCCTGCTGGTTAGCTGCTGGAGTAGTAAATCCCTGAATATTGATATGTGAGAGCTCAGTCTGAATTTAATTTGAGCCATTTTATTATTGCCTTTGCTTTTGTTTTTGATGGGCAGATAACTGGTTTTATTTCTAGAGTGGTTTGTAGTATTTGGCCAAAAATTAAACTTCAGTTTCTGAAATAAAATTGGACATATCTAATTAAAAATAGAAATTTACACAGAAGATAGCAAACTTGTGTTATGTAATGTGTAAGATAAAATTAGAAGCTAATCTTTCATTTTAATGATCAGTAGTATGTTGGAGTTCTTTGGCTGTTTCATTACTTATACAGTGCAAGTCCTTGGCTTTCACTGGTTTATTGCTCCTGCCTTTCCTTCTGGAGGTGTTCCTTATCATTTCAGAAAGAAAGACCTACTTTTATGGTGTTTTTCTGAAGAAAACTATATGCATGTAGTATCCTTTTCATCCCTTATTAGTAATGTGTCCCACTCCATATATGTCTGACTGTTCATGCTAAGGTCTTGGACTGATTTCTGCTAAAACTTGTGCAAATGGTAACTTGGAGAAAAAGATGAAAACTTTTTTCCAATGGGAGGATTGTCCTGAAAGCCAACTGTTAGAGAACAGCACAGACTTCTCTGTTCCAGATAAGGGATAGGGCATGAGAGGAAGTGAGGCTTTGTAAGTTATTTTGCTCACAGTGTAAAACATTTACTTCTGGGGGCATAAAGAGTATTTAATTGGGTAGTAGAGTGATCAGGCTAGTGATTTCTTTCTTTGGCAGAGCACTGTGCATTGAACTTAGTATGTTACGAATTTCTGGAAAATGTTACCGCACAGTTGGTATATTCTCTGAGGCCATTGCTCTGCTAGAAAAATGCATTTTTTTATGATTTTAGTTGCCTATGGAAGACAGCCATATTTTATTTCAATACAGCAGGCCACATAAAAATGCACTGAAGAAAAATTGTGTTTTGTCTTCATGTTTTTACATGTGGCAAATAAATGACCGATAAGCTGTTCAGTTACTGCTGAGACTTGGGTATTGTGTTCCCATTAAGTTATTTTATTCCCTCCCACATGCAGAACTTTAGAAAGTGTTCTGCACAAAGATTTACATGGAATTAACAGCGATGTTAGCTGAAATACACTTCAGACGTCTTAATTTAGGCATACCAAGGCTGTACCGTTTGCACTCTTTAAACAAGTCTTAATTAGTTATCTCCATCAAGTGTCACTACCATAAACTATCGTGCTGTTAAATTTTCTGTTAACAAATAATGTCTGTGCTGTTGAGAAGGTTCACATTCTAGTAGCGTCTCTAGTTGAACAAATTGGATTGTATTATTAGCCAAGGGATGGAAAGGGGAGTCACAGAACACTGTCTGTGGAGTATAAGTTGAATAAACTTCCTTTCCTTGCTTTTCTGCTGCCCAGTGTTTTCTTGCCCTATGCCTGGTTTCTGAGCACAGAAGGCTATCCTAAAGCCCTTCCTAAATCCTTTTCCACACTGGAGGGAGTGAAGGGCAAGGACTGGCTTTGAGTTGGAGTTACAGCACTGGTTATTGCTGGGGAGCAGTTTTTGTGCTCTCTGCCTGGCTGCTGGGCATTTGTAAACTTTGTATGTATTATCTGCACTGATACTTTTTATTATGGACAAAAGTGAGGATATTAACAAGGTATTTATCTTACAAAAAGGGATCATAAGTGCTCTGTGTATGTTAGTATAAAATTAACTAACATATAGTACATACTGTTCAGTGGTATACTGCTGCAATTAGTGTAAACTTACGCTTGGCAAAATCTTGGATGTCAGTGGAGGTGAGTGGTCGTGTTTACTGCCTAATTTCTCAGTGTTAGTTTGTTTGGAAAGGATGTAAGCCAGCATTTTCCTATCGTTTGCTGGTGTGGATTATAGATTATCCTTTGAAGATAACTTTAATGTGTCTGAGTGTTCTGATATTGCTGTTTCAGTTGGAGGTTTGTTGATACTGCATGATATGAGACAGAAGTAGTTTTAATTAGGCTAAGACACCTGGATGCCAGAGGAAAGTGTTGACTGCATGGTAGTATGTTTGAGTCCTGTAATCAGGCAGTGAGAAAATTGGTTTAAGGTGGTTACAAATCGATGCTGTAGTTGCTAGTAGAGGTTTGGGAAAGTATTTCAGCTTGTTCATGAAAGATGGGAAGGAGGGAAAGAAATTAGGTGTTTTATTAGTATCTGATCCGTACCTAACTCAGAATTTCAGCTTTTCTTAAATGTGAATACTGAAAAAGTTGACTATGCTGCAGGATGTGATATTTTCTTCACCCTATGTTATGTCTGTTTCCAAGTCCAGCATAGTACTGAAGCCTCATTGCAGATCAAAATGTCATTGATTCAGGAGTTTGGATCTGGAGAGTACTTTTAAAAAAAAAAAAAAAGTGAAAGTGAGACTTGGCATGGCAGAACCTCCAATGTGTAGTAGGCATAAAGTCACAGCCTGTTTTTTGAATTGGTTCCCAGAACCATGCTTTTTGTACTTCCTGCTGATTTTCATGCATGAGTGAGGAGGGTGGTTTTTTTTTCGTTGTTGTTTGAAAGACTTGAAGATAATTATGATAATTTAACCTTAACCTGTCCTATGACCTGTTCATAACTAACGATAGTGTTAATGACGGCTTGCTGTCACAGTTGCACTGCTGCAGTTCTGTACAACCCTAGTGCCGTGCCCTTCTTGGCCATCTGCAGTTAGAAATAGCTCTTTCCAGGCTTACTCCTTCCCAAAAAATGATTGAGCTGAGCAAAGTCACGGTGACGGTGCTGTAGAGATTTCCATAGGGAGTTCTGTAATTGCTACATCCTAAGATGAGCTAACAAGTATTTTAAAATCCAGAAGACTCCTTATCCCTCTTTTTTAAGAAACTTGAAGCCTTGCTAGCTTTAACTAGGAGGTTCTAACTGTTAGGAAGAAACAGTAGGAAGTGCTACGAGAGCACATCTCCAGGGGCAGTGAGCACTGCCTGCCTTACCAGGCCTGTTTCTGGGCCATGAAGTAATCTCAGCAATCTTGTCTTTGTGATCTGCTGCTCGTCAGCAGCTTGCTGTGCGTGCAGCTGGGAAATGCAGAGCTGATTGCAACAGTCACAGCCGTGTAAAATGACTTGGGGTTAGGCATTGTGAAAGCCAGCGTACGAGGGGAACTCCCCTTCTGGGTAGAGGCAGACTTCCACAGGTGGGTCGCTCTTTGAGTACCAGTTTAACTTGGGGGGCTTCTGAAGATCCTGAGCAGTTGTCCCTGGGAACCTGAGCTGGCAGTGCTTGCTGGGCTGGGTTGTCAGAACTAAGAGGTGACTACAGTATTGCTGCATGCCTTTTTATACTGAGATCGCAGAGTTTTAGTGTGTGGTTAATTTGACGATGTGGTTTTTTTTTTTTGCTGTTTACATATGGTCTGAAAGCCGTTACCTTGTATGAAGTGCCTAAAGCCCTTGTTCTTCAGAGCCTTGTCTGCTTCTGTGTTAAAAGCTTCCTAGGAGCAAGCACCGTGTCGGCAGCCCCCTGCGTGCTCGTTCCCTTGAAGTTCTGGGCCTGATCCAAACGTAGAGCGGCATTAACCATAAAACTAAACGGAGGTTTGTGGGGAAAAGCCGCACCTCTGATTGCACTCTAATTGCCCCAGACACCACCAGGTATGTAATTACGAGTGGCCTTTCTAAAAGCCCAAGGAGCTTGTCCTGGCAACCCGAGGCATTGCAGAGAGGCCACAACAGGTTTTCGTGCGGCTGGGGCCAGCTCAGATCGCTGATTTAGGGCAAGTCCAAGTGCGTGCAGCCTGGCGGTCCTGCAAAAGGAGCACTGCAGCTGGGCCGGGAGGCCCGGGGGCTCCTCGGGCAGGAACTGCGGCAGAGCAGGCGTTGCCATTATCAGGGCCAGCTGTAGGTGGGTGTGACTGCTGCAGCGGTGCTTTGTGACTCACGGCCGTGGCTGGAAAAAAGCCCTCGAGGGAACAGTGCGAAGTGGGGGGGGGATGCCGCTGAGCTCTTACACCAAGTGGGGGCTGAAAGGCTGTTCTGTGAGTTCGAGGGATTTGTTTACAGGATGGATGGAATTGGCATTAAAGGATTGTATTCATTTAATACATACGTTGTTGGCTCATACCCTTGTTTGGAAAGCGCATATTAGATTATTCAGTGTGGCTGTTTATTTAGACCACGATAGTATTTAAAACTCACCAAACACATCTTGAGTATGCTGAATATAGTGTAATGGAACTGCATCCGTAGTAGAGGATCGCAGTAAATTAACTACATTCATGTTTTTTGAAATTTTAAAGGGGCTGATAGCAACCATTTGTTTAGACAAGCCATCTGATAAATTTCCATCTTTTTTTTCCTTTGAAAACAGGGATGATTTTACTGCATACTAGAAATTAATGTGTCTGTGGTAAACAACCTACAGAAATACGTGAAGATATTTAGTAACTGTATCTCAGTAGAGTCTGGAAAGGGTACAGTAAATAGATGAAGACTATTAACAGAATGATTAATACAAAAATAATAAACATCTATCTCATTCTGTAATCAGTCTATGAAAAAGACCAAGCCTCTGTTGATATGGCTGATGGTGGAGCACAGCCTTGTAATTATAACGTTCTTTCATGCATTTAAGGGAATTAGTCTTTTTGCATATTAAAGTCTAAATTCTGGAATATTCTAACTTATAGTGAACGATGTGACTTTATATGTTATGTTTATATGTTATGTTATATATGTTATGTATAACATATATGTTATTGTTTTATATGTTATGTTTATATGTTATGACATGTTATATATGTTTATATGTTCAATTTTTTGTTATTCATATGTTTGCAATGCCCATGATATGAGTATGGCTCTGACAAGATTGACACCACCCCTCCCCCCCCCCCATTATAAATGTCATTCCACCTGGCTCTGAGCACACCAGGTAGTGTTGGTGTAGGCCTAATTGTCTTGCTTTAGCTAGGAGACATTTTAGAAGACTTCCTTTTTCTTCCCTCTGCCCCCAGTCTTTAAAGTGAATGACATATATTTGTTAGCCAAAATAGTGCTGGAAAAGGTTTAGAATTACTGATGCTTCAGGTTGCCAGTAACGTGTATATGCAACTCAGTCTTTATCCTTTGTAGGGGACTAAACATGTTAGTCACGGTATACCTCTTTTGTGATTGTTTTTCTAACCTGCGTATGGGGGCACAGGTTTGAAATAGTAATTCTGTCAGTGCTTGCATAGTCAGAAGGGTCAGAAATCAGAATTTGTATTGTAATCTCTCCTGTGCTGTACGTGGTATATTACCAGTCATCATCTGGGTGTGTAGCTTTCAGAAGACTCCTAACAACTTCTCGTAATGGCTCCATTCATTCCTACCTATTACTCCAGTATTGGTGGGGCTCCCGATGTTTATTGTAGTTGCTCATAAGATTTAGTCTTTGCTATTTACAAAGCTCTTTGACTTCGTATTTAGTTTGCTCTATGGTATATGAAGCTAGTAGTTCCTATTGTAGTATCCCTGGGTATTTAAAAACTTGGTAGAGGAAAAGACAAAAAGAATATAAAAGATTTTTCTTAGTTTGGTGTGATTTATGTGAACACTTAAAAATTAGGAAGAATAGAAAAATTGAACAGTTTTTACTTACTTAGAATTTTACTACAGCCTCCTATTCCTTGAAAGAGCAGGATGTTTATAATAAGATCACAAAGGGTAAATAGATGGGATTGTTTAACTGGAAATTAGAACCGTTCAGGTTGAATTGGTGACTTGAGCATAGACACAAATGTGGTTGTAAAAAGTGCTTAAAACTGTCTCCCTTCTCATATCCCAGATATTCCTTTATGCTCGAGTGCTATCATGGCAAGGAAGAAAACTAGGTTATCTCAAGAAGCAGTTGTTCGAAGGCCAGAAGCGTGTGGCCCTCTGGGAAAGGCCATTTTTAGTACTCTAGATGTAGGCACTTATATTGCAGGAAAATTAGTCTATATGCATAAATAGAAATAGTTACAGGGAGTCTCAAAAGGGTTAAGAAAACAGCGTACTTAAAAACTGCTTTTGTGCATGTAACACGGTGGGCTAACGATAAACCCATTTGAACTTTCTAACTGAATGTTGAGGAGAAAATATTTCTTAATTTCTGAGTTGACACATTAGCATTTTTTCAGCCTACTAAAAAGAAAAATAAAAGCAAATAAACAAGCTACATATTTTGTAGTGGAGTGTGATTTGAGAGTAAGAATAGCGCAAGGACAACCTACATTATTGTAACTGGAAGAACAAAGTGAGCTTTACCCTTTATGCAACAGAAGAAATACGTGTATGTCTTCTGAAATACTTCTGCATCTGACCTGTGTCGTGGTCCAGGCTGTGGATGATGTGCCCCCTTCCCACCTCCTTAGAGTGCAGATGCTCAATTTCTTTGAAAACAAACATGGTAACTGTCGTTCTTTTTTCTTTTAGGGACCAGTTACTCTCCACAAGAAAATTCACATAACCACAGTGCTCTTCATAGTTCAAATTCACATTCTTCTAATCCCAGCAATAATCCAAGCAAAACTTCTGATGCAGTGAGTATTTTTGATTGGTATTTGTCCTTGCATCGATCACCCCAGTCAAACAGAATTTTAAATAGCGCTTTGTCTAAAATGGGGGGAAGGGGGATGTACATTACCTGTTTTATTGAAGTATCCAACATTGGGCTTTATTTTATAAACACTCTGCATGCGCAAGCTGCGGTTGTTACATGTTGTAAAGCCATGCTAATTGATAATCGTTTGAGGTATATGTGTTGAATTTAAAATATGACAGGATTAAATGAAGTAGATACAGAAAGAAATATTTCCATGAACTTTGTTGGTAAAATCGTATTGTCTTGTCTAGGTTTAATTATTTATAAGATGTACTACATGTGAATTTTAGTCACTTTATTGTGACTTTCTAGTTAGGGTGGTGTTTGCTTAAAAATTGCATTGAAAACCGAATAGATGAATTTGCAAAGCGCAGAAAAAACTGATAATGTAGTTGCAAAGTTTGTGGAGGAATTCTAAGGTGCAAAAACTAATGTTAACAATCTTGATATTGCTGTATCCCAGTAAACATACTATTATATTTGGGGGGGGGGGGGGATGCTGGTGAGAACAAAACAGAAGAAACTACTGTAGAATGCAACAGGAGTATAGTGGTCATATCTTTAAACTATCCAAAATGAAACAGGCATTTAGAGGTGGTCTAAATGGAAAACAGTGATATGGGTGCCTATGAGGACACCACATAGTTTTAAACGCGTATGTTAAAACTCTGGGGTAGTCTTTTGTCCAACACTGTTTGTATTTTAAAGGCTTACGATTCTGCGGATGATTGGTCTGAACACATCAGCTCTTCAGGCAAAAAGTACTATTACAACTGCCGAACAGAAGTTTCACAGTGGGAAAAACCAAAAGAATGGCTGGAAAGGTATTTGTGTGTGTCTACTATCAATGTATAAAGAACAGATACTCTTACGATCATGTAGGGAGTGGTTGAGTTTATCTAGTAGTTTACTGCTATAAAAGATCGCGGTCCAAGTCTAGTCTTTCTGCACCCTTACGTGGCCTCTTGCACCTGTTTCAGCCCTCGATGATCCCAGAGGCAGGGGAGGGAAATGCAAATTTTCTTTGCTATCTTAGCAAGCCAAAACAGGGCTTCAACAAGTGCTGGTGTCAGGAAGCAATAGATGGAGTTTGCCAACCCCATCTGCAGCAGTGACCTATTTGCATGATTTAATTCATCTTACATAACTTAACTGGTAGAAAGTATCACTAGGTGATGTAAATTTTCACTTAAATTGTGTTTTCTTTTCTTCAGAGAGCAGAGGCAAAAAGAAGCAAGCAAAATGTCAGTTAACAGTTTTCCAAAAGATAGGGATTACAGAAGAGAGGTGATGCAGGCGACAGCTGCCAGTGGGTTTGCCAGTGGAAGTATGTGTTTTTTGTTTTTTTTTCTTACAGTAATATATTCTTGTCTTGCTTGCCTTACTGTTTTCTTTTCCAAACTTATAATTCCTCTTCCTTAACTGTTTTTCTCCCCTCTTTATATAAAAAAGCCAAAGCTGATGGTGCGGACAGCTCTCCCAAATGTTTCTTAAAATAACCCTGAGCATTTATTAGTACAACAGTTGCTTAATGCTTTTCATGGTACTCCTTTTTGCAGCTTCACTGCGTAACTTAATCTCTCCATGTAGTTATAGAAGCTTGCATGGTTTATGGTATAGATGAAGTGTTGCGATTATTGAGACTTGTCAATTTTGAGCATGAAATTAGACATAAAGAAGTCTCTTCTAAAACCTTGATTTAACATCTGAGAATAGTAAAGTAACTTGATGGATTATGATATTGGGGTTTTCAGAAGCTGGTATACATTATTGAAAGGGTATTTGTACTGAGCCAGTATTATTAGCAAAGCCTTTCTCAGACCGTGAATTTCTATTTGGAATTTTCTTTTTGCTCATACCTAGCTTTAATCTTTGCCAAGTTTTTCTAGGAAATGCATGACCGTTTCCTAGAAACGGGTGAGATTTCTTCTATATGCAGATTTAGTTTTGTTAACTTTTGTAGCATACGTCTCAAGATGGTTTAAAAGTAGAAACCAAAGTTTATTTTTCTAAAGTATCTTTTTTCTTTGCATTGCAAGGGACTTGACAAAGCAGAGGTGTATAAAGGACTGTTTTTCTGTGTGTACTGAAAGTATTGCAGTGCTAAAACAAACTGTGTGCTAAACCAAAAAGCGTAATTGCATATTTCAGTAACTACTTGGTTTGTGACACATGAAAATCTAGGAATTGAGGAAAAAAAAATGTTCAGGACTCGCATTAGCATGCGACAGATGCAGATTAGTTGCTTACTTCGTGTGTGGTGGTCTTGAACTAATTAAACTAAGAAGTAATTCTTTGTGGTAGTACTGAAGTAACTTGAAGTGGAATTCTTTGAAGGCTATGATTTGAAACTATGAAATCATACTTGGTGCTCAGTATTTTTAATGAACAAAAGAAAAATGGTGCAAATTACCTTTTAACACTAAGATGGATGTAATATAAGATGGATATAATAGATTTTGATTTAGATTTATTTTAGGAGACTTCAAAAGTTAACTTTGACTGTAACGCTCATTATAAGCAGCCTTTCATCAAAACACAGTGCCTAACCGGAACTCTAAATCAAGGACAGGTCAGAGAAAATGCAATTTGTCAGTGAGTAAAATGAATTTCGCCTTTTTTGATGCTAATCTGCTTGAGGTTTTTTTTTAATCATAACAAGTTCAATCAGTTCTAGTTATTGATGTGCAACTGTATTAATCGCAGTGTAATCTTAGACAAGTTTCTAATCTATTTTTTTTCCTTTTTGCAACGTTACTTGGGGAATCCTGAAAAAAGTGGAAGACAAGCATTCCAGTGACGCCAGTAGTATGCTCCCACAGAATATTTTATCTCAAACAAGCAGGCACAATGACAGAGACTACAGACTGCCAAGAGCAGAGACTCACAGTAGTTCTACTCCAGTACAGCATCCCATCAAACCGGTGGTTCATCCAACTGCTACCCCAAGCACTGTTCCTCCTAGTCCATTTTCTCTACAATCCGATCACCAGCCAAAGAAATCCTTTGATGCTAATGGAGCATCTACTTTATCAAAACTGCCTACATCCACATCTTCCATCCCTTCACAGAAAACAGAGAGAAAAGGTATGTCTAATGCAATTCCTTGTAGTATTTAAAATGATGCAATGCTTTGCTCTGCTTTGTTGGTTCAAATATGTTACTTCTGGAACTGAGATACTTCTTGTGTTGTTTGTTTGTAACCTAATTAGTATTTTGATGTGCTTACTTAAACCACATTGGTTCTATCTTACACAATTTTAAATTGACACTGTAGTGTTTACTGGCTTATTCTGCAAATTATCATTTCAGATGATCTCTTAGTAATACATTTTAGTTTTTTTTCCTCCCTCATGTTGTTTTGGATCTTTGCCATTTTTTGAGTTCTTAACATAGATGTAACTACACTGTTTGAAAGTCATTTTGGACCATTACATTTTCTGAACTGCTGTTACTGTTTGGAATGCTAGTGTCAAACTGCAAGTGCCATTCTTACAGAAAGCAACAAAATTTTCTACATATGTTTAATGGCTGCTCTTCTGTTATGATCTGTGTTTCGTGATATACTGGATCTTCAGAGCTAGGTTGCTGAAGTTTGTATTTCTATATAATATACCTTAAACATTTAGAATAAGCAAACAAAAATCATGACTTGTCTGTGTGTTGTGAACTTTCAAAAGTCTACAAATCAATTGGATTGACTTCATTATTAGGGAAGAAGAGCTAAAGAAGAGTGTGGGATTGGAGAAGTGTATTATTAATGATGTTTGCATATAGTTGAGCTCCTAGAGAATAACATTTTGTCAGATGACGATGTTTTTGGGGAATTGGGAGAGGGAAAAAAAGATAATCTGTTTTTAATATAAAGTGTTACCTAATTAGGATGACACTAAATTGATTTTTGAACGACAGCTTGTTGCCCTGTTGAAATTTGTGAGTCTGTCTAGGAAGAATGATGAGTCCTAAAAAGCACACCAAGAAGACTCAGGTCTGATGTTGGTCTTAGGCTCTGCATTTGCTTTCCTGCCTTCCAGTTGTTTTTTTTTTTAATTAAAAAAAAAAATGCAGATTTTAGTGCAGATATAAGCAATCCAGATAATCCAAACAGTATTGTTCGTTGGCAAATACTGCAATGTAAGGAAATCACATGTGAAGAATTTTTCTGTTTTTCATTAGATTTTGTGCAGTTTTCACAGGTCCTGAAACATAATTGACTATAAATGCAGAGGAACAGAGGCAAGCCCTTTCCTATTCAACACTGTAAAGCAGGAAGCAAGGTGTCTGTGTGGTTCTTGTACGGAACACCATGAAGTTACCTGCTTCAGCTCAACCTCTGTGCTTTGAGTGCAGTTTGCACTCTTTTAAATGTGACAGTGCAAAATGTCCATGTGAAATGTTCTATTCTTAAGCATGTTATTTCTTTTTTCAGTGCTATCTTTAAAATACACTGAAAGAAAACTCTTTTTATTCCATTTTGGATGTTTGATTCCTGTTTGGTGTGTGGTTGGACTTCAGACGGGGTATTCTTTACCTGTTTACCACATACCTTTATTACTTGCTTCCAGTTAAACTGAGCAAGTGAATTTTACTGCAGCTGAAGGAATTTCCCACTGTGACAACTGCTAGAAATGTTGGCAGGTAGTTCTAGTACTTCTTACATACGACATTTGTTTGAGAACTGAGCATATACAATTGGGTACGTACAGCAAAGATGACCATATGGGGCAGTCTTAACACTATAAATCTTACCTGTCAATCTGTGTTCCCTTGGATGCTTCTGTCTTAATAATCACATAATTCCTGTATTCCTACATAGTGTTTTTTTTTAAGTTTATGTGAGTGAAATGGGTAGATTCTGCCATAATGATGCTTAGTTGATGTAAATGTTTCATGACAATTATGAGCAAATATAACACTTCCTGAGCTTCAGACAGGGTGGATTGCAGTTTTAAAGTTAGTAAGTAATTGAAGAGTTAGAATAGGTTAATATTAGGCTTGACACACTTCATGAGTTTTGACTTGACATATTGCTTGAACTCTCTCTTCCTTCAGAAACAGAAAAATTCAGTGCAGTTTGTAATATGATAAAAGATCGTTAAAAGGGTGTTCAGTAGTCTTTTGTTTTTCTTTTTTTGTGATTGGTAAGACTTTCATTTGGTTTTTGGATAAGAAATTTGACCAATATAATATTTGTAGCACCATGTGTGTTTGAACGAAGGAAGTAAGCAGTGTTGTACATTGCAATGTTTTTGTCTAGCTTTCTTTTGTTACCCATTCTCCCAGATGTGGTTGCGAACCTGTAGAATGATAGGTATGTCATTTTTCAAGTATTTGTTCATGGTTGTTGTCCTGAGACAGTCAGTTCAAACAATCTTTTAAAAATGTCTTTGTAGAATAGGAAAATGCTTTGAGAGGTTCATTTTTATGGTAGTAGAGCAAACAGCCTTTTATTTTTATTTTCATTTTCATTTTTTTTCTGGTCAATAGCTATGCCATCACTATCTCTTTCTAAAAAGAGGTAAAGCTGTCTTTTAGCATTGCTTGTAAAAGTAGCTTGGTCCAAATGACTGAATAATATGTGAATTATCTTGCCTAAATGAATTCTTCGTTCCTGTCAGTGTGTTGCTGGTGGCCATATACCAGCATATGTTTACCACTGTTTTAATAGTTCTGTTGTATGTATTTTTTTTTGATGCAGTAATAGCTATGAAGGAAAAAAAAAAACACAAGAACACTTTTTTCAGCTCAATCTCTTTTGCTGCAGGGGTATGTTGTAGTCCCACAAGGAGATTGAATAAAATCCCTGGCTGAACTATAGCTCAGCTCTTAGCAGTAGTCCTCTGCCCTCAATGGCTGGCAGTGGTGGAGAGTTCCTGGGGAACTATTTGACCTCTACCCTTTGATTTGAATGTTCCAGTCAGAATCTGCTGCTTCTGTTTGTGCTCACTGTGAGTGCTTTATGCAGGTAAAGTGTGGGGTTGCTTTTCCTACTTTTTGGCTGCTTTATCTGTAGGGCACATCACATATTTTCCTATTTCTAATTCAGTTACTGTATGAAATATTTTACTGTCTGTATCTTAACAGCGTGTGTATCTGTAGGATAATTCTCACACCTTTCCAAGTCCCGTCCTGTTTCTAGTCCAAGTCCACTTCTGTTTCTAGTGCAGCAATACTCTGAAAAATGCCTGGCAGAATTCAGCAGGATGGCCGCTGCAGCGTTGTGTGGGTGGTGATGTTGATGCTGACAGATCGAGGTGGTTGGTCAGTGACAGCTGAGCTTCTTCCTTATCCTTTTCTCACCCTCTTGGTTTTCATATTTCTAACACTTACTAGTCTTCAGCAGTCAGTTGTTAACGTTGCTCCTGGTATTGTTGCATCTTCTTTGGCTGAGTTTTGCAGTTCTAAGTACCTCACTCCATTCATACAGTGGTTACAAAAAATGACATTAGTGAGGTTGTTAGAGGTTTATTCCACTATTTCATACTTGTTTGCTGAGCATAGCTTTTACATTTATTTTGGCAATAGAGAAAAATTATAAAAATTATGTTCTGAGACTGAAGTAATCCAACATGAATAGAATACAGATTTTTTTTATTATTTTGGAGATTTTTGAGCACGTTTGAGAACCCAGTTACTGTTGCCTTAGTTGCATTTGTCCTAAAGTATTTACAAAATGCTTTGCTTCTAAATATTTGCATATCTTGGTAGGGCTTAAGGTCCTTACAGATGTAATTGAGCTGTGTAAAAAAGCTAAACGTCACTCTCACTGCTCAGAACATGGTGGAGAATGTTTAGTGGGCTCTGCACTTAGGTACTTCAGCACAAGTGAATGCATTTTGATTTTTAGCCATTAGTAGTGAATCAGAGTAGTTTGGTGAGCTGTTCTGGGTGGTAGTTGTTCAATCAATACAGCAGAAGTGAGGTTTAGGGGGCAGGAAGCCATTGGCTTTCTGAACATTTTGTTGGGCAGTTTTCCCCCCATGGACAGCACAGCATGAGAGCATGTGTGTGACTGTTGTCAGCGGCAGAGATAAAACCCAAGCTCAAAATATATGAATTTAGGAGACTTGGAGTGCATTGTTTTTTCTGACATCATTAAAAGAAGCAAAACAGAAAAACTTGAGTAGTTAGAGCTATTGGAATGCTCAACAGGTCTTTTTGATAACTTGGGAATTACCCAGTCAACTGTAATTTGCATATCATTATTATATACATACATACATATATATATATATATATATATATCTTTGTTGGAATAAATCACCTGTCCACATACATGACAGAATAAGAGCCAAGCCATCTACAGCAGTCTTTCGCCACAATGTGCAAGGAGTACCTCAGCATGCTGCCTGTCAGGAGAAGGCCTGTGAAGGAAGCTGCTGCGTGCGCACACACGAATTCCTCGTCCCCCTTCAGTTCTGTGTCCCACACACACAAATTCGTCGTTCCCCCTTCAGTTCTGTGTCCCACTGTCACACCTGCGCAGCGCAGGGGCGAAAAGATCAGGCCCCGTGCTACAGGTGCCCGGGGGGGCGGAGGTTTCCAGCTGGCACAGTGTGGTGCTAACAGGGCTCTGTTGGAACAGGACGCCTGGGTGGACTTAGTTTTTCACTTCCCTGCATTAAATCTAGTCAGAATAACTTTATTTCAGTGGCAACGTACTAGGCCAAGAACTGCATTTCACCTGTAGATCCTGGTTTGCTTAGGAGCAAAGTGGTCTTGTCACGAGAGGCAGCAATTGGTGACAGCAAGATTCAGCAGTCTTAATTTACTGCCTCAAACTTTGAGGATCTAAGCTTTTGCCTTCTTGTATCTAGGCTGTAATTGAAGAACGTTGTGGCACAACTGCCAAAAATAATCTGTGGTGAATTTTTCTGAAAGGATTACTTGTCCTTTTCGCTAAAAAAAATAAATCCATAGTGCTTGGGAATGTTCAGCATAGTATTTCAGATCTGCCTTGAAATGATGTTTCAGGGCAAGCAGGAGCCTCCAGTTCATTTCCTTTCAGCTTCCCCTTTGTGGAACCTGCAACCAAGACGCACCTTTGTACATCTTGGGTTTCTCATAGTCCAGCAGAATGATTATAAATAGAAAGCCCTCCTCTAATCATTGTGGTCTTCAAAAATGCTTCTTTCTAATGTAAAACCGCTTACTAGCCCTTTGTACTACTGTAAATTAATCTCCATGCCTGTTTTTTGTTTACCATCTGGTTACTTTGTTTGACTACTTTTTAGGATGGCTTCAGTTCTTGCTTCTCCCCCACTCCCCCATGATAACAGATATTGGTCCAGAAACTTGTTTTGGTCTTAAAATATATATAGCCTGCATCTAATTAGCTTGTTTATCTGTTTGGTGTTTTTTTTTGCTTGCTTGTTTTGATTTGGGACAGGGATCTTAAGAGCTAAAACATAAATACCAGCTAATGAGGTTTCCAACAGGTCAAAAGATCACAGTGGATTATGTTCTGCTCTTGGTTTTAATTGTTTTGTTTTTTTAAAAGGAAGTTTTATTTGGGACTTTCATGATAGTTTTATGCGAGATTAGAGTCATTTGTGTAGTTTGTGTAGAAGTTGGTGTTGATGTGAAGGGACTTGAGAATAGCCTTGTCCAATAGCAGGCAGTTTTAACTCATCATCATCTAAGACTTTTTTTTACAGGCCTTGCAATATGTTTTCTTTAAGGATGCTTATTCTATAGCACACACAAAACTTGCATTTTCTTTTCGTAAAATTTCATAGTTTCAGAATTAATCCATGATAGATGTATTAATGCTTAAAATCAGATTTATGAATGGCTGCCAATCAAAAGCCTTATTTTGCAATAATACTGTACATAGCGTATGAACATGAAATTGTATTGATTCAGGAGTACAGAACAGCTTGTCAGAGCTGTATTTCTGAGAGACTTAGATTTGTAAAGAAATCCAACTTTTCTCAGTATGCAGTCTTCACTTAACGTGTTCCATGATGGTTGTGATTTCAGGTTTAGAATTATACGGTCCTGTAACTCTTAATGCTTTATTTAAATTGATTAAATGTTTTAGGAACTAGGAAATAATCATTTAAATATTGAAAAAACAAACTTAACTGTGTGGCAACTCGTACAGTGAAACAGTCTGAACTTAAAGCAGATCAGAGAAGGGCTATTAGGGAGGAGGAAAAGGGTGAGAAGTTTCTGCTCCTACTTGTAGGAAAAGCAGGAGAAACACTGCAGTGAGCAATTTTTGTAGAACTGACACTCCATCTTGAGGAGTTTTGACTGGTTATGTTAACTCAAGAGGTGGAACTTGCAACTTATGGTATCGTAAATGAAACAAATTTTAAATCTACAAAAACAGTTATATAAGTATTTAGAAGCTTTTTTCTTAATTTTCTTAATTCTTAATTTTTCTTAATTTCTTAATATTTATTTCTTTCTGTGAAATAGTGTGTCCAGTCTGGAAGCGACGGAGTGAAGTAGTTTGGTTTAAAATAAGTAATGAAAAATGCGATTTTACAGAAATAGTCTGTATTCTGTATTTTTAGCATGTTTGCTTTCATCACAAAGAAGTTTCCCATTATTGATAAGAAAATGGCCGTTCAGGCTTCTTAAAAATGACAAATACTTCCACAAAAATACTTTTCAGACTTCTGATATGGCAGAAACACTTTTGTACCCTTTATATTACTAAGTACATGTAGGTAGTCGTGATCATAGAGATATATTCGTATGTTATATCTGGACTGTGGTTTTCGTGATGTTAGCAGTCTCAAAAGATGGGAATGTTAGCGTTAGCCATGAATGTTTTCACGTCATTTTCTCTAGGTGTTTAATTTGGGTAGAAATAAACAAAACATACCTTTCATAGGTGTATTTTAACATGTACTTAAAATGTCTGTAATAGTGCAGTTACAGAATAGTGAGTAGCGTTTTCATATTCTCTAAAAGAATTAATTGGATTGTGTTGGTTGTTTTGATACAATTTGGTTTGTATTCTTGTAGCAGAGAAGCTCACCCAAACTTAAGTACTTGTAAAGACCTCTGGCATTCAGTGGTTTTGTAGGACAGACTTTGAGTCCTTCTGTACAAGAAATGAGAAATACCCAGAATTGATCTTGAGGTTTGCCTTCAATGTGTTGCTCACTAAAGTTTGCCTTTGATTCAGTTTCTTTTTTGTGTACAAAGCTGCAACATGGGCGAAAAATGGTGTAGTGCTGTGGTTTGAAGCTCAGGTATTGCCTATGTGAATTCTTAATACAGTAGTGAGTGTTTTCTTTACTTGGAGTAGTTAATTTCTTCTTTTTACCACCGGTCATAGGAACATGATTGGACTGATCTAACACCAGTAAAATAATGCAATCTAACTGTGAAGACATGCCTAGCTACACTAAATATGTCTTAAAACTAGTCCTAGCAGTTGCTTAGGTGTTTTTTTCATTTATTTATTTTTGTTCTGTTCATTTTTTTATTTTTTTTTTAAATTAGGATGGTCCCCCCTGCAAGGGTCTCAAAACTGCGGTAAAAAACTTAAAAGTACTAGCATGCCCCACTCTGCTTTATCCCCTTGCTTTTGTCTGCCAATATATCTTGTTTTCCTTAAGTGCACTATGGCAGATACAGATTTAGTTCAAACTTTACGTGTTTTTTAGTATGATAAGGTACTTGTTTACTTGATGTATCTTGACTTGCAGTAGTTTTGATATGTTTACTTAGAACACCATAGCATTGTAGGATTTTGTATGTAATACTTCTATAACAGAGACTTTTATCAGTGTTAGGGTGAGGGCTAATATGTAATCAGTTGTCCTAGTCGTGTGACTGAAAAATGTAAAAAAAATTTGGTAACATCATCATTTTTCTTTTCAGTTTGTAATGCTTCTTGTCCCTTTGTGTTATTGGAAGTTCTGCGTTCTTATGAACACTCCTGCCAAATAACCAGGTCCCTTTACAAATACAGTAAAAACCAAACCAAACAAAATCTGTTATCCCAAGGCTTTTCTAACCAGATAAGGCCACATCCTTTTTTAGAAGATTGCATGAAACATCAGAAAATGTCTGTGTGCCCTGGCTGTTGCATCCTTACAAGCAGTCAAAATAGGGTTCTTCAGCATTTTTTTCTGGTTTAGATTTCTCAACTAATTGACAGCAAAAGTTATTTTTTCTGTTGTTTTTAAATTTTTTTTGCAGTATTTGTGACCTGTTATGATCTTACTGCAGAAACCATGTGTCCCTTCTGTGTTTTGTTTCTCTTAGAGATATATGATCTCAGTCACTTTTTTTAACATTCTCCCACGAAGTGTCAAACTAAAAAATTTCAGTTAATGCTGTCAGACAACAACAGCTTTTAGAAATTGTGTGACATGTTATTCTTAAGTAGTAAAATAAAACAAGGCCTTTTGATTTTTCTTCTATACTAAAAGTCAACCTCTTATTACCTTTACTTTCTCTCCAAAGGAAAAAATAATAAAAAAGTGACAGAGTTTCTCAACCAGTTATTTTAGCTTTCGTTTGGATTTTACCTGAAATGTGGAATATCCAGGTTGATGTTCTCTGTCCAGTTTGAGGTGGGTTTAAAATCAGGTCTTCAGTATAATGTGCAAGCATCCTGGTTGAGATCTTGGATCCACATTCATCTTTTCATTCTTCATTCAACCTGTTGGTGCTATAGGGGTGCTCATTTTGATGGAATTTGTGGGTCAAGCCTTCTGGTGTGGTTTAATGGGGGCAAGAGAAAGGGAAGCTAAAATTAAAGTACAGAGATCCAGGCTTCTTAAAGAAAGGATACTTGAAGTGACTGTATACCCATAGTGTGTGGAAATGGTATTCCATTTTTAGATGGCTTTTCCCTTCTGCTGTGAGGATGCCACAGGATGTGAGGAGCTCGTTTTAAATTTTCAGAACAGCTTGCCATCTTATATTGTAATCCTGAGCAATCTAGGCGAATTGTATATGATGGACTTGGCCTTTATTTTGTAGCTTCTTAGTCTGGTCTCTGAATAGAGGAAGTATGACTTCTGTTCTCCCTCAAATTTGACATACTAGTCTGTTTGTAAAGTCCATTAATTTTACAAAAAGTTTTTCTTCATTATATGTTTTCTGAAGAAAGATAGGAACGATGGGTAAAAACATACAAAATGAGTATATGCACAGCAGACAAAAATTCCTCAGTGATTTTTTCTTTTAAAGTTTGTCTTAATAATTAGGAGTACATTAATGGTAGAAAAAAATCCCATTTGTCATATTGGCAGCTTTCAGTCCAAATCTTTGAAGTAAAAGTATTTTTTGTGTGTTCCTAATAAATACTAGGTTCAGTTGCCTAAATTACACTAGTTATCAAATATCTCCAGTTTTTATGTGAATATGTAGCTTTTTTCTTACAGTTAAGACTTTGATCTTTTGAATTGAATATGAATATTAGAGTAGTGAGAAGTTGTGAGGTTGTATTGAGGAAACTGAAAATTACTTTTTGTCTTCTGTTCAGAGTCTACATCCGTGGACAAGTCTGTATCCCATTCTTGCACAACTCCTTCTACATCTTCTGCTTCTGGACTGAATCCAGCTTCTGCACCTGCTTCATCTGCTCCTACAGTTCCTGTCTCACCTGTCCCACAATCACCAATTCCTCCGTTACTTCAGGACCCAAATCTCCTTCGACAGTTGCTGCCTGCTCTGCAAGCCACATTGCAGCTTAATAATTCTAGCGTAGATATATCCAAAATCAATGAAGGTAAGGGTTCTTTAAAGCTGATGTAATCTTTTATTTATGCACATTACTGTATGATAGGGTGCTAAGTAGTAGTAAATGTTAGTATTGCTTTCAGTAAAAAGTAAACACATCCCTAGCTAAAGTGGGAGTTATTTTTGTTAGCTTGTTTATCTGTTAAGTGTTCTTAATTTAGCCAAGCCAAGGAATGTTTAAGGTTACTAAGCTAATAAATTCTGATGTACGTGAGCAGTTTCATTGAGATTGGTGACTTAGGCACTGTATCAGTATTCTGTTGCCCAGAATTTACTTAGTTTTTTTATTTGTTTGTTTCATGTGATATTCTTTGTTTTCCATAGTTTGAGCTCCTATTCTAATAATGTTTTCAAATACCAAAACTTCTAGGGATTATTAAATTTTGTCGCCTGGCAACTTTTTTCTTTAACGTAACATGTTAGCTGCTCTGAATAAAGATAGCATATTGATAATTTTCCAACCAGCTAAATTTTACGCATCTATTCCGTGTCCCTCAGCTATTTTGTCACACAGACTTTATTAGAAGGTTTAGAACTAGCTGTAGTGCCTTTCAGTACAAGAACAGGTAGAGTTGGTGTGTCTTGATTGTAATTTTATCTCGTGATGTCTGCATGTGTCAAGTTATCGGAGGAGGAGATGTTGGGTTGTGGTTTTGTTTGTTGGTTTTGTTGTTCGAACGTGTTCTGCACTGATCATCAATTAAAGTTGGAAGAAAAACATTTACATGTAGTGCCCAGTGATAATGAACTTTTTGAAAGTGCACACCAGGAAAATCAAAATAGTAGAATTTTACTTAAAACTTAGGATTTTGTACATTACAATCATTTCTGAGGAAAAACTCTCAGTTGGCTTCATTTTAATCAGCAAATCTTATGGCTTCATTCAGTGCTAGTAGGCAAGTAGGTTATTCTATTTTTTTTGCCTGTGTTGGGGGAAATCTTTAAAACTGTATTATACCAGGTTGGATTGAAAAAGTAGGAGTGTCATAGTTTGTGTTGAAAAATGACAGGTCTTGTTAAGACTCTGATTGTATTTTATTGGAAGGTTGCTAACTTAAGTTCCCTGTCTTTTTCTTTGTACATTTCTAAGCAGCAACCCTGTCTGTCTTGGAATAAAAGTGCTTAGTATTGCCTTGATAGCATGAGGGCATGGCTGACAGATACAAATGGGCAATGTGACTTCAGCCTGCACAGCAGGGCTTCCCTCACTGTGCACGTAGTGTAGGGTTACTTTGTGTTTGTGCTGGTGGGTCTTTTTTCTTTCAGACTTATTCACGGGTAGTGTATGTAAGTATCGTGCAAAGACTCTAGACCTTTTTTTGAAAAGATAGTTCAGAGGCTGGATCTCCTTGGCTCAGACTGGAAGGTGCTTTAACTGTGTAGTGCAGCTTGGTTGAAAATTAATAATTTCTTAATGAGGTGGGAGCAAACGGAACTGAAAGTCAGAACAAATCATTTTATTTTTTTTTAAGAAAAACTAGAGCATTTTGATTTTACCACAATTGGTATTTTAAGGTATTGTTATTTATTGAATTGGGAATGGTCTTTCCCCCATCCCCTCAAATCTCTTTTTGGGGTGCTAAGTGATACAGCTTTTATTTTTTTATTATTAGTATTTCATAATTATGGTAACTTTAAAAAAAAAAATGCTTATTCTGCTTATAACAATAACAAATAGAACAAATGTTTTCTTTGTTTGCAAGAATTATAATTGATCCGTAAGATCAAGTTGAAGAGTTAAACAGTTTCTAAAAGACTTTTTAAAATGTATGTCTTCAACATAAGCTGCTAAGTAAAAAGGACTTGGTTAGACATGCAAAGCATCCATGTATTGAATTCATGTCATTGAAAAATAGATCAGGTGGTGCTCTGATTTATTGTGGACGTGGGGAAAAAGTTGATAAAAGAACAGCTTATATATGTTTAGCCAGTTTGAACAGTTTAAACTGATGTTTAGAATTCTCAGTAAAATGTTGTATGTTCTTAGTTCTAACAGCAGCTGTGACACAAGCCTCTCTGCAGTCTATACTCCATAAAATTCTTACGGCTGGACCATCTGCTTTCAATATCACTTCCCTTATTTCTCAAGCCGCACAACTGTCTACGCAAGGTATTTAAAGTTATCTTCTCACTCGTGTAAAATGGTGAGGTTGTATTTTATAGAAGTTGATACAACTGAAACTTGTAGAAGCTGTTTCTTGTCATATCTTTGGCCACATGGTGTAGAGGATCTTGAACAACTTCCTTTCCCAAAGATAGGATAAGAAGTCTTTACTTGGGGATCAAGAAGCTGGCAAACAACCAAGTAAACGTGCTTTTGTGTCTCACCTTTTGGGATTTTCTTTGTTTGTTAACTTTATATGAGTAATGTGAAACTTGCAAGTTTGTTCTGAACCTTAATGAGACTTACTTAATATTTAATAGAAAATGTAACTCTTCTGTGGTGGAACAACCCTCTTGTAAGCCTGTGCAGCTGTGACTCTTGAGGGAGACCTTAAATTCTTAAAAGGAGTTTATTTTACCTGGTGTTTTTTAGTCTTTTGTAGATAATTTTCAGCTTCCAGGCATAGTATTGCTTCAGGTGTCTGTAGTACATTGTGGTTTGTAACTTAAAGCTAGAAACTGAAATCGAAATCATAAATATTGTCATCATACTGAGTAGATAAGCTGTATTACACTTACACTAACTTAACTAATGATGGAAATGTGACTTTGGTTGTTTTGTTTTAGGATGAGTGAATAGGTTTCTAGGTACAGTGTTCATGCGTTCTCTGTTACATTGAGCTGAGCACTCGAAAATAGAAATCACAAGTGAAACTAATGTAATCTCGTCATGTGTAAAAAGCATTGAGCAAAGGCCTCTTCCATTCTGCCAAGTTTTGGAAATGAACATTTTGGGGAAAATACAATTATTTAGTTTGGGTTGTTGTTGAATATTAGATTGTTCCAGTTGTTCACACCCCCACCCCCATCCTTCCAAGTTGAATCTTTTTGTATATTTGTATATATTTGTATATTATCTAATATAAGATACTGTGAAATACAAGATCTATTTCAGATTAAGATTGGATATGGTTTTATAAGAAACAATCTTGTTATTTACAGCTCAGCCATCTAATCAGTCTCCAATGTCTTTAACATCTGATGCCTCATCACCAAGATCATATGTATCTCCAAGAATAAGCACGCCTCAGACTAACACCGTTCCACTTAAACCTTTGATGACTACACCACCGGTATCATCGCAGCAGAAGGTGGTAAGCTCCTCTTGATTTATGGCATATCGCAGTAAGAAACCATTAAGGGTAATAGTAAGTATTGCTGCTTTACATTTCCAGGTACTAACTGTTACAAACAGGATGATAAAATAAGTATATCTTTCCCAAATGAAACAGAAGCAATTGGAAGCAACTACTCAGCTGTGTTTTCTCAGTACAGCTCTAGCATGGTCTTACAGTACACTTTTTTTGTTCTTGAAGTAAATATTGTGCTCACTTCAGATGCTATCTTATGCAATAGTAGTGTCCGTATATAGTAGTAAGAGATCAATATTGTAGCGCATTTGTATGAGAAGAAAAACTTGCTATGAAGGTAACAGTTCTTTGGCTTTCAGCTGAAAAAAGGTTGTTAGAATGAGAGAGAGATTCTTAGGGAAGTTGACTTTTTTTCTTTGATGTAGTCTCAGATTTGGTTCTAGGTGTTTACAAGGCCAATAACATCATGTTCCTTTCCCTTCCAACTCCCCATTCATTGAGAATTTCTTAATCAGATCAGTGACAAGGAAATATTAATTGAAGCTAAAAATAAGCTTCTCTTCCTAGAAGTGGATGGATATGCAGAAGAAAACAAAGTTGTGACTTATTTTTTTCTTTTTGTGATTCCCACTAATGGGTCCCTGTTCAGAGGAAGAAAAGTCTTTTGCAGAATCTGAGCTCAGTATTCCATATCCTACGAGAGGCAATATTGAGGAATAAATAATTTTGAAGCGAAGATAGATTTATTTATTTCATTTATAGAATTTCTCTGTCCAGCAGATCAGGAACATAGATGTAATTGGGTACTGAAGATGAACTTCTTTCCCTTTTCTCAAGAGTTTTTCTTTCTGCTTTTTAAAACTTGAAAGTCATATCATAGATCAAAGGTGGGAAGAGACCTTGGGCTATAGGACCTTCTATTAAGGAGGATATTCTTAGTATAAGGCAGAGCTGTTGATTTCTACCTCATGGTGGAATGTAACATTTTTAAATGCAAGATAGGTTGCCCCTACACCTTTTAGGCAAATTTTAAAAATAATGGAACAAATCGACGTAATTTTGGCTGTGAATAATGGAAGAAAGTTAAAGAGGAGTTTGACACTTCCTTAGAGGTTTGTTTTTCATGCAGTGGGGACTTGTCGTCCTGTCTCTTCATTGTATACATAGATCTTTAAGATAGAGACCCTCAAATTCTAACCCAGTCTGTCAGTGTGTTGCTCGGTGTATGTAGTATTTCATCAGTGTAAGAAGCATGAATGTAGACTTTGGGATTCTTTTTATTTCCTCTCCTAAAATCTGTTTTCCTCCCCTCTTGACTCTTGTGCTTAGCTAAGATGCCTTTATTTCAATTTTCTGCTAGGAGGAGAACCTCTTGTAGTTTGATGGCCTTAACAGAATACTTTTATCTCCAGGAGGACAGATCACGTTCCTCATTTTCTCCTAAACACCTAATTTTCTTACTCTTGAGTTCTTTCATGGATGTAGAGAAAACCAAATAATTCCCAGAGTTGTTTTTTTTTTTTGTGATTCACAATGGTTTGATGATCTGAAAGCCTGAAGTGTGTACTAATCCTTCTATTTGTTGTCTTTGTTTTTGTCCGTGGAGAGCATCATGAATCTATGTGGTCACGTCCTATATCTAGGTGATAAGTATTTAAATTATCAAATAGTAGGCTCGAAACTAAGAAAGATGATGCCCGGCGTTTTCAAATGCTGGAATATGAAAATATACATATTTTTTCTCTTAAGCTGTTTAGCTTCAGTAATCTAAAGTTGGTCTGTTCTGGTCTCTACAGTCTAGAGATCTGGATCAACTTTATAAAAGTTCTGATCATCAGCTACACTGTAAAGCTTTCAAAAGTTGTATTCTGTGGGATCGTCTCTACCTACAGTACTTTCTGAAAGAAATCATGAAGAAATGACAGCTCAGCAGGATATTTTCTTCTATTTTTATTTGCAAGGCATTTATCCCTGTCTTACAGCTTCTTTAGTACTCACGCTTTGTACAGGTGTTTTCCTAGGACTGTGTACCCACTGCCTTTCAACCAGTACAAAGGCCAGCATTATACCTATAAAATAGGTGGCCCAGTATGTGTTAAGAGAAAGTGAAGGCAAGCCAAGTGTCATAGGTAAGGCCAGTGTGTCTTGGTAGACCAACTGCATAATTGAATATGCCTTTGGGCACACAAGTCTTCCCTCAGGTTTCCAGGGGAAGCAAAAAACTTAAAAGCTAAATGGAGGTTTGAGGAGAGTTAAGTGTAGCTCGAGTCATAACTACAGTAATGGTACCACTCTTGGTGGGAGAGTGGTGGTCATTTCACGTTTTTGTTACATTGAGAATCTCCACTTCTGTGGGGTTGTGTGGTTACCTGTAGTCACTGGCTTGGCTTGCAGGTTTTCACCTCTGGTATTTTCAAGGTAGGGATATTGCGTGCTTTATTGGTATATACGTAGAAGATCTTCCAAAACTGTTACCTGTATTTTGATGACCATACTGTGGCATATATTTAGAAATTGCTATATTTTAATCCACCTTTCCTTCAAAAATTTTGCCTGGATTTTTTTTGGGGGGGGGGTTGGGGGGAGGTATTGATCTTCTCATCCCTCTGTGAAGAAGTTATAGCTCTTACTACACTAGGATATAAGCAGTAGAAGTTTCTCTTTTTTCTGGATACCTTGAGTAACCTAACAGATCTAAACAGAACTAGTGGCAGCGCTTGACAGCTGGAGCCTTTTTTAGTTTTGGTGTTCCTCAATTCTCATGCTAACAACAGAGCTGTTGGAATATTAACATGAATTGTTAGTCCCAGAAATAGCAAATTCTGATTCAGCAGCAGATAGTTTTCCAGTTCAGTAAGGAAAGAACTTTCTTGATGTTTCTTGTATTCACAAAATTAAATTTCTGAGCACAGTATCAAGATGGGAACCTTGGTGGTTGTAGCTCCAATGTAAGCATGCCTGTTTTAGTACTTGTTTGGATATTTCAGTCAGGTTAGTTTGTCCAGCACTAAGAATTTGAGGTAAATTATGCATAATCCAGATGTGGTGTGATGCCGGGACACTGTTTCAGAACACAATCTGCCTGGTTTAGGGGGCTTCTCTGCAGCAGGTGTAGGCAAAGGAACTGGCACCATGCAAGCAAAGCCCAGCGCCAGATAAGCGGTTACTTCTAGGCTGGCTCTGGAAGGAACGTAGTGCTATTTGCACAACAGGGCTTGTTTCTTAGGGGCTGCACATAGGTGCCTTTTTAAACTGCTTTTAAACTTGAGCTGGTACGGCTGCCTGGAGGTGTGCTGTATGTATAGTATTATCTGTGATGGACCTTCCTTTTGAAATGATTCCTTCTGTTAGAGCAGCCTCAGTAGTTGTCATGTCTGCTCACAGGGTGAGCAAAATCCAGGCGTTGACAGCAAAGTTTTTCATGTCACACATTTCATAAAGATACTTAGGTAGTCTTCAGAAATCAATTTAGGAATTACTAGTATTTCATCCTCCTGAACTGTATAGTTCAGTTGATTTCAACTGAAATGATCACTGGGTAATCTTACAGTAATGTTGCTTTCTCTTTCTAGAACCAAGACGCTTTCATGTACTAGTCAGACTTTTTTTTGGCTTTTTGCGATAATAGGTAGATTTTCCTCTTAGACAAATAAGTAGGTTTAATATTACATTAATATTTCCTGTGTATTTAAATAGACTCAGGAGCTAAGTTCATTTATTTCAGCAGAGACTGTCTGCGGCTTGTTTCACTGGCATCTGTTTCTGAAATAGAGCGATTTTTTTGAGGTTCTGATAACAACTAGCTGCTAATTTACACCAACTTGATGTCAGCAAATGCTAGACAGGCACCCTGCTTTATGTTTTTGTCTATATGGATCTCTAGAATCTGTTTGGCCTCCTTCACTATTGCTTAAAATTGTTACCTTGTTCTTTTGTTGTTTTTTTTTTTTGCAGGGGGCAGAGGGTGATAAAACTTCTGGAGCTGCTGCCTCTCTTGCACTTTGTTTAAAAAGGGCAGGGGTGTATGTATGGGGGAGAAAAATCTTGAACTCCAGATGCTGTAACTTGAGCATACATTAGTATGTTCCTGCTTGTTTTTTTCATCCTGTTGTAGTTCAGGAATTCACAGAAAAAAAGGGAGGAAAAAAGGCAGTAGCACTTAAAATAATGATCAGCTCTTCTGAGGCTTAAAATGTGCTTGATGCTCAGAAGAGATGATTTACAATAAACAAACAAAAAAAACCCTCTTGAAAAATACAAAAATTCCATCAACGTAAGATGTACCAAAAAAAAATGGTCTTGTACCTTGTAATTTCCATGTTTTCCTCTGATATTCACTGCGGAGGAAACCTAATGAAATTTTTTCAACTTTTCAGGTTGCTACTCCAGGAGTTAAACAAGGACCAGCTTCGCAGTCAGCACCGCAGCAGCCGGTAATAGCTGACAAGCAGGCAGGCCATGAACCTGCCTCTCCTCGAAGTCTTCAGCGCTCAAGGTATGTTGAAATATTTCTCTGTACTGTCTTTTTGCTTTTCTTCTGAACCCAGGCTATGTAGTATGTGTTGCAATTCGTGGATTCCTCTTGGCTATCTATTGAACGTATGATTTAGCTCTGCTGCTGCAGAGAGGATGCAGCTACACGTCTTCATTACAGATCTAATGTGGTCGATTCCTCCATTTGAGGACCGTTTCTAAGAGTTCTGTTCACAGAAGCAAAACGAAATTCTTGTTTCTGCCCTGTCTCTCTGGGGTCAATTATATAAGTGATTCCTTGTATTCTGATTCTGAGTTCGGGATTTTTTATTTCCTGTGCAGTTCTGGGATTCAGTGCTTTAACTGTGTGGCTGACTTCTTGTTAGATGTTGGTGCTGTCTTGCTGTAGTGTAACTTGATTTTTAAATTAGAGCTTTTCTCTAACATACGATTTTGCTGCTTTAATGAAAAAAAAATTGTTTCATAAATGCTTTTCCTTGGTTAGCCTTTTTTTTTGTCAACATTGCAGCCCATTCAGATGTTGCATTTTACCAACATTTAGCCTTTGATTTACGAGGTGTGATTAGAATCTGTGTCTTGTCTGAATTTTTTCTTTGAGGAGACGTTCTTTCCATTGTGTATGTAGGATGTTGAGTAGTTAATCATGTTGGCTCCAGGGGCTGTAAGATACTGATGTGGTGCAGTCATGATCTAGAACTGTGGCAGGAGGGATACTTGTCTTTAAAAAGTGCAGCATCGCAGTGGATTCCTGAAAACCTGCAAGCTGTGTTGCACTTAAAAACTAGATTTTTACAGTTGTTGAATAAGGTGTGCAATGTGATATTTAAAAATCAACCAACGAAAAAAAACCCACCTCTCCCCATGGCAACATCCTCGAAAGCAGCGGTGCTTTCTATATCATAATATAGTGAGGTCCTTCTGGCTGCCCTTCTGGGACTAATTAAGGAGGACTTTGATCGTGTGTTATCAGTGCACTAGCTTCAGTGTCTAGTAATTACGGATGGTGCTGTTTAAATCTTTCTGAATAGTAGTACTAAAAATAAATTGATATTTTTGTAAGTAGCGGTTAGGGGTTGGGGGTCGGTCGGGAGACCTTTTTGTCCTTTGATCACCTTTTCCCCATAGGAAATCTTGGTAAAGAAGGCACACATTTTCTTGGGCACGCTCACGATGGGTTGGAGTCTGTGTGAGGTGATGCTGGTTAGCATTTGGTCTGCTGTCCCATACCCTCACCCTTTTGGGTTTTAGGTCTTCCTGTGCTGGCGTAACCACTACCCACATCCAGTTGCCTTCAGGTATCTACTGCCCCTCTACAAACCAGTGTTCCACTTGGCGTCGGCATTGTGCTGCAGAAGGGAAGCTGGGTTTGACCCAGGACTGAACAGCCGAATTAGAAGGGTCATGGGGGCAGCAGCCTCCTGTGTTCGAGGAGGAGACAAAGGAGACAGCGCACAAGTAGAGGAGAGTTATGCAGTCTAGAATCAGAGATGCTGTGACAGTATCTTTATCTAAAGGTTTTCGTGTTGTTTAGTGTCCTGTATCTCTCGAAATGTTGCATGTATGTGATAGTGGTATGTTGTGCATTGGAAGTTCGTGCGTTTCTGCTGCTTTTAGAAGTGTCTCTGTTCAAAAAAAAAAAAAACAGAACAGGTGATTTGGAAACATCTGTATGATGGGTATTTTGTTCTGGTCAGTGCTGTGGAATTGAACAAAAAAGGACCAGCCGAGATGCAGATTTACTCATCTGCAGATTTCCTACATCTGAGCAGTGCTTCTGAACTGATTAAGAACATGCTTTTTCTTTGTAGGAGAAAGCAATCGCTTGGATTTTGGACTGCTCTTAGGTCTGACTCCCTTTTGTCTTTTTATACAAACGAACAACAGCTTCACCACCTGAACTGTGAATGGGTGGTCTGAAAAGAGGCTGTAACAGTTAAGGATCTGTTTCTCTGCATGGTGCTAGTTTCAACACAGATCCGTTTTGCAGAAGTTTTGAACGTTTCATTGCTGTTAGTTAGGAAATGAATGCAATGTAGGCATACAGTGAGCCTTTTTCTAAGAGATGATTCCAAAGACATGCCATGAATTATCACCATTTTAAAAACAAAAATAAATGTGTGCGCCTCTGTAATTAGTTTCATCAGGTTACTGTTTTCTCTTTATTTCTGTAAAGGGCCAGGAATATTTTTCCCTTTCTTCAGAAAATGCAAAACTGCTGCCGGGAGGTCTTTCCCCCAGTTTTTTACGTGTTGTAAGATTTCTGTATTTTGTAGTAGTGTATTTCACAACCATCCTGTTTTCATGTTCTTGTACAGATGCTTTTGCCTGTCTGGAAACATTTCATTACTTGTGGCACAGACAGTCTGTAATTCATTTAGCAGCTAAGGCTGGTATTTGGCATTAGCGAAGCATTAAAAAACATATCAGTAGTTTCGTATCATTGCTGCATCAGTAGCTCCCCCTGCTGCTAACGTAGCAATGCTAGGATACTTTATGAAAAGTGTTCTACGTATAATTAAGATAAAACTGTATTTTTGAGAAACCTACAGACTTTAGTTATTTCCCTGAAATGTTTGATGTCTTGAGATTCCTACTGGTTAGGTAGGAGTTAGGGAAGTCAGGATGATAAATGAGGGAAACAATTTACGGGGGGACTTTGATCCTATTGCAGCTAAGGTGTAAATAAGCATTGAAGGTCGTGCCTCAGTTCTGCTTAGTAAATAAATACAGCCTTTCTCTAAACCATCAGTATGCTGATGCTGTGTGAATATGCAGAATAATTTAGGTTGGAAAAGACTTCTGGTTGTGATCTAGTCCAAGTCCCTACTCAAAATAGGACCGAAGATCACGTTGTTTTGGTGATCTTCGAATGTCCCTAAGGATAGGGGTTTTGCAGCCTCTCTTTGCATCATCTTTGAATGTTTGACTACCCTCACAGTGATTTTTTTTTCCTTACGTCTAATTAGAGTTTCATTTGTTTCAACTTGCACCTCTGCCTCTTGGCCTACAGCTGTGCATCTCTGAGAAAAGTCTGGCCCTGTCTGCGCTCCCCATACGTAGTTGAAGACAGTAAGAAGATCCTTCATCCCCCTTCCCCCAGTCTTCTGTTTTCCAGACTGAACAAATCCAGTTCTTAGAGCTTCTCCTGGTGTGTGCTTCAGCCCCCAAACAGCTCTGTGGTCCTCTGCTGGATTCCTCTGGTATGACAGCTTCTTTCTTGCCCGGTTTTGGGCTCCACATTGCACAGTACTCCAGGTACTGTGGCTCTTAAAAGCTCTTATGGAGAGGAGGAATTCCTTTCTTCAGCCGTGCTCTTTCTGATACACCCCAGCATGTGCTTGGCCTGCCTTGTCACAGGGATCCACTGCTGACTCGCATTTAACTTGTCTGCCAGGATGCTCAGATCCTTTTCTGCAAAGCACGTTTCTACCCCCTTAGCAGCCAGCCTGTGCTGTTCTGTGGGGTGGTTCCAGTATTGTTGCAAAGGGGAATTCCAGCCCAGCTGCAGGACTTTGCATTTGCCTTTTCTTTTTGAAATTGATTCCTGTCTGTTCATTCTGGTCCCTCTGGATAACAACCCACCCCACAACATATTGACTGTTCCTCCCATTTGCAAACTCACCAGAGGAGCTCTCTGTGGCATCGTCTGTGTTGCTAATAAAGACATAATACAGTATTGGCCCCAGTATGGATCAGTGAAGGACAGCATTAGTCACTGGCTTTCAGTTGGACTTTGTCCTGCTGACTCAACCCTTTCAGCCTGACAATCCAGTCAGTTTTGTGTTCACCTTGCGCATGAAATACGGACGTCAGTAAGTGAGGAGTTAAGCTGTAAGAAAACTACAGGAGACCATGTCAAAGGCCTTGCTGAAGGCTGATAAACAACATCGCTGCTTTCTCCCTTCCTCTGAGCCGATCATCTCATCATGGAAGTAAATGAGGCTGGTCAGGCAGAATTTGCCCTTGACAGATCTGTGCTGGCTCTCTTTATTTTGCCTTTTAGTTTTTCACGTACTTGGAAATGGCTTCCAGGCAGACCTGCTCCATAATCTTCACAGAGACTGAGATTAGGTCTACAGGCCTGTAGTTCCCCAGGTCGTCCTCCTTGGGTGCTTCCTGAAGATGGCTGTAATGTAGCATCTGCCTTTTTCCCACATCATCAGGCAGAGTTCCTGCTCACCTTGATGCAGCACCTCAGTTACACTGGCCAGCTCCCTCTTTGCCCTCAGGTGCATAGAGTCTGGTTGCGTATGCTTAACATGCAGTTGGTTTCACTGCTCCCTAACGTGTTTCTCTGTTGCAGTGTAGGGCTTCACTTGAACTGGCTGTGTGGATGTGCTCAGACGTGTGGGAGGCCTGAGAGCAGACTGTAACAGTAAAAACCCAGACAAAAAAAGTCACTGACTGTTCTGGCCTTATCCATGTCCTTTGTCAGCAGGTTCCCTTGCCTTACCGAGGGACAGCCCCACCTGTTCCTTAGCCTTTCTTTTGCTGCTGATGTGCAGCCCTTGCTACCCTCACATTCTTGGATAGTTTGAGCTCCAGCTTCAAAATCTAAATTTCATTTTTTCCTTATCAACTGAACATTTCCTATGTCTACTGTTAGTCATTTTTACTTGTAAGTGGTTTTAAAGTGGTTAAGCCAATTACTGAAGAGCATATAGCATAAAGTAATATTTTTTTCCCTCATTATGTTTTACATTCCTTTTTACAACTTCTACTGTCTGAAATCAGGGGAGATTTATGTACACAACTGTAAGGAAGCTGCCTGACAAAGTCTTTCTGCATAAGTGTTTTTAATATAAGCTTTTACCCAAGTTAGGGGGCACTGAAAGGAGTGAGGCTAAACAAAGTCCTGGAGTGGAACACAAAAGTCTTTGTTGCTGCAGAGCAGTGTGCCATACCTAATTAGTAGGCTGTTTGTTTGGAAAGCTGTTGTACTTTGCAAGTGTGAGCGATTAGGGTAAATGGCTGGGCACTGGGCTGTGAAGATAGTTGCATTGTGCTGGGATGTTGTGGCAGTCCTCAAGGGGGTGGTTAGGCGATGAATTATGATAGCTCCTCTCAGACTTGTTTTTTCTTTACGTTACTTGCAGATAAGTAGCAAGAAAATTTTAAGAAATAGACTGAAATTATGGGCTGCACTGAAAGCTACTACCAGTGCAAGAGGAAATTGAGTGTGAGCAAGTGCATCTTGTGAAATGGCTAGGTACTTAAGTAATTAGTGCTACCATTTCTCAGCATATTGAGTGTCAAAGAAAATCATAACTGTGAGGTACCATCACTCTTATGATACTATATATAAAGTGATATTATTTTTCCTGCTTAAAATTGCTGCTCCCTTTGTCTTCCCTTGCAAGGATGGTGAGGACAGAGGCAGACTGAACTCATCCTGACCTGTCTGTGCCCGCACAGCATGCTTTAACCAGTGCTACTCCTGCCTCTCACTTAAGTGCAAGAGCAGAGCCTCCCTCTGGGAGTGGAGGGGCTGTGGAAGCGACTGAGAGCACTGGGAAGGGATGTAAGAATATAAAAGCCTTGTTTTGGCAAGAGCCAAGGGAGTGAAAAAGGATATGTGCTGAAACTTCACCTCCATACGTAGCAGAGTTGTGTAGCTGCAGCTCTGGCACTTGTCAGATGTGGTTGGATCCATACGGTGTGAGCATGATGTCTGTGCTGGTGTTGATGCCTAGGCTTCTAGACACTTGGAAATTAAGTACTAGTGATTTTCATTTATTTTGGGGGGAACTTCTGTAGCTTGTTGGGCTTAATGTTAGGTGTTCAGCTTCTATACCACGGCTTTGTTGAGGGAAGTGGTACAAACGGAACAAGAAAAGACTTCTTTAACTTGAGAGCTTACAGGCTAAGTGTAAGGTGAAGGGTGGGTACTTGGAAATTGGGAGTACAAGGGTTATTAGCCAGGTATATCAGTTTACCAAAGATATAGCTGAGCAGTACCCACCTCTTTTAGACGTTGCAGCAGGAATAGGCCTTTAATGAGATGGGATTCTTCGAAAGGAACTTGTATGATTCTCCCATACACGTGGAGCATCATGAGGTAGAGGGGAAAAGTGTCTTGTAAAGTGGAGTGAGAGGGCAACCATTAGAGGAATGTGATTTTAAAAAAAAAAAAAAAAGTTGCTTAAAGCAATAGCTAGAATACTTTATAGATAATGTAATACTGAACTCAGTGGATGGCAAAAGACTGTTATCAAAGATCAGCATGAGAGGGTTTGTTTAGTAAAAACTAGCAGAGTTTTTGACCAAGAAATACAGTTGCAAAATAGAATTGGAAAAGCCGTGTATGGCAGTCATGTTCAGAAAATGTGGAAGTCAGTTTTGCTTGCATGTGGAGATCTGAAAGAGGACAGTAAAAGGCTTTGTTCAGGATACAGTGTCTTTGATTTGGCTTACAGTATAGAGTTATTAACTGAACACATCTTTTGTTCCCACTTTTTTTTTTGCTTCTGTGAACAAATTCTCCAGTAACCGATTGCCATTTTTCTGGTTTGTGCACTAATGTGAATATGCTCAAGTAAAGCAGTCGAGTTGGTAGCTACAAATGTGCTGCTGCTTCTGTGATGCTTTGCTGTGATGCTTCTGGTTTCCTGAACACCTGAAACGAGGATGTGCTGTGTTAACAGTCCCCTAGGCGTTGGTGTTTTGGCACCACTGGTAAATGGCTAAACCCCTCAAAGCCCATATGGGTGTATTTTTAGATCAGGAGATCAGGCTTTGTGCTTTATAACTATGGTGGCACTTGCTGTTAATCTCTTGAATAGGCCTGCCTGACTCTGATACGTAGTTACTGAAAATCTTAGGTTTGCAGCTATTTGCATACGTAACAAGAAGGTGGAATACACGTGTATATGTTCTCTGTGTAACACTAAAATACAGGCACAGCTTACATTTCTTGACCAGCTATCAGAGTCTTTAAAGAAAAAAAACTCTGCCATGCTGTAGCACTCAGGTGGTTCCCATACAACCACAAGGTTTGTGGAAAAGTGCCAGAGGGTTGATCTACCAGAAATATTTACAGTTTAAATGCTTCATGTATTTTGTGGCTGGAAGCAGTGATTTTTGTTTGTTTCTCTACATGTTTATGTATGTTTTTAGATGCTTATTTTTTAAAAAATTCTTTCTTCTAGTAGTCAAAGAAGCCCATCACCAGGTCCAAATCATACCTCTAGCACTAGTGCATCGAATTCAACATCTGCACCGCAGAATACATCTGTACGACCCACTTGTTCATTAACACCTACGCTAGCAGCACACTTCAATGAAAACCTTATAAAGCATGTTCAAGGCTGGCCTGCAGACCACGCGGAAAAGCAGGTGAGTACGCTTCTACTCTGTTCCTTCTGAGGGTGCTAAACGGGTAGCTTAAAAACTCTTTTGTTACCCAGGTTGCTTTTTCTAGAAATTGGAAGTATCTTTAAAAAAGAAACAAAACCCCATGCTTGTCCTCAGCCAGAAGGAGGTGGGAGGTTAGGCCAGACCTTGCAGGCTTTACATGTGATTACTGTTTAGCAGTTGGGTATTTTCTTGCTTAATGTACCAGTGCTTTTGAAATTCTCTCCAATGGAAGAATAGTCATCATAGCTATTTTCTCTTACTGCCAAAGGTCTGTTGAAATTTACAAAGAACATAAATTTCAACATAGTTTTTCAATAACAATGGTATTTTTGCGATGTGGAAGATGTCATTAATTAGGTGATATAGTTAAAACTATGCGAGACCAATCCACAGTTTGAGTCACTGAGTTATTAACTCTTTGCAGTGAAAAAAGAACTGCGCCTTGTTTGTGGTACCTGGTTTTTAAGGTGATGTAGGGGTCTCAGACTATATTCGGACCTTGTTTTTGGTTTGTTTTTTTGTTTGTTTGTTTCCATAAATGGAAATCCATAAAATTGTCATTGTTAAAAGGAAGTGCACGAAACATACCCTTTTGGTGGTAATATAGGGAAACTGGATGCATGTCAGCTACTTGAAATGTGTTACTCAAAGAAACTGTATTGATACTGAGTCCAGTTCAAGTCCTTTCTGTCACAGGCAAACCTGTCTGACAAAGTCTGTGTCCGGTATTAACCTTAGTTAGCCCAGCTTACTTTGGTCCTTTGAAGAGTGGCTGCCTGCTGGCTCAAGCCTACACGGGAAGTTTTTGGCAAGTGACTTGCAGGGTGACTCCTAGAAGCGCAGTCTAGACTCGTTCTCTGTGTGGATTCTGCTTTGGGTTCTTGGTTGTTGCCTTGTTTTCTTTCCCCATTAAGTTTTAAATACATTTTTAAGATACTGAAAAGCTGTGCTGAGTCAAACCACCATTGCTGTGGAATGTGCGCTTACGGAAGGACATGATGCAGCACAGTCACTTTTCCCCGTGGTCTTGGCCCAGTGCTTGGAGAGTTCAGAGTGGTAGTGTTATTTTCACTGTGTACTGAACTGAGAGTTATTGTAACATAGAAAATGTAGATTTATACAGTTTATAGCTCATTTTTTCCCTCCAGTGTCAATAATAGAGATCAAAGAAAACCAGCTAATGCTGTGGAGTCATGAACCCTGTTGGATGCTCTTACCTTTGTACCAGTTGTTAAATACTGTGTTGTCCTGTCTGCTGTTTCCAATGACTTCACATGACAGTGTTAACAGATCAGCTTTGAATAGTTGTACTTGAGGGACTTAAGTCACATATATAAAAGAAAAATGAAGGAAAGTATAGGTTCCAATACATAGCGAAGAAGGTAAGTTAGGTGAAAGTGTAGGGGCTGCAATTTACAGTGCCTTTTTTTCTTTAGATGTCTAACCAGATGCTTAGCTGACATTGAAATTAAGGCCTAAGAGCATGTGCCAGAGTAAACATCAAAATAAATATCTGGTCTTGCTCACCAAAATTGTGTGTTAAAGCAGTCAGTTCTTGAAGTCTGTACAGCACAGTAATTAGCGGCTGAAACTAATCCTGAACGTAGCTAAAAGTTAGATTAATGTAGAAAACTGGAAAATAATGCAGTAATGTATCTAATCAGAAAATAATTGGCATAATTAACTCCTCCTTAAGTAATATGAGAAAGGGAATTGTTGACAATCTCAACTCAGTAAACATAGAGGTAATACAAGTATTGAACAACATTCCAGTAAGAAAAATAATTTACAAATACCTAAAAAGAAAATTCTGATGGTAGTCAGCGTGGATGTTTGTTGTGGTTTCGCCCGGCTGGCAGTCAAACACCACACAGCCGTTCGCTCACCCTCCCCCCTCCCTCTCCGGGATGGGGGAGAGAAACGGGAAAGTGAAGCCTGTGAGTTGAGATAAAGACAGTTTATTAAGACAGGGAAAAGAATAACAACAATAATAATAATAATAATAGTATTAATAGTAATAATGTGTACGAAATAAGTGATGCACAATGCAATTGCTCACCACCCGTTGACCGATGCCCAGCCTATCCCCGAGCAGCCGGCCCCCCCCTCCACCCCGGCTAGCCACCCCTATATATTGTTCAGCATGCCGTCAGATGGTATGGAATACCCCTTTGGCCAGTTTGGGTCAGCTGTCCTGGGTCTGTCCCCTCCCAGCTTCTGCTGCATCCCTAGCCTGCTCGCTAGCAGGACAGAGAGAGGCTGAAAAGTCCTTGGCTTGGTGTAAGCACTGCTCTACAACAATTAAAACATCAGCATGTTATCAGCGCTCTTCTCATTCTAATCCAAAACATAGCACCCTGCCAGCTACTAGGAGGAAAATTAACTCTGTCCTAACTGAAACCAGGACAATGTTTTATTAAAATTATGTCAGATTTTTCTCTTTTGATGATCAGGTATTGGTAATACTAGAAAATAACAAATGTTATATCCTGATTTGCAGCAAGGCTGTTAACACCTTTTAACAAGAATCTTACATGCAAAAATGATTCTAAGACCTTCTGGGTGAAGTTGCTTTAAGATGGATGGCTGGACAGCTTAAAAAACTACTTAGAGTTGGTTATTGCTAGTTCACTATCGCTCTAAAAGGCTTTGGAGCTGTGTATGTAGGATGTGAGATGATGATGTCCTACTGGAGACCAGGTGTACTCCTGGCTGTCAACACAATTCAGAAAAGAAAACTTAATGGAGGGAATTAGATCACAAAGTTCTTTGAACTGGATAAATTCCAGAAGTTGATGAAGACCTGTGCTAAATACAGTTCTGTTCAAGAAGGGAAACATGAGATGTACAAGTACTTCAGCAGATGTTGTGGATTAACCCCGGTAGGCAGTTAGGCACCACACAGCTACTTGCTCACTGCCCCCACTGAGATAGGGGAGAGAACTGGAAGAACAGAAGTGAGAGAATTCCTGGACTGAGATGAAGATAGCTTAATAAAGAAAAGGGAGGGGAAACAAACAAAACAAAACAAAAAGGCAATGCAAAAGCAATCGCTCACCACCAGTGACTGACCGATGCCCAACCAGTCCTGAAGCAACAGCAACCCCTGGAAGATTGCACCCACCCTCCCACTGCCCCCAGAGTTTTCTTGCTGAGCATGATGTTATGTGATCTGGAATATCTCTTTGGTGGTTTTGGGTCAGCTTTCTCAGCTGTGTTCTCCCCCAGCCTCGTACGCACCCCCAGCCTGCTTGCTGGGTAGGCAGCATGTGAAACAGGAGGCCTTGACAGCGTGTAAGCAGTGCTCAGCAGTAGTTACAGCACGGCTGTGTTATCAGTACTGCTTCAGGTACAAAGCCAAAACACAGCATCATACAGGCTGCTGTGAAGAAAATTAACTCCATCCTAGCCAGGCCCAGTGCAGCAGAGAACAATGCTAAACAGTAATACTGCAGGAAAAGGATCTAGTTGAGAAATAAACTTTTTCATTGTGCTGCTTGCAAGAAGTCCTCTTTCTATGTTGCAATCTGAGAAATTACACTACTATTCTTGGTGCTGTTGAGTTAGTTAGCTGGAGTCATATATCTAGTTCAGTGACAAGAGGTTAAGAAATCTTCAAACTGGGAAGATGGGTCGTGCCTTCTGAGTATACACATCTGTTCATCTCCGCATGGCTAAGTGGAAATACTGAAATAATGGAGTTTGTCTAGAAGAGAGCTCCTGAAGAGGGTTAAGTTTTGTTTTCTATATGAAGTAGGTGAAAAGAAGGTGGCATTCAACTGTTTTTGTCACTGAGGCTTAATTTAGATGAGAAATTGAAGCTGGCCATTGAAAAAGTGGCTGGAGGGTTTTAACTACTTGAACAAATTAATTGGGAAACTCAGAACTCTGTCATGTGCTAACTTTAAGATGATTGAACAAACATTTGTTAGGATCAAGGAAATGTAAAACATTCCTGCATGAGCCTGAGTTACAGAATCTATTGACATCCGATATAATTAATTTCTGATATTAAATGGGCTTTTGTAGAGAACTCAATGCTCCTCTGATTTAATTTACAGTGTGTTTAGAAGTCATAGCACTTCAGAGTTACAGTGCTTTGCTGTTTCAAGACACATTCATCCAACAGTCCTTTGGCTACAGCCAGTTGTTTCCAGTGCTTGAGTCAAAATCCTAACCTTTATATTTAATTGTTGTAGGCGTCAAGACTACGTGAGGAAGCCCACAACATGGGAAGTGTTCATATGTCAGAAATTTGTACTGAATTAAAGAATTTAAGATCTTTAGTTCGAGTATGTGAAATTCAAGCAACTTTGCGTGAGCAAAGGTAAGTGTGTTTGTTTTCAGAAAGGTAATTTTCAAGGTGGCATTAGAATTCCCATTTGAGTATTGTTTTGCATGAGCTGTATTTACCGATGACTTTGTAAGTATGCTCATCTTTACCAGGTTTGAGAGCTGTCTTCCCTCTGTACGTTCTACCTGTTTCCCACGCAGATAACTCCTGATAGTGTCAAGTGAATAGAGGCAGATATGCAACATCTGTATATATTTTTGCTTATACAAGTGGAAAAGGCAGATCTTTCCAGATATATTAGTGGATTAAGATTCTCACAGTAGTTCAGAATAATTCTAAAATACCTGTCCATACTTGATGCATAGATTACATAGATACACATCGATGTGGTTTATACTGGCCTTAACCACTATAGTGTCCATGAGACATTTATTGGGTCAAACACGTCTGACAAGTTCTTGTTGATACCACAAGCCAAGGAAAAATAAATTTTTGTTATTTGGGTAGGAGGTATCTGAGAAGGTCTTGGGGTTCTTTAGCGAGAAAGAGGTGATTATGGCAAAGTAGACTCTGCTTCGTAAATCAGTAATAGAGGATGTCTTTGTTATTAATAGCATGGTTGTATATTGTTTCAGAGACTGTTGTGCAACATCGAGAAGTTTAGTCTTAAAACATGTGCTGAAACATTTTTCACTGGTAGTCATGATCCTGAGTTAACTTTCATACTAAGTTTCCTTTCTGAATGATGTTATCCTGTATACTAAGTCACACTGTAGTTTGACTACTGTGATTCTTATTTCCTATTTCATGCAGCCTTAATAGTGTTGTATGCCTTTTAAACAGCTAGTTCTATACCAGAAGCTCTTGCTTTTTGGTAGTTGGTAAAAACAATCATTGTAGTCAGAAGTAGGCTGTAAAATATTTTTACATTTTCCTTAAAGAATGAACATTTTATATTTTTTTTATTCATAGCTTCATAGTGTCATTACATAAATTACAGTTTCTGTAGGAACTGCTTGGTTCCTTACAGATGAAGTAAAAACCTCTTAAGCTTTCATTTCTGTATCTGGAGGCACATTTTATCTGACATAACATGTCAAATGTCATTGTTGAGCTCCCTAAATGGCACCTTGTTTCTTGTACACCATGTATCCTTAAGCCGTGAATGGATAGCGATGATTACGACTTTGAATCTCTGATAATACGTTTCTTTTGTTTTTGCTGCCATCCCAAAGACAATGAATATGTGGCATAAGTACTAATTTGGGTGGGTGGATAGGGGGGAGGCCTTCACAAAGTATGGGATTATCAAAGCCTATCAACCTGAATAATGATATAATTTCTGTATTTTTGTACAGAATAGAACTATTTAAGTTTGTTGTGAGAAGGATCTTGATCTTTGTTCATAGCAAGTGTGTTGTTTGAACCAGAACTGACAGTTTGTGAAATGACACTCTTCACTCACTGATACATTTCATACGCCTATACCTTTTGAGCTTAATGTGTTTTTCAGTGTGTCTATCCTGATTGTTTATCTACTTTTCAGTAGAAAATTGATTTTTACAGAACTGGGGATGTATTTGAAAAGGGTTCTGCAAACGTCTGCTAAAGTGGATGAACTTTCTCTATCTTATTAAAGTTGCTTTGGACTTGCAGAATATTTATGTCATGTTTCAACTCTTTCTTAATTTTTTCTTCATTCACATGCTTGCGTTACATTTCAGCATTATGAAAAGTTGTTACAAAATACTTATTAAAAACTGTAGGAAATGGTATCTGAACCACATGTTTGTTAACTGAAATAATTGTTTAGGCCAGTGCAGTAGTAGAAGAAAAGTTCATAAGGGAAGTGCTAGCAATGTAATTGATTTCTAAGTCAAGTGTAGTTGCAGCTTTTTTCTTGGATCTTTTAATATAGGAATTTTCCATAACTAGAGGCAAACTTCAGAATATTTTTTCTTCTACCAGTCACAGAGCCAAATACTAAATTAAAAAAAAAAAAGTGTTTTGCCTAGAAGAAAGTTTCCTTGTTTAAAACTTCTTCACTAAATTACTCTGTATATGGCTGAATCAAACTAAAATACATCGGGCCGTGTTAAGGAGATAATTGTTTTAGGGAAGCAAGAGCATGTATAACCCTTCTGCCTGCACTGTTACCTAAATCTAGTGCAGTAGAAAATCCTCTAGAACAATGGGAGGAAATAAGTTGAAAGATGTGAGAGCAATGGCTTGTCTCCCTGGTGGTACTGTGTCTCCAAGAACAGGCAAGTTTAGATAGAAAACAAGGCCATGGGGGAAGAAAAAAAAAAAACTAACCTTTGTACCACTGGAGGTACTGAGCTTAGGGTGGGGACAGAGGAGCATTGTATTTACTGAAAACTTGAGTGCTTTGGGTTGTTGCACAGTTTGGAAGACTGCATCCCAGGCATAACAGCATTTTTTAGAATATTGAGCTAGTGTACTCTTCTGCTGTGTTCCACTTCTTCTTGAAGTTAAATTCAGCTGAATAGTAGGCTTAAATGTCACTGTGTTTCGGTCATAATGAAACTCAGCAGCTTAGTTTTTTTAATAACGGAATCCAATACTGCAGTTTCTGCACCTGCACATGGAGTCTGTAGGTGATTAAATAGATTGGGAATTCATTTTAAAATACTTCAAGTTTATTAATGGAGCTAAGAAGCTTGGCGTCCAGGAAATTGTAAAGTATTTGTGTAGATACTTAATATCTGTGTGATGAAAATGTTTACACTAATCTTTTTTTTTTTTCCTCTTGCAGGATACTATTTTTGAGACAACAAATCAAAGAACTTGAAAAGCTAAAGAATCAGAATTCCTTCATGGTGTGAAAAGTTGTAAACAATTGCACATGGTTTTGAGTACAGGAACTATTAAACTGATGCCCAGTCTTAACACTTTTGAGCTGCATTTGAGTAGACTTTGGACCGTTGAGCTGGGCAGAAAAAAAGATGACATGGGGAAGGGGACAGGAGGGAGTCAAATTCAGGGGAAAGATACAAGAATGATTTGTAAAACCCTTGAAATGTAGATTTCTTGTAGATGTATTCTTCACGTTGTAAATATGTTTTGTAGAGTGAAGCCATGGGAAGCCATGTGTATCAGAGCTTAGACATCCAAAACTAATCAATGCTGAGGTGGCTAAATACCTAGCCTTTTACATGTAAACCTGTCTGCAAAAATTAGCTTTCTTTTTTTTTTTTTTAGTTAATTTATCATTCAGAAATCTTGCATTTCCTAAAATTCAATGCAAGCGCCAGGCGATCTGTGTCTAAGGCTGCAACAATTTGGGTAATGTACAAAAATATCATGAAACAACTGTTTCCACACTTGCACCGAATCAAGAGCAGTGCTTCTCCATTTCTGTTTTACAGAGAAATGTTTTTCATTTTCTGTGTTCCATTTCCCCGTGAAATCCTAAATCTGATTTTATCAGTTTTTTAATGCTTCTAATTTTCTCTTTTTCTTAAGGCACTGTTGCTATGGCACTTTTTCTATAATCTTTTCATTCCTGTGTACAGTAGCTTAAAATTGCAGTGATTGAGCATAACCCACTTGTTTGTATAAATTATTGAAACGTATTTCCATTTGCACCCTGTAAGAATGGACTTATAGTACTGCTGGGCATGTGTGCTGAAAGTACATTACTTGCTCAAATATAAAGAAATAGCCCAATGAACATGTTAACATGGTTGTGGGAGGGGAAAGAGGAAAAAAAAAAAAAGCTAGTCAGATGTGAATTGTATCTGTTGTAATAAACATGTTAAAACAAAGAAACACTGGTTTTCATTTCCTTTGGTCAACACATTAAATTTTGGTCTGTTTGGGGACTCTTTATTAGAACTGTTCTTGTTGAACGTTTTTGTACTTAAATAATTCCTCAAGGGAGGTTTTGTTTAAAACTTGTAAACAGGAAATTGTGTATAAAATATTTAACGAAATATAAAATTCAACAAGAATGATTTAAGACACCTCCCCAACAGTTGTCATATGTTAACTCCTGGTTTACTTGTCTTGATATTATGACATTTCATTTCGAAGGATGTTTGTGTTGTAGCTAACTGTTTAAGTCTGGTGCTGACTGCTGTTCTTAACCATCACAAAACGCTGAATTTGTGTAATTGGAGCAACCCACCGTTTGAAAATGGTGGCAAAGCTCAGCTTTGTATATTGTTTCCTAAAGTATATTAAAAATAAAAAAGAAACTATTGCTACTACAAAATAACGTGACTTTTTCTTTGCTTAAAAACAACAAAAATAGTGATGGCACTGCCAGTTTATTTGCAGAGGTTCGTATGTTACAGTAGTTTGAGTAAGTTCATAGTTCATTTTTTTAATCCATAACCTTAATGATAAAGGTATTGACATGTGATGCTACATGTTGTGTTCCTAGAAAATCCTATCTTTCAGCACCAGAAATAGTACTTGATTTTCTTTTGCCTTTTCTCTTCCTGAGCTCAGACTGATTTTATTTATTTAAGTAGTTTTTAATCCGTGGAAGTTGAATGCTCTGTCCTAAGAAGACATTCTGAATGGAGCAAATTGAAATAACAGCAAAAAAAATCAGACATCAGGACAGATTAACTTGTTGCTCACTTTTTAATGTAGTCTCTGCTCTTGTGTTTTGTATCATGCAAATGTTTGGTTTTGCTCAGAAACTGGGAATAGAACAATCTTGAATGCATTATTTTTAATATACATCATTCTGCCTTTTCCGACAGCCAAGGCAAAGTGACTCAAGGCTTCCTGAGACTCTTATATTTGCCCAACATCCTATTTCTTGTGGTGCGTGTGGTCTTGGGGTTGCCTAGGATAGGGAACTGGCACTTGAAACAGTTGGAAGTATAGGTGGTGTTTCACCAGTGGTAGTCCTTAGTTCTGGTATTTTGCACATTGCTTATTAGCTAAGACAGATTGCTTCTCTTAATAGGTAAGGGGGGCCTATTTTTCATGAGCTCACTTCATTCCCTTTTGATTCATAGATTATCCGCTATAACATCCTCTGCCAATGAACTTCACAGGCTAATTTTCTACTACTTGAAAATTCCTTTGAGTTGTTTTTTTTTTTTATTTTAAATAACCCTCTGTTTTAAGTGACTTTTCTTATATGCTTAGCTGCTGCCTATGGGTCTTTCATCATTCACCATTTTACAGAAAAGTCTCTTCCAGCCTAAAAGGTTTGAGTCATTTTTTTCACAATGAACATACCCCTGATCATTCTTCTGAGCCCCTGTGTAGCCTTAGTCGATCTGCTGCATGTTTTCAACACAGTTCACACTACAGGATTTCATAATGCATGAGTGGTCACAGATAATTTGGAAGGGATGAGGATTAATTTGCTAATTAACTGTTTAAGATGCATGCACATACATCACACAGACACGCTCGTCAGGTGATGTCCTCTGAACTAATGCAGTAAGGACTGCTCTGTCAGCCTCAGATGACATACAGAAAGCTTGTTGGCTCCTGGCTCTGCTCACCACGCAATAGCTTGTTTTCCCCCTTCCAAAACCTGGAGCTGTTGTTAGCAGAAGAGCGACAGCTTGCCAAACTCATCAGGCAATTTGGGGAAGAGGATTGCGGGCGCTGCTTTAAAATAGATGCCAACCAAATGGCAGGGACCGAGTTAATGCCCTTCAAAACAGCTTCACTAACACACATGCAATTTGGGCTTTTCTACGTGATCTCAAGCGACACACAGAAACCGTCCGTCCATATAGTGCTTGGCAGGGCCTGGGGGAAGCAGGATTTTGCTTTTTCCTAACAAATCTTTCTGAAGCTGGACAACAAAGGAATGGGCAGGTGCACTGAGAACTGATTACCAGCTTATCATTTATTATCTGTCCCCAAAATGATGCTATCCATTCCGATGTAATTGACATTTTTAACTGGAAGGGGCTTTCTTTATTGGCTCATGTTACACCTGCAAGTCATACTGAGTGAATTTCCTCTGGGGCAAGGCTTGTTTTCTTCCTAGGCAGATGTTCAGAAAGCATTTACTGGAGTTGTGGGATGTGTTTCCTACGTTAATTACTTGATATGGCTGGTCAAGCAATAGTGTTGAAGATCTGATAAAAAGAGCAGTTGTTGAATGTGTTGCATTTGGTTTTCCTCTTAGGTATTCGCTAAGCAACTATTTAATATAATAAAGAGGAGGTGTTAAGAGTTAGTTCAAGAGTTTGATTGTACAGCTGCAAGCAGTGCTGCTGGGCCAGTGTTTAACCATCTGGTGGTGTGCTCAAGGAGCCCTGGTAGTGAAGCCCGCCCTTCTTTAAAACCACAACTGGTCCCAGGGACTCCCATATTGTTGATTTGTAACACCACTATTTATTTATTGTTTTTGCTACTCTACAGGCCTTCCGATGTCTTTGAAGATCTGTTTATCTTCCTCACTAGCCTGGACATTAAGATGACATGGTCAAATGTTAGCTTCCGCTGCTCAGATGGATGTTCTTTTACAGCAATGTAGTCTCCTTTAGGACTTGTTTTATTAACTGTATTTCCTTTGGTAGAAGGGCCTTTTCTTTTGGTGGACGCCAATGTTGTCTTCACTATTGCAGTTAAAAACACATCCAGAAATAGTATATTTTATTTGCTTGGCCTTCAAATTGAGGCAAAAGAATTAAAAGCATTTTGCTTTTTTTTTTTTTTTTGGGGGGGGGTGGGAGGAGATGTTATACCTGCAGCCTCCAAAGACAGTTGAGAACAAAGTGGGTATTTATGTCATGTCTACTAAGTCCGTGGATCAAAGAAGACTGTATCTTACAGTCTCCCCTTTCATTGCAGTCTCACCTTGATGCTGATGCTCTGCTGAGTCCTTTGCTGCTATGTGGTCAGCCACGGTGGTCAATGTTGCGTATTCTGCTGAATGAAAGGAGTGGTGTGCCCTGAGTGTCCTAATGTCACTGTGCTTTGGGGATATTCACACGTCATCTGTACATAAGGGCCATTCACTTCAACCCTAAATTAATATTTGGTACTGAATATGTGGCAAAATTTCTAGTCCATTATTAGAGCTAGGAGCTGGAAATTTTTGTGAATATTTCATCTCTGTTGCTGTTTCTGAAGCAATAATCTGTCCTCACCAATGCTCTCTCTCCTGTACAAGCATAAGATAATCAGGTAATTCTGGGTGTTATAGAAATAGTGCCTTGACTTTTGAAAGTTACCAAGGAATATTCTGAGCCAAGGTGCCATCTCGTTGATACTAGCACTGCCCTTCAGCTGATAATTACTTAGGAATGATATGTCGTGTGACATGTTTTTAAGAATTGGAGCTTTTGATCTAGGAGGAACTTGTTTCTTTTGCCCAGTTCAACTTTTTTGGCAGCTGTTTGCTTTTGCAGTTGAAATAGTCAGGCAAAAGCTTTCATTTCCAACCAAGATCCACATGCATGTCGACTTACTATGCAGAGAGAATTTTCGGCTTTGATAGTTTTGAATTCCTGCTACACATCATTCTTGTAAGGTATCTTTTAAGTTCTTGCATCTCTTTGGTCTGTTACAACAGGCTTTTAGAAAGATTGCATCCTTCATAGCTGTAGGCACCTAGCCCTGTTTTTCTAACCTTCCTGAATTCCTGTGTTGCTTTACTAATTCGGCAGGGATGGTTCCTGGAAGACGCTCCTTGCTACCTTTTCCTGTGTTTCTCAGCTGTGGCTTTTTGGTTGACAATCCCATGTGGGAGAAAGGACTGACCTAGATTTTCTACCTATCTGTTCTAGCACTTCCTAGAGAATGAGCTGCTGGGTCTTGTCTCCCAGGGGAATATCCCAGCAGATCTTGTCATCTCATTGCAGGCAGGCCCTGCCTGATCCCCTAGGGCGCAGGACAGCAGGTACTATATGGCTCCTTATATCTGCATAACTGGTTTGCAAACGTGGCTTGAACAACCTTATCTTTCCAGATGGTTATTCAATACATGTGACAGTATTTTGTCACCTGCTGTTAGTCACACGTACCAGAGAGCACTTTCAGAGGGACACTGTTTACTTCTGTGTGCAGCACTGTGCTGAAATCTCAGGATTTGGACTGAGTGGTCAGAATGGTCCGTGATGTTCATTTTCCATTTTTACTGTATATTACAAGTTCAATTAATTACAGGTAATACTGTCACCACCATCTGTAGAAGTAGCTAGAATGGTGCAAAGTCTCTTATGTTTAATTCTCCTCCCCTTTTCCTACTAAATTTTAAAAGTTGATATGTGGCTGTCTGTCAGTGTGTTGCCTTTCAGACCTCCTAACAGCTTCCTTCTGCCTGCCCTGGCAGATCTGTTGTCCAGATCTTACACGGTTCCTTGTCCAAAAATCAATGATTGGATATTTTTTTTCAGTGTAATTGGGATGCTGTCAGAGTTTGCTTGGGGTTCCTGTTCTGCTAGATGCGTCCTCATTAGCAGCAGAGAGCTTGTGCACTGGGAAGAGTTATTTGGCAAAGGGACCGAAGCCTGTGGCAGATGGTGCTGCAGAAGGTGACCATGCTGTCAGTAATTCTGGACTGCGTGGTGGTGCCAAGGGGCTCTGATGTCCCCCACTTTGATCCAGGTTCACAGAGCTGCTGCTATGCATGCTCGGAATAAAGGCTTTTTCTCTCTTCCACCTTTTGAAGAGTTTAATTGAAAAGTTTAATTAATTTTCTTCTTGTCAGGATTTAATTCCTTAGCATTCTCTTCTTTTTTAAAACGGGAAAGCTGTTAAACCATTGGCAGTGTGTCCCTGTCTTCACTTGCTGAACAGAACTGCCTTTCTGCTTGCAGTAGCATTGCCAGTAGAAACATGGCTAGGTGAACCTCTTGATACTATTCTTTCTTCTAGAATAAAAATCCTCAAAGTTCACTTTGACCTAGGGTGTTTTCCAAATTTCACTTAAATTATTATTATTTTTTTTATAATTTGTTCTATATTTTGATGTCACATCCCATGGCATCTCTTCACCAGAGCAATTAGAGATGTAGGCTATGTGTAGGTGAGTGTGGAGTCTGTATGTAACTGCAATAGGACATAAGTACTCCTGTTTTTCTTCACGGGTGGTTTCATCAAGAAGAATTGCCTGTTGAGGTGAGGTTTCACACAGCAGGAGAGCTTACCTAACATCCTGTTCCCTGCAATGAGAGCAGACCCTTCCTTATCGCTTCCCTCCTTCCCATGATGTGCTCCTGTTGCCAGCTCTGAAGCTGATCAGGGAGCGAACCCCAGCAGAAACCTGTGGTACGTGTATCTGCTGATTTCACAGGCTGGAGAGGCTGAGCAAGGGCCCTTGCCCTTCCACTGTTGAAGGAGAGGTCAGAATAACCCTTTGGGCAGCAGTAAGCTCAAATGGTAAAGTCTAGCATTTCTTAAAACACAGAGGTACGTGTGGAAAGAGGGGAGCTTGAGGCGTGAAGATGGCTATATAGTTTTCTGAGGTTTGAATGCAGGTATGCATTCACCTGAAAATGTCACCGAAAATATCACATCCGTGTGTGCAAGCAGAAAAAAGTCCTGACCCAGCAGTCAAACTGCTGCATTAACTGTACAATGAATTTTCAAGTAAGTAAAAGTAAAGGCAGAATTATCAACCGTGCTCTCAATAACGTGTTTAAAACAAAGCACCCATCCCAGGGCAAACAGTGCATCTTGGCAGGTTTGGAATGTGAATGGAGGAGTGTCTCAAATAAGATATTAAATTGTTGCTCCCTGTTAGACTGACATGGAGCCGCTGATCATGCCTTGATGGTTTCTTTAGATACCATCTCTCAACAACAAGAAAAATCATCTCCACTATCCACATCTGCCACCTGAGGAGTCTGGAGCATTTCCCGAACACCTGAGCTGCTCTGGGAAGGTGTTTGCAAGCCCCGTGAGCACGCACATGTCCCACTGCTGGTCCAGGGGTGGGCTGCCAGGCCGGGGGGCTCCCACAGCTCCCACGCCAGCTCAGGCTGTTTCATCCTCTACTGCTCAGTTACAGGATCGGTGACCAGTATAAAATTAAGTAGAGTTAATGTGTTAGGTGTAGCTTTCTGACTACGCCTTTCTGTTTTTTATCTGAAATGGCAGCAATTTTTCCAAGACACTTAGGCTTACAAGTATAATTCGGAGAACAGGAGACAACTGTTTGGTAGCTGGTTGACAGGGCTTGCTATGATGTGCTTTTGCAGATGCACGTGGCTGATCTTCATGGCGTTGGTAAAGCATAGCTGTGATCTGACAAAACGAGCGGATAATAGGATGATAAACATCATCCCTGGATAGTAGTTAATAAAGGACTTCACTTTGTGCATGCTATAGATAAATTACTCAGTATTTTGTAGTCTGAAAAGAGTTTTCCATTATCAAGCACTGAGGCAAATATCTGTCACTATTTTTAGGTAAGCTACTCACAAGAATAGCGTGGGCTTACATTCAATACGCTCAGCCGTGGGCGCTAGATTTTGGATGATCTGGTGTGAAAGCATCAAGATGTAGAGAGACTTAAACCTTAAAACTTCAAGACTGCACAGTTAAACAAATCTAGATGGGGACCACCTAAAAGAAACCTGCCATGAACATTTTATCAAAGAGGCATTTACGGTATTCTGTATTTTTAATGGCACTTTACTCTTTCATGTTGCTGAACTTGGGTGAGATTTTGATTATTAGAGGAGTTCTCATGAGGGAAATATAATTATATGCATTTTTCATCGACGGCTTCCCTAGTTGACAAGTAGAAACGTTAATATAATATCATATCTTCAGCCTCTTCATAATAGGGGTTACAGGATTTTCTCTTTGGAGCAGGAGGGATTCACTCACTAACACAGATTTATTCAAGAGAGAGTTTCTATCAGTGAATCTAATGTAGTTGTAAATTATTTTTGTTATGCCTCAATCATTTGTATGCAGTAAGCAAAGCATACATACACGAGAAAAGTCTTAATACTGTGATCCTAAAAACCTTAAATTCAGAAAAAGCCATGAGAATCTATAACTTTCCTGAGGGGAGGAAAAAGTCTAAAAATGAAATCAGACTTGCTTGTTTGTTTTGTTGCACACTCAAATTCTGCACAGGCTTGACATTTTCAGTGAAGGTGGATAAAATTTCAAGACAACACCATCTTTTCTGTGTGCTTTTCCATTTTGTGGAATCTCCTGGAATGAGTGACAGGACACTTCTGAATAATGGGAAAAAAAATTAACTGAATCCACCTTGCAGTATTAATCTAAAACTCAGATTACGAGTGCATTTGAATCAGTGCAGAAGTCTGCAGTGGCTTCACAGAGTCTTCCCTGAACTGAGAAACCATCTCCATCTCCAGTTAGGAGCTGTGTGCCTTTTCAGATGGGTAGTAGTCAGCACCAGCAGTGTCTCAGTGATATTTCAGACGTGCAATTTCTCTTTTTCCAGATAGGCTTTTATCACCCATTGGAGTGGGTGATATCTATCTTCATGCATAAGTTGTTGGCTCTTGTGGTCTCACGACTAATTTTGCTTCTCTGCCAACAAAGTCCTACTGCCATTTACCTGCTTTGATCAGGAGCTCCTCCTGCTGTCTTTGATGCAATTCCATTATTCTACCCTACGGGGAAGTCTCTTGTTGAATGCTCAGTGGACGGCATATGTGTTCGTCTTTAGGAAAAACTTCTCTCGTTAATGACTGACAGCCCTTAAACCATGACCTCGCATGGGAAGAAAGCAGTTCTCAGTAGTCTGCATCTGAAACATTTTGGGCAGCCCTAGAAATACTCCTTAGGTAAAAACCAGCCTTGATCTCTGGGCTTGCATGTGCTAGAAACCACCATCTAACTTCTCTTGTTAGCGTTCATAAAGACACATAATCCACAAAGTGATTATATGAAGGTGCTTTTATTAGGCGCTGGAAGTTAGGGGCATGCCTGCCCAAATCTAACTTCGTCCGATTTGTTCACTCAGTTCTCTTTTATCTCCTAAAATATTACATATGCATTAGGTTTCACAACACATCTATGCATATTCATTTCCTAGCTCCGCCTAGCCCCGCTTCGTATGCTAATTATCTTATCAGTCCTTCCGTGCTTGCGTATCACTCTCTGGTGGTCGTCCGGGTGGTCGTCGGGATGAAGTAAGATGTCTTCATCAGAGTTGAACTTTTTAACCTTTTCTTCTTACGCATGCTCTCTGAGCCCTTGGTCTCAGTCCAAACCACAAGGTTGGTTTGATCCAGTTCTCGGGGTCCGAGAGGCCCCAGTTATCTAGATGTCTTGCAAATTTGGCATTCTTTTAGTCCTCCTTACTCCTCATCATGAATCGGTGCATTCTCTCATGCTATCCTTGCACACATATTTTGTATCTTCCAAGCGCAGTCCTGGAACAGTACATCGCAAATGTAACACATACTAAGCAATATTGTATATTTCATCTTCTATTACCAACACTCTCACCCATCATCTATTCTGGTTTTGCCACTGGACACATGTGTATGAAAACAGAATAACCCTCCTGAGTTGCATGTGCTCATCAATCAGGCACCACCACCACTGCACGACCATCCTACCATGTGGCACGGCCATGGCGGTGGGTGTCAGGCCTCTGTGGGGAGCTGTTGGTGCTTCCACAGCCGAGCCCAGTCCTGGCAGGGGGCTCATGCCCTGTCCCTCGTGTCCTCGTGGCCCCCATCAGCCTGCTCTGCGCCTGCAGCCCCACCTTTTCCTTCACCCCCTGCTGGAGGACAGGCCGTGGCAGGAAGGATCGGGATGTGTGAGGTCAGGGCCTGGGCCTGCTGCTCTGCTTACCCATGGGTGGAGCTCATTGGGGCCAAGTTTCCTTCCTTCTCGCATTTTCCTTCAAAGCAGCAGCAGAAGGCCTTGTTCCACCACAGAGCTGACAGTGTCACCCTGTGCCTTCGTTCTGAGGCCATCTGAACTTCTAGAACTCTTCATCAGGAGCAAACCCCAGCAGCTCCCTCTGGCAAAGCGCCATCTTCCTCCAGTGCTCATAACTCATGAACATAACTCCTCCGGTTTCTCATAACCAAGGCCCAAGGGAGTACAGGCTTTTTCCTGATGAAAGCTCAAGTGAAGACTTAAGGCTGGGTGAAAGACTGAACACACTCTGTTTTCTGTTTTGTTTTTTAATGCTACTTACGCTTCTGACTGTTGTCATCTGAGCTACCACAGTACTCTTTCTGCAAAAGATCTTCTGGGGAATGTAGATTTTTAAAGGGTGCTTCTTCAAAGATAAATAATAATAATAAAAAATCAGCAGTACTTCAGCATGTGAGTGTTGCGGGTATGTCTAGGCCTTAGGTGCCATGTGTGTGGGCCACAGCACCTGGCAGGAAGGTGCCAGCTGCTGACGCCTCATGTTTCCTCCTCACGGTGCTCATCTCAGTCTGTCCCTCAAGACCCTGGCCTCAATGCTGTAAAATATCACCAAGCAAAAGCCTGCCAGGAGGGAACGGGGCTTTGGATCCTTCTGAATCGTCTTGGAAAAGGTGCTGAGTCTTGAAGCCTGCCCTTGAACTGGTTTTGCAGGTTTGTGCACTGCTTCTGTTTTCCTTTGATTTCCTCCTTTCTCAGTTGAAATAAACAGAATTTTAATGCGAAATATAATAGAAATATAATAACACAGCTTTTTCTAAAACAATTAAAGGAACCAGCCACGTAGGCTTTGTTCTTGCTGCCGTTAATGGCCAGGAGCAGATCGCACCATTTTGCCATGACCGGCGACTTCAGCGGGGTGGCTCTGGTGATGTTGCCCGACCCTCAGTCTAGATGCTTTTTCTTTCAAGAATTTGACATGTTTGGGGACACACTAGGGAAATTACTGGGGAAAGCATTGTTTTCATTCCAGTTGTTTTTGCTCGAAGTGTTGACACATTCTGTCTCTCCAAATCTTGGTGATTAAATGAGAAGGCTTTTGACCCTGGAGATGACAAATAAATTCGCTTGGTTTGCCAAACTAGCAATGGAGTGTCTTGTGACGAGAGGGTGCTGATGAACTTTTTCAGCTCCCCCTGCTCCTGTCCTCTCTCTCCCCATGTTTGTCCTGCTCCCTGCTTTGCTCCATGGCAGAGCTGCTTTGTTCCCTTGGTTTGTGTCCTTTTGTGTCAGCTTACCGGCAGCTGCATGAGCACAGTACTTGGGTTTGCACACCCAGCCCCACGCCCCAGTGGGTTCACAGAGAGATTTTAAGACATCTACCTGGAGGGAGGGTTTGAACTCACTGCTCTTTCCCCTCCGGGTTGTCAAAAGCCTCCAGCAGCAAGCCCAGCCCCTCCTTTGTCTGGCTGCACTCTGGTGGTGGGAGCAAGGCAGAGAAACCCCACAAGGTGTAGTGCTTGCCCTTCCAAAACCCCAGTGGGTGAGGTAAAAGGACGGGACTCGGTCAACGGGAAGAAATGCAGCTTGCCTTCCAGCTGACCTTCGGGCTTTTACAAGCTTAGAGAGAGAGAGTTACAGAATTGTTAACAGCTATTTTATTACACTTACAGATCGTGTGAGCTGCATTTTATTGGAACGCGGGCTTGGCAGTTTCTGCATCTGGCTGTGAGTGAAGCTGGAGGCTGCGGCTCTGCGGGCGTTAACCCCCTGGTGCCAGGGCTTCCCGCTGTGCTAAGCGAAGCCAAATGCTCGGCGCAGCTGCAACCTGTTTCGTTAGAGGGGTGCCATGCTGGAGGATGGTGATGCGAGGATGGTAGCTTCAGGCCAAGAGAGAGCACACTGTGGGGTTGGGGGGATCTGGGTACAGAGCAATCCTTCTGGATCAGAGCACCATATACTAATGCCATTGCTCAGCTTTGGGAAACGTGATGCTGCTCAGGACCTTGTGGGGTCCAGCTCCAAAACTGCTTTCTCTCAAACGTTTTCCAAACAAGAGCTCTACTCAGAGCAGCACTGCCTTAGAAAGAAAACTTCTCCTTTACTTTTCTTCTGTAGGCATCATTTTGCAATCTATTTCCTTCTTTCATTTATTTATTTATTTTTTAAATTGATGCTTGCAGTGATAATTCACACAATAGTACCTTAAACAGCAGTAGAACGCCCTTGCCAAAGGCATTCTGTGGAGTAAGCATCTGAAGTCTTGGTGGCAGAGCGTGGAAGTGCTCAGCTCCTGCCAGGGTGAGGCCCTGGGTCCTGCTCCCACCTGCTGGAGGCATTCCTGTAGTGCAAAGGTACCGAGAAATGGGACGTGCCGGCTGTGTGGCTCCAGTAAAATGTTCTCACAAGTTGCTACAGTTCAAGCAGGAGAGCAATACAGTGAGGATTCCTCATTTTTTGAAGAAAAGTTAATATATGCTTTTGAAAGTTTGTAGGTTTTTGTTTGTTTGTTTTGTTTTGCTTTAATAACCACGCTGGGTAGAATGTAGGATTGTCCCCTTAGACCTTGCCACATAGCTCTGTTTTCTTGGGAGTTTCTTCTTGTTTGGTGCTGCTTGTTGCTCCCTGGCATCAGCTGTACTATGTATTCCTGTCTAAACATCCCTAGCTTCTCATCATGCTTCATAATATCGTTTTATTTCAGGCCTTGGCAATTTGGGAGGCAGAAAATTTGGATGAGAGGATGGGAATGCTGAGACTGCCTGTTCCCTTCGCTCTGCTCTCTGGCCTGGTTTTGCATCCATCTGTCTTCACAAAGGAAGAGGCCCTGGCAGCTCCCAGAAGAGGCGGGATGTTGTAGGTTGTTTTGCTAGTCCCCATGTATATTGGAAGAAAACCAAAATCCATTGACCAGCCCAGCTTGGCAGCACAACTGGAATGTTGCAATGAGATGATTAAGAAGTTTGATTGATTGATTTCAATACAAGGACCAAGACTTGGCTCCTGTATGTTTGACTTCCCAAATCTGCTTGGACACAAGCTGGTCTCCGTCAAAATATTTCCTCCATACCACAAACCCATGTCTAGCATTAAGAAAACATTTTTGTGGGAGAGCCATGAGTGGGATCTGTTACCTGTTCATTTATGGGTCAAATGCAGTCATACAATAGCGGCTGGAAAGGGCACAAGGGTCTTCTATGACTTTGGGCTATGCCAACAGCTGGTCGATGCTCAGGCTGAGTAAAACCGCACCCAAATTTGTGAGGAATCATGGAAATGGATCTCATAATTTTAGCTGAGAATGGGAGAAAGTTGTTTCTGGGATCTGGGGAGTTTCAAACAGTAGGAAATGGCCTTCACTCTGCACAGCCCAGTATGGTATGAAACAAGTCGCACTGACAGCAACAGATGCACTGCAAAAGAAAGGAAGAAGCTGCTGTGGTAAGTAAGTATCTTAGCTTGATTATTGCATTTGAGCCTGTCCCTGCAGCAGCATAACATATGAGATGAATTAACTTTTCTGAAATTCCCTCTCTCATTTGCTCTTCTAAGGGAACATCAGAAGCATGCATTGAGTCATGAATTTTGGGGTAGATTTTCTAATTTAAGCGTGCTGACCCCTCATACCCATTTGACTTTACCTAAGTTACCCCTAGGTGACATCTCTGCAAGCTCCCTTTGCTTTTCTGTCCCCTTCCCCCCAGCAGTCTGCCTCAACCCACAGACAGAGCTCAACATGTCCCAGGTCCCGCAGCAGAGGTGACTGACCAGTACCGCTGGGGACCATGGAGGAGTGCAGATGCCCATTACTTTGAGACTTGATGATCTCAGAGGTCTTTTCCAACCTAAATGATTCTGTGATTACAAAGTACTTTCAGTGGTATGTTCAAGCCAAAAATAACAATAATACTGATTCTGGTGATGTGGAAAAAAAAGTGGAGACTTGACAGAGCCTCCTTACTTAAATACGTACAATCATTTATTTCAATGTTGAGGTGACATTGAGATAAAAAAAAGGAATAAATGACTCTTTTTTTTTTTTTTTTTTCAATAATTTAAAGCATTAGCTTTACATTCCCAACACTGATTGGGAATGACCCCTTTTGGTAAGCTTGACACTTGGCAACCTCTCTGCCGTTGGACAGGTTTTAAGGTATAACCTTAATCTTAACCCAGTCCTCCTGGAACTGGAAAAATCTCGTGGCCTCAAGTAGAGCAAAACAGGAACTCTCTGAAGAACTGACTGAAAAGAAAAAGGGGAGCATAACTACTATTTCGTTTGTGACATCTGACCCAGGAAGAACCAACTGCATTGTCTCTTCAGGGATATTGAAGATAGACAATATGTGTTCAACTGAATAGCTGAAATAGAGTAACTTCTTGACTCAGACAAAGCCTTTTACCAGCTTCTTTTTGAATGTTAGTGTTTTTATTGTCTAATATACATATTAACAAACTGATGGTATGCTTGCCAAGAATCTATCTATAGAATTGGTGTATTTAGTCCAATTTCTGTTGTGAGACAAGCTGCTCTGGCAGCTAGAAACTATACACTTGCTCAGAAACAGACAGAGGGTTGCAGCTCTGTTGCTCCTCCTCTTCACCTGCTTTGAGACTATTTTTTATTTAGTCTTTCCAGACTCTGCGAAAACTGGTCTGACTGACCTGAGTTTTCAAGGAATCCTAGCACAGCCACACAATCCTTCCAGCCAGAGCCATCTGCTGCTGTTTCTCCAAATATGTCAGTTTAATTAGAGGTAGCATCTCTGCCCTCTTTCTGCAATTTAATAAGAGTGCAGGGTGCTGGGGGAGGGTGTGTGAACCCTCATCACCAGCAACTGTGAGTGAATAGGGGGCAACGAAGGGGAGTTTCACAGGGATAAAGCCTGGGGAGCTGGCTGGATCACAGCCTGCAAGGCAGAAATGATGAAACATAATGCTGCAAGAAGTTAGACCTTCCTTGACCTGCAGCCATGAGGCCAGGTCCACGTTGTCACCACAAACACGCATTCTGCTGAGGGTAGGGAGGACATCATCATCCAGCGTGAAGAGAAGCAATGGGGAAATTTCTTTAAAAGCAGCCTGCAAGAGCTGTGAGAAAAGGTCAGGTGTAGACAGGTCCATCTTCTAAAGGCCCTGACAGGGTGGATGTGAAAGCCTCCAAAAGCAAAAGCCAGGACACTGAAGTTTTGCACTGACATCACTAATGAGAGAGGAAATGGCTGCACTGCAAAGGGAGAGCAGTTGCTGGTTTGGTGATGGTACCTGTTGCTTAGCAGGGAAGACTAAACAGATCGTTGCATGAATGCAAAGCAAAGACCAAACATCGTTGATATAGAAGGAAAATCCATGCACCTTAACTTCTGTGTGATTTATGGCTGTTACACTGAAGAAGCAAAGGATGGGGTTTGGAGTCCTACCGCTGCTTTCACGGTGATTACTGGCTCTGCCAATGATGACAAAAGGGAGAAGGAGGAAGGAGGACTGCTGTGACTGCATGTGTTTCTGCAGACTGCCAAGCCAGGAAAATGGGTGGACCAGATTGCCTTTCAGCAACCAGCAGCAGCATCCAAAGCACAGAGCATGATGGTCATGGAGGGCTATAATCATCTACACGTCTGCTGGGAAAGGATGAGCCGGATGCGGAGTGGCAAGAAACTCCAGCTTTTGTTGCCATGAGTTTCATGCATATCTTTGCATATTTATAACTGTATGAATCAGATGGAAAATTATTTTTTCACCTTCTTTGTATATGTATAAAGTAATTAAAAAAGAAATTCTAGGTTTGAGTCTAACCAGTAGAGCAAAACAAGTTGACTGCAAAGATAAAATGTAATGTTTGCACTGCTCAGAAACAAAAAGTGAAAGAAGGGCGAACTAAAGACAGAAGGCTGGTGTAAAATCAGAATTAGGAGGTAATTTTAGGGTGGAAAACAAAAAGGAAAAAAAAAAAAGTTAAGCAGAACCAGTAATTCCTTTACTTAAAAAAAAAAAAGTGCCAAGAGTACCAATGAAAGTGGTTTCAGCATGGATGAACAACAGAAAAAGCAGTAAGGCAGGATACTGAATAATGCTTGATCTCTTCTTTCATATGGTAGGAGTGCAGGGGAAGTGAAAAGTAGTCACCGGTCACTGGTGGGGTTTCCATCAAACGCGACTGATGCCTTGTGTCACTGCTCTTCCCAGACTGCCTCTCCAGCCAGCAGAGTCTCCTCCTGTGAAGACGTTTTGACTGCCTTAATTAGACAGCTGCTCTGAAACGTCCTCTAGAGGAGCCTCTGCCTTTGCAACAGGGAGATTAGCTTCTTCATTAGGGAGAGCTTTTCAGGGTATATTTCAGTATATTGCTGTCACAGAACAGCAGCAAGCTCTGGTGTATAAACCAAGTTCTGGGTTGCAAGACATGCAAAATCAGGCAAGGAGGTTGGACATAGTGACCTTCTAAGGTCTTCCCTAGCCCTATTTCGCCATGGTTTGTTTGGTGTTTTTTTTTTTTTCTATCAACCATTACTTTTATTTTTCCTTGTTTCTGAAGTGATAATGGATGTCAGGATACTTTATTGCTGCCTGCAGCTCTTTTCTTGTCGTTTCCAGATGATTATAAATGAACTTCCAACATCTGTACAATTTGATAGCTTCAATTTTGGATGCTGAACAAGTCTCACACATTATTTCATGTACTGGAGCAGGAATCCAATGTGGGGCAGGGCAGCACTTCGTATAATTGAATGCTTTCTGAAGTTGGCTTGGGAAATAGAGTTCATTCCTTTCCTCTTGTGCTTAAGGGATCAAATAAGATGGTATTTGATGACTTCCACAGGGATATGTTTAATATTTCCTAACACTTTTCTGGTAAGGGCACTGTTCAAGAAAAAGTCAGGAGAAGAGAAGGTCTTGTGTATTGAGGTCTGCCGGGCTCCTGTAGTTTCTGTAGTACAACACTGCTCGCAATATACTGCTTTCTGCTGGGGGAAAACAATCTGTTGAATTCAGTGTGACTTTTCTAGCAGGGATAATTTTATGAGTTTTACTGCTGGGCGTGCAAATGCACTGAACCATTCTGGCTGCAGGTGCTGCACGGCTTCTACAGGGGACTCGCTCAGCTTCCCACGTCTGCCACGTTCAGACCTGGTTTGGAGCTGCCACTCTTTGGTAACACATAGGACTGCTTCTGTGGCCAACGGGAGCTTAGCACCACTAGATTCCCTCGATGAACCCTAGTCTTAATTGTTAAGGTTGGAAGAAATGAGAAAGCTCGTGAAGGGGTTTTTGTGCTTTCTGCATCAGCTGTAGGATTGTTGTTGGTAACGGTCCAGTGAAGTTTAATATAAGAGCCATGAGGACTGGTGACAGAACTACGTGTTTTGCAATTTATAGAGAATCAATTGCCATTTATTTCACTTGCTTCAGAGCTGGCATATTTCTATTCAGGATTGTCACCCACACCACAGCTGAGAAGGTGCAGGCCTTTTAAACAAACATCATGCAAATTGATCATTTTGGCTGTTTTTCGTACTGCGCTTTGGGGGATCTTCTGGAAGAAACATGCTTTATAAGCAGAGGGTATCTCCTGACACGTTATTTGCTAGTCCCCTTTGGATATTGGTGGGAAGTCATTGCATACCATGGCGTTTTTAAGGAATCTGTGCTGAGGGAGTCTGAGGCAGCTGTGCAATTTTAAGGATTAAGGTAGGACCCTGGCACTGTATCCATCTCCAGATTTCTGACTACTCCTTCTTTCAACACAAATGAAGTAAATCCCTGACACAAATGTAGTGTGGAGGGCTGCTCCAGATGTGCCAGCAGAGAGGGGAAGGAACGTTCTTTCTGAGAGAGCCGCGTCATTTGTGCTTTATTAATTACGTCGGTGAAATCAGAAAGGAAAAACCTCGGTCAGCCATGGTGAGATAGATACTCCTCGTCCAAGTGTTGCTGCAGGATGGTCAGGAATGGAGCACACCATGGGGAGACTTGTTTTTGGGGCAGAGCGAAAACTCCTGACCTTGGCATGGTCAAAACAATGATCCGTTTCTGGAGCGAGGTACCAGGTTTGGGGAAGGAAAGCACAAAGATGTGGAGGGTCCCTTTCTGCAGAGAGGGGTCCTGACAGCCCCTTCCTGCACAGGGGTCTTGCCCCTGCAGAGCTGCTGTCTCCTGCTCCTCAGACTTCAGGTGCATTTTGGCCTCTCTCTCCGTGCTCCCTGCAGCTGCCCCTCACTCCCAGCTCCTCCCAGAACCTCTGCAGTCCCAGCTGGACTCGCCAGGAGAGGATAGCGAGGACAATTTTTCACGTGTGGATGTTTGGCGATGCCAGTGTCTGTCAGCCAGCATCTCCTTGGCCTTCATTACCGCATCTCTTTTTCCTGGCACATCACACCGTGTCCACCAGCACAGTGCTGGGGCCAGCTTCACTCACCACGGGGCTTGCATTCAGATCCACTTGCTGCTTTCCACTCCGGTGGCCTGTTTCTTGTGCTTCCTCCCACTGCCTTCTCAGGCTCCTCTCCATTTGGGCTGTTCTCACTCTGCTTCGCCTCAATCAGCAGCTTGGTACATCTTCCCTTTGCTTCTTCCTTGCCTCAGGTGTAAATACGGGGGGAAATAGTGTGAGGGAGAGGAGAGGCACAGGTGAGCTTGTGAACTGTCCTCTGTCCTTGGTGGCTGCTTGGTCATGCGTGTGGCACAAAGTCTTCATGAACTCCAGGCTGGAGCTGATGAGAAAGGGAAAAGGCCATCTTGGTTGTGCAACAAAAGCACACCGATGAGATCAGTGTGACCGTTCATAGGAAATGCTCCTCCACGACATCCTTGGAAAGCTTTCCTGCCATGGGTGATGTTTGTGGTGCAAATACCTGCTTTCATTCTCAGCTCCTCACCATTTGCCACTGCTGCAATACTTTCATCGCTTTCCCTGGTCCCTATGCCCAGAGTGGGAGCACAGCCAAGCCTGGCCCTGAGCAGGAGCCTGGAGCTGAGTGGAGAGGGGCCAGGGAGGGAGAGGAGGAGGAGGAGGAGGAAGGGGGAGAGGAGGAGGCAGGCTCAGCAGGCAGAATGTGCACATCCACATCTCCAGTGGGCTCAAGCCATGCCTCCTGCTACTGGGAATAGAGGCACTTCAGTTGGCGTTTGCATCAAAAATGAGCTGATGTCTTAATTCGAGGGCTTCAGGAAGGGCAAAGGGATCCAGCCAAACAAAACGGTCCTGGCTGGCGGTGACAGGGGAGGCAGAGCTGATGCCAGTGCTCCCCTCGCCTGGGAAGGAGCAGCTCGCAGCATGGCCTCGGGCAGCAGCAGAGCCCCCACCTCCTCCCCTCCGCACGCAGAGGGCTTTGTTTATGGGAATGCAGTTCAGATGAATGTAAACGGTTTGTTTAGAAATGCAAGTATCTGGGGCTAACGATGGGAATACTAACTAAGGCAGATTGTTGTGTCTGATTTCTGTCACGATAATAGCTGGTCGCTAAATGTCCAGCAGCAGTTTTGTTTGTTTGGCTTCTAATGCCAGCCCTTCTGTTACTTACATTGCTAGAAAAGGATGAGTTTAAAATCTGTGCCTGGGAGGGAAAAACACATTCTTTGGTATGTTATCAGTCCTCCTGCCAGGCTCCCTGAGCAGAGCTGAAGATGCTGCACACCTAACTTAATGTCAGGCTCAGACTGACATTTACAGAGGGACTTTACAGAGACTTGCCTAGTTTCGTTTCACTAGGGCTCTGATAGTGAAGACAAGAGAACCAGGTGACGGCAGGATTGATTGAAAGAGGAGGCAGCCACAGCTCTGCCCCTCTGTGCCTGCTCCTCTCTGCCGGAGGCGATGAAGGCATGGCAGGGCGGCGAGCCAGCCTACACGCAGCCTGCTGTGTGTCTGCTGAGGGCCACGTTTCAGCCCCACCAGTGCTCGTGGGAGATGGGAGCTCCCAGACTGCGACCAGGCCGCTCTCACGACCTGCCTTTTATAAGTGCATTATGTGTGGAAACAAAAAGGAGAAATGATATGTGAAGGCAAATTGGCCCCTCCCGGACGTGTGGCAGCAGCGGGCACAGAGTGGCAGCACAGCGCTGGAGGCAGGCCGGAGTGGCAGCAGGCCTGCGGGGAGGCCCTCGGCTTAACGTCCTCCACTGCATTATAGACCGGGGCTACTCTCCTACTCGGTGGCTTCTTGGTGGCTTTTAGTCCTGTGTAACTCCGATGTGGCTTGCAGTCTTCCCTTCAGTGGTTATGAAAATGCCAGGGCCCAGCTTCTTCCCATTGCAGGACGACCAGCTCTCTGAACTCGCCTCTCCTGCCCCCTTGCTGCCTCGCAGCCCCGGTCTGTGAGGAATTTGAGTTTCTGTTCCACTTGGTGTCACTTTCCGCCAAGGCTCTGCAGCCCTCTGCTGACCCTTTCCTCTGCCTGGGCTGCCTTTGGTCTCACATTGCTCCTGCAGGCATCTTGAGATGTCTCTGGCAAGAGCTCTGCATCCTTCCCGTCCACCTGGGATTATCCTCGCCACCAGAGGGTGGTGGGGACTGTGCCAAACCTTCTCCTTGGGTGCTCAGTGCCAGGCTGTGGGTGGCAGGGTTGGGTGATCCCTCCTGCAGCCCATGCCACAAGGGTGGGTGTCCCTTGGCAGGGCTGGCAGAAAGCCAAGGATGTGACCACCTCCACCCTCCCTGGTTAAGCCCAGCGGAGATGGTGAGTTTGGGCCTTCAGACACTGCCCTATCTTGGCAGCTGGGGCGTTCAATGCCGCCGACATGTGCATCTGCCAGAGCTCACTGCAGTTCCATTTGTCCTCTTAATTCCCCTCTTTACAATTTTCTAACTCCCAGTTGCCAGAAACACCCGCTGCCCCTGATGTAGCTACTGCCCCTGCCCCAGTGTCAGAGCAGGGGAGGCTCCACGCTCGCATGGAGCACACCTCCACTGGTGCTCCACTGGCTGCTGGCCCGCAGCCTCCACCGACACGCAGCTCCTCGGGTCCCCTTACTCACAAAGCTCGTCCCTTCTGCGTGTCTTGTTGAAGTGAGCATTGAGGTCTTATTCTTACTGTGTGTCTGCGTTTAGATGGCAAGATGACTCTTTTTGCAAGCAGCTCAGGCAGAATTATTAAGGCCTTCACAGGATATATATAAGTATGTTCCTTGCTCTGAGATCTAGCTCTGCCTTTGGCCTTTTTTACAGCAATTGCACATGCCTGTCAGAACTGGAGTTTGGTGTAAGCTGGTAAAGCACTGCCTCCTCGAGCAGCTGGGACTCTGATCTATTATAATGTGTGGAGGCTTTCCCGACTGCCATTGACTGCCTTGTCTCTGGCGTTTGGCTCTGAAATATGCGGCTCAGATAATAAGAGGTTGAGCAATAAATATTGACTAATACCGAGTAACGTATAACCGGAGAGAGTCTTTATCTGGATCAAAAGCTTTTAGAGCTGCGGTTGTGGAGGGGCTGCTGACGATATTTACTTGCAAGACCAGAGAAGACCCTTGCACAGCCCCTTGTCCCTGCGCTCTGCAGAGCATCCCTGGTTTTGGCTACTCGGTGTAAGTCTTCCAAGGGACTGACTCTGACTCTGCTCAGACTTCGTGAGCTCTCTCTCTTGTGTGTGTAAATACGAGCCTGAGAGGCCTCCTTTAAAAGGCAGTTGCCAATTTTTATTTATTTTTTTGTGGGAGGCTGTGGTTTGACTGTCCTCCATGACTATTTCTCCAGATGTCCTGTCTCCGAACTGTACCTTTCTATAAGTTAAACCGTACTTTCTGTCCAGTTACAATGATGCTCAATTTTCATTTTTTTTTTCTTTTTTTTGGCCATGTCATGACTCCAGAGCTAACTCCCCTCTCCTGAGCGCATGCTATCCTGTGCCAGGACATAACTAATAGTTTCTCCCACTCGAGATCTAAAGAGAATTCCTAATATTTGCCGTGCCTTATCACTAGGCACCCGATAACTCAGATCTGCTGGGTGGTGCCTGGCTTTTGGGGTACAGTTTATGGATCCTGACAGGTAACACCTTTACGCGGATGTTTCCCGAGGTGGTGGCTGAACCCTGCCCGTTTACTCCTGCTTGCAGCTCTCGGGCCGGTGCAGGAGCTGCTGCCAGACGGGGCTGGTCCTGCATCCCAAGCATCCCAAGCATCCCACCACCAGCAGCAGCAGCAGCGCCGAGTTTCCCCTCTCCCTGCCCGGTTCCGTGCCTGCCGGGACCCGCTCGGCCAGCAGGGGGCAAGAGGCACCCGCTGTGGGGCCGGGGCCGGGTTCAGGGCCAGCAACGGGGCCGGGGCGCTGCCTCCTGCCCGGAGCCACCGTTTCAGCCCCGGCAGCGTTAGGAATCCAAAGGAGGGTTCACAAACCCGGTGCCGGAGCCTTGCAGAGCCTCCTTTCCACCCGAGCTGGGAGAGCATCCCTGCGCTCCGGGGGAAGACGCACTTTCTCCCCCCACAATCTGTAGGAGCCCCTAACGGAAATTTCTCTAATGGGAAGGGAAAAGAGGAGGCCGTGACCCCCAGCTCGGTCCAAGCTCCGATCTTCTCCAAAGCCCGGGAGCTGCCAGCACGGGAGGGACCCCCCCCCGGGAGCAGCCAGGCTGGGGCTGGGCTGCGGCACAGGGCAGGGCTGCGTGCGGGCTGTCGGCACCGAGCGGCTGGGCTCGGGCTGTCTCCTCCCTGCGTGTCTCGGTTTGTATTGAATGATGCTAAGCAGGGCTGGAGCTGGCGCCTCGGCCTCATTACCTTCAATTACAATAATTGTTGCCTCTCTCCAGTGTTTTGCATTTCTCCCTGGGGGGAATCTCTCTGCTGCTTCTTTTCCAGCCTCGCTCCAGCTTCCCCCTATCGATTGAATCGCTCTGGCCCCCGCTCCTAGCAGCGATGCCTCCAGGAGGATAAATGCAAATCGTCCTATTGATTGGGAGGAGCAGGAGGAGCGCAGCTCGTCTGGGGAGGAGGGGGAAGGATTGGTTTTAAATGAAAAAAGTAAACTGATGAGCATCTCAGCAAACGCTTCATATTCTGGGGCCCCTAAACAGCGTCTCTTTCTCATGCCATATATCTGGGGGATGCAGATGGGTGACACGGGCACGGAGAAGAGGATCCTGTGAAGCACACACTGGCCTTGCTTTGTGTCTATTCTACGTGACCAGGTATCACCGAGCATCTCTGGAAAGCAGCTCCCCTCCTGCAGTTCGCAGGTCACCAGGTTTCACTGGGGACATGCTAATTGCTGCTGAAAGTGAGCAGGCCTCCATCCGCCCCTTTGAACTGCCCCAGTTATGGGGGATAAAGCTGCCTGGGAGTTTTCCACCTGCGGGAACCTGCTCGGCAGCCTGTCTGTCACCGGGGAGTGGCTGGGGAAGGAGCCAAGCTTTGGGCTCTGCATAGTCTCAGCTCCTGACACGGCTACTTGATTCACTAAACCCATGGCCAGCCCCAGAAGTGGGAAGCCAAAGCCCCCTGGGCTTTACGTTGAGCACAGCTACGCTAGCTTAAGCCTTAATTATTTTTTAAAGGCAATAATCAGCATAAGTAAAGGCAATTCAGTAGAATTAGCTTGTGTGTATCATGTCCCAAATACTAGCGAAATAACTGGGAAAAGAAAGGTGTTGGTTGGCAAGTGCTGAGTGGTTAACAAAAAACACCACTCTGATTCATGTTGCTCCAAAAATGCTTTAAAGAGTCCCAGTGCTTTTTTCCTTTGTGTCATTTGCAAATGAGAAATTCCCTGTCGTAATTTCAAGGTGCAAAAAAAGAATGGGTATGGTATGTGAACATTGCTTTTGACACCAATTTGAAAGGGGTGAAACGCAGTAGTGGTCTTTCCATGCTGGTGAAAGCATTGTGTTACGTGAGCAGTGTTAGCAAAAGTCAGCATGCATGTGCAAATATCCCAGGGTGCAAATGCTGAGCTCCCCAAGGAGCACGAGTTTCCCCAGGACAGGGCTGCTGTGATAATGCCCTGACTGGAGATGCACGTAGGATAGATTTCCAAACTGCACTTGTTATCCATTTCTTTGTCCCCCCCCCCCCGGGGTTTTTTTTTTTTTTTTTTTTTTTAGGGGAGGAGTGGGTTGCTGGAAGTGTTCAAACAAGCAGATACTATTATGTTAATGCGGGTTTTGTTTGATAGAGGCAGGCTGAGTGGTTACATCCAAACATTTGGGGGAAATGATGGCAAGTTGCCAGCATGCCAGGCAAGTTTATAGAAGAGCGAGGAATTTGTGATTACATTCAAAGCTGCCAGATGAAGGAATTGCTTCTCACTCACTGCAAGCCATGTTTTTAGGGGTGGTTGCTTAAACCAGGAGCACCTGCAAGCTGAGGTTTCAACCCATTTCAGTCAGTTTTGCAGGTGTGTTGCTGCTGTTGATAACTGCATGGTATGCAGCATCAGCTGGGACAGGAGTTGATGCTGATTCATGTAAAAAAGAGAGGAAATGTATGAGAGAAGCGATACAAAGGGAGGAGGTTGATTTTTCTGGAGTTGGTTTCCCAGAGCCAGAGAGGAGGTTTGCTCTTGTTCAAATGTGCTCAGAAAGTGCTGCCAGCTCAGCCTCTGTCTTGGCTTGTCTTTGTTTTCCTCCTAGATCTAGGAAGGACCTAATCCCTCATGCCAGTCATGCTCTGGTGCCTGTAGTGGGTCCGTCAAGCACGCGGAGCTTCCAGAGGTTTGGGATTTCAGTGGGGGGGTTTCACCAGCTGGTGATGGGAGGGAGACGCTTGCATGGCTGTGCTGCTCACATACTCCTGGTGAAAAATGGTTGGCCTTCTCCTGAACGTGTTTGCCCAAGTAGGGGACAGCATTCCCTAGCTGAGCAGCTGCCTGTCTGCTGGGAGAGGTCTGGGTTTGGAGCAGTTCAGGGCTCACTCAAACTGGTCTTCAGGAAGGACTTATCAGAGCCCTCTCAGCAGTCCTCTTGGCAGAAAGCTGGCAACTGATGGCCTACGAAATGAAGTAAGAGAACCAAAACAGCGTTCAAGTCATGTCTTTGGATGGAGCTCTTCTTTTTGGTCAGGAATTTCATCTTCTTAGAATCAGTGACACAGTCTTGAGCTGAGGCAGAAGGGAATGCACTCATTTGAGATGATTCCCAAGGCAGTGTCTTTCTCTGAGGTGTCCAGAGGCCGGTTTTGCAACTGGGTCCTTTGTTTGTGATGCTTTCAAAGGGCTTCGCTGTACCTGGGGGAGCGGGTGGGAAAGCACAGCCCCATGCCCCTTGGGCCACACAGTCCCTACAAGTGGAGTCCCTGGTCTGCTGTCCCATGGCTGTCAGAGACGTATCCTGCAGCCTCAGGCTCCCGACCGCTTTCCTTGCTGGTTCCCTGTCTTTATTATCCCGCATTCCTTCTGGTTGCAGAACATGCTGTTGTTATTGCTTTGTGCTGGGGCTGTCTCCTGTCCTTTTCTTACAGGCCAATCTGGCCCTGTTTGCTCTTGCCTCTGAAACAAAAGCAAATTAGCGCCGCGAAAGCTGAATTATTTTGTTTGCGTTGTGGTCTGCCAGAGGACCCCACGCGATCCTCACGCAGCTCCTATGCAGAGCAACGGCAGTTCTTGTGGGTGAGGGGATGTGGGAAGGCAGTCAGACCCCCTGAAACCCCGGCTTGATCAACAGACTACCCCCAAAGGGTATTTAAATTTGTGGCTTTGTCAGGCACAATGCTGGGGAGTGATCCCTACGGGCCCCCTGTTCCCTGTGGTGCTCCGAGTCAGCCTGTAGCATACAGAATTTACCCATTTTTTACAGTAAATTGTAGATCACAATTCAGGCTTGACAGCTGTCAATGAAATTTGCTGCTGAAAACTGATTTCAAGCACATTGCCTTCTAGTTAGTCTGCCCGCGTTCCCTTGGACAGGATGTTTATAATATTCAGGGAGTCTCTCATGTTACTTAGTGCAGTAATGTGGCTCCACGAATAAAAGCCATTTCCAGTCTGTTGGTATCACATGTAACAAATGAGATCTGCTAAATGCACTTGTCACTAGTGGTAGGAATAGAAGGAACGATGACTGCAGACTTGCACATGTTGCTGTAATGATTATAAATTATAATGAATGATATTTTCGTATGTTTGCAAATGAATGTCTGATAGCCAGTGCCAGAGTGGGAGATATGGCTTGGCTGATCTTGCTGTTTTTGTAATTTCTAAACAGAAACAAGAATTAGAAAATTACTTTGTGGTGGAGTGCAAATATGTATAACATAAGTGTAAAGACTGTGGTGCGGCACACGTGTGTCTATCTTATACATATGCAAATCGCAAGACTCGCAGTAAAACCATTATAATGTGTGATGGCATCAGCACTAATTAGCCTGAGATCCAGTCTGTTCCTCTCTGCCAAAGTAAACTGGAGTTATCTCAATCTCAGACTCATATTTCCTCCTTTCTCTTTCAGGGGAGGAATGTCTCTGTCACAAGGTATTATATCCCAGATAGAAAACATCTTGAAAGACTCACAAAACATTTCAAATTAAGATTGTAAAGCAATTTTTGCTATTAATTTATTATCTACACGCCATCCCACAGCATTAATACTAGCTGAGGACCCAAATATTTAAAGCATTTTGCCCATAAATGGGAAACAGTTGGTGTGCAAATACTGTAGAAATCAAGGCTTATAAAACATAATGAGAAGAGAAAGTAGAAAACTAAATTAGCAAAGAAATGTTAACTATGGGGCATATTGTTTTCAGGATTAGTGTGTGAAGGAAAGCTCTCCAGGCTTGATGAGACCTTGAGGAGCTCCTTCTGGCTGTGGCAGTGTCTGGTGATGGAGCATCGCCTCCTGCTCCCATTCCCAACAGCAGCTTTCCAAAAGGAAGCGCTGGAAGGAAAAAAGAGGGTGTACTTTCAGGGGGTATCTGCCCGTGGCTGTCCCATGGGCCTGTGGTCGTGGCGTGGAGGTGACAGCAGTGGGGTGACACCAGGAGCCCCACAGAGCATCCCAGGCCATGGGAGTCGGGCACAAGCGTGGGTGCTGTTTTTTTTTTAATTCATAACCGTGGAAAAAAGGCTGCAATGAAACTTCTGGCATCCATGGTGTTGCAACACTTCTGCATCCTTGCGTAGCCTTGAGTGTCGGAGCAGAAAGGCAGGGGAAGGGCGAGCAGCAATCACCTGCTGCAGGCCCCGTGGCAGCGCCATCAGCGTGGGGCAGCGAGCGCAGACGCGGGCTTCACCCCGCTTCCATTTCACCCCAGCCTTTCATCACCAAGAAACCCTTCGGCCTCGTTGTTTATTCATCGAGCACAACCCCGCCAGACCTGCCAAGGGAGCCATGGGGTCGGCTGGGGGGAGCTCAGGGCTCCTCGCTGCCTTCGGAGCGGGACCACCGCGAGCAACCTGCCCGTGTCACCTCAGCGGGGACCTGGGGCTGGGGTCTTGGGGTCTGGGGTTTGGGGGCTGAGGGCCCGGGTCTGAGGGCTGGCGGCTGACTGAAGGCTGAGGGCTCCATGCCCGGCCTCCGCCGCCCGGGGGCGCCGCGGGCGGGCTCCCGAAGCCGGGGCGGCCCCGCGGCGCTCCCCGCCCGCCTCGCAGCGGCGCCGCCAAGGGGGCGGTGCGGGGGGCGGCCCGGCCCGGCCCGGCGCCGCCGGTATTTACGGGGCCGGGAGGCGCCGCCGTGTCAGTGAGCAGCTGCCGCCGCTGCAGTGCCCGCAGCCGGGGAACGGGGCCGCCCCTCGGGCGAGCGAGCGGCTCCTCGGCGGAGGGGAGGCTGTGGCGGCGCGGCGGGGCGGGTAAATGGATCGCCATTCCAGCTACATCTTCGTCTGGCTGCAACTGGAGCTGTGCGCCATGGCCGTGCTGCTCACTAGAGGTGAGGCGGGCGGTTGCGGGGAGAGACCCTCGGGGGGGGCTCGGTCCTGCCCCGGGGTCGTTCCCCCCCCCCCCCCCCCCCCAGCTGCGGGCTCCCTGTCCCTGCCGGGGGGGAGCCGGAGGCTCGGGCGGCGGGCGGCCGGGGAAGGGGAGGCTGTAATTAAGGCGAAATTGCAGCGTGCCGGGGGGAGCCGCCTGGCCCCATCAAAGCGGGCAGAGCGGGGAGCGACTGAGTGATGGGAAGTCGCAGATACTGAAACTATGCGCCTGATAATGATATAATTAGGGGATCACAGGCTTCTGGCTGCCGTCGACTTCAAAAGGCTCCGAGAGAAGCCTGCAGTCTCTCCTGTAGCCATCTTGACTAAAAGCAGACATTTTTCTTTAATAGCTACATACAGTAACAAGAAAGAGGAGGGAACAGAAGGGCATTGTTCGCGGTTTCAAAATCCTAAATACCCTTCCTGGCCTTTTCGCATAGCGCAGGAAGAAACTTTATGAATTGACAGCAATACAGTCGTACAGAGCCCGTTCTGTTTCGCCGAAAACGTGGCTTTAATTAAAAAGCGGTTGCAATAACCTGATGACGAGCCTGTCAGATTTTGTTTGTAAGACTGTCTTGGGTCAATAAAGCGCAGGATTTTGAGCAGGGCTGTTTAAACAGCGAGCGTGGAAGTGCGCGTATTGTTTCCCTTCCCTCCCGTGCTGTGCCCAGGCTGTCAGCTCTGGCGGGGTTCCTCGTCTGCATCTTATTTTTAACTCTCTCGCAGTGAGAAAAATGACCCAAAAAAATCGCTTTTTCAGAGAGCGCGGGGGGCGTGTGGAACCGTGCATGAAATGCTCCGAGAATGGCTGTTGCCAACCACAAACACAAAGAGGCTTTTCCATAGCGCGCTGGATGGGGAATGTGTGTGAATTCGAGAAAAATTAGGTTACTTGCTCTGCAAAAGCCCGAGGGAATTAGCGCAGACTGGAGACAGTGAGCCACTCCATCATTTGGCTTCTATTAAGCGCAGTTATTAAAGAGCAGCGGGAACTTCAAGGCCTGGAGCCTGCGGTGGCATTTGGGGGAGGTGTTGAGGTGGCCCAGGAGGGCACCCCAACCTGGCTGGGGGCTTCTCCACGTCCTGCAGGGCGTCTCTTGAAGGGCGTCACAAGAAGGGGTGGCACGGGGAAGCCTGTAGATTTATTTTTGCAATCCCCCCGAAAAAAAATCAATGTGGAAGACAGTCTGTCTTGTAGAAGAAAGCTTTGACAATCCAGTTGACTTTTAAAGCCTTAGTGCCATTCTGATGGTAAGTACGCCAGCACATCAGTAGTTTGAGTCCCGTCTTTTTAAGGATAACTCCAAAAATCTGCCTTCCTCCTAGACCTTGGGTTGACGGCACACTCAAGTAGGTTTGAGTTGCAACTTGCCTAGAAAGAGTAAGTTTTCCCTACAGCACAGGACGTGTATAATTCGTACCAGAGTGGTTTGGAGAGCACAAAATGAAGAGTTTTATGAAGGGAACTTTTTATCGCTTCCTTCAGAAATTTTTGAGGTTTCCTGAGAGATTTTTCATAGAGCTGGTAGAGGATTTTCAGTCTAAGTGTTTCCCTTTTTGACCGCATGTTGGATTTCATGCAAAATTGTAGAGGGGGGCTGCGGAGGGTGTCCGACTTCTTGCCTCGTAATTTCACTCCATTTAGTAACTTCACAATCAGGGTTGAAAGACACAGACTCTGGCAAACTAATTAATTGTAAGCTGCACTGTCTCCATTTTTAATACTGATTTTAAAAAAAAAGTGCAGTTTTGCATGAATGATTACTTTAAAAAAAAGAATTTTTCTCTTTCTAGAGAAGTTACAAATAGTTGCCCAGTTTCACACAGTAAAAACCTTCCTGACTGAGAGATTTTAGATGGTAATGGTTTCTAGCTAATAGCTTTATAAGGTGTTAGTTAAACCTTTTAAATTTTGGCACAGTACTGAGAGGTAATAAACAATTCAGCAGTTCCGATTTTTTTTTTTTTTTTTTTTGTCACACAAATATTTAAACCTAGAGTTTTTTTTGTTGTGTGTTTATGCCCGATTAGAAGAAGCATTCCCTTTATAAAAATAGAATGCTGTTCCTGTAGTAACAGTTTAAAAGATAGATGTGACTTTCTTGGGGGACTGTAGGTGTGCTTTCTTTTAAAACTGGGATTTTACTTTAAATGTAGCTTAATGCAATTGGTGACAGTGAGTGGAAGTAGCTATAAAATGGTCTTGTTAGTTATTTACCTTGGAAAAAATGCCGCTTTGACCTTCCCGACCCCCCTCTCCCGGCCCCTGGCTCAGTGAAATGTACTTGCTTTAATTCAAAGGACTATAGCAGTAGTAATTAAAACAAGTGCCCCAAGGCTTTTGCTGGGATTAAGGTTACAAGGAGGTAGGTACTGTACAGTGATGGAAAGGAAACAACTCCCTGCTCCTCTGGATTTACAGTCTAGAGGAGTACCCCCAAACTGGCACTGAGTTTGGCTGTGTTCTGCTTGTGGCTGATAGAGTGCCCAGCGAGGTGTTCCTAAAGGACCAAGTTCTTACCTTTATCTTGCACAATTTTTATTTTTTAGGTGAAATCAGATGCTACTGTGATGCTGCACACTGTGTTGCAACTGGTTATATGTGCAAATCTGAGCTTAGCGCCTGCTTTTCCAGACTGCTTGATCCTCAGAATACACATTCCCCACTTACTCACGGCTGCTTGGACTCTATTGCAAGCACAGCTGATATCTGCCAAGCTAAACAGGCACAAAACCACTCTGGCACCACCATGTCCACATTGGAATGCTGCCATGAAGATATGTGCAATTACAGAGGACTACATGATGTTTTGTCTCCTCCCAGGGGTGAGACTTCAGGTAGGGCAAAGAAGCTACAGTGAAATCTCTCTTGTGGCCTTCAGGCTGGTGCTGGTTGAGACCTTGAAGGTCTGCTGTTGATTTTGTTGTTAATGTAAGTAGAGCCAGCAGAGGGAGAAGCGGGTGGCTGGGTGCAGGGGAGCATCTTGGCTGAGTAGCTCTTATGCCTGCATTAATATTAGAGGGCTGTCTTGCCTGTCTGCGTCATTCCTTCTTAAATCAGCTCTCAGGGTAAGAAATTCCATGCCATAAACACCCTTGGAAACTTCTTTCAATTTATAGGAGTATTTTCAGTACATGCTTAAGTGTGTAGCTGTGAATGTGTCCTCTAATCAAGGTGGACTTCCAGGGGGGGAGTTGGGAGTTGTTGATGAATAAGCTAACTGTTGATACTGAAATAAACCTCACTTCTTTCTCCCTTTGCAGGACAAGGGAGCAGATATCAACATGACAGCAAGAATCTCATCACCAAGGTGCAGGAACTGACCTCTTCAAAAGAATTATGGTTCAGGGCAGCTGTGATTGCTGTTCCTATAGCTGGTGGGCTGATCTTGGTGCTCCTTATCATGCTGGCCTTGCGGATGCTCAGGAGTGAAAATAAGAGACTGCAAGACCAACGGCAGCAAATGCTCTCCCGTTTGCACTATAGTTTTCATGGACATCATTCGAAAAAAGGGCAGGTGGCAAAATTGGACTTGGAATGCATGGTGCCTGTAACTGGTCATGAGAACTGCTGCATGACCTGTGATAAAATGAGACATTCAGACCTCAGCAATGATAAGATTCTTTCGCTAGTCCACTGGGGAATGTACAGCGGACATGGGAAGCTGGAATTTGTATGACCAATTATTTTTTAATCTGAGCTAAACTTACTCTCTGAACTCTTGAAGGCCTTTGGGTTCTGCTGGACAGGAGCACTTTATCTTGAAACAAAAACTCACAGATCATCTGAGAAACAAAGGACCTCTGCAAACAGAATCTTGGATATTTCTTCTGAAGGATTCCAAAAGTTGTCTTATTTGCACAGAGTAAAATACACTCAAATGTATTGTTTGCTTTAATGTTATGAAAGCAAAAATTAGAAGTTGTAAACACTGTCACCAGGGTTATCTGAACTGTAGGGAGCTGAGAATTGAGTTATAATAAACTGTATGCAAGCTCCTATGTTTCCTGACTTATTGTAAAGATTTTTTTAAATATATATATTTTGTCTGAAACTTGCTTCTGACTTCTTGTTTTGGGAAGCAGTTGGGATGGATTTTGGGTGGGGGAGTGTGTTGTGGGAATAAATCAGGGTGCTATGTGTGGTAATGCTGTGCATTAACAGATCCCGAAAAAGTCATCTATTTTCTTACTTGCTGAGGGAAATTGGGTAATTGTTACTGAACAAGAATGGCAGCTCTTCTTATTCAATGCTATTCAACCCGTGTCCTCAATTCTTGGCTATTGCACTTTACTCATAATCAAGTTAATTCTTCTGTAGCTACATGATTGCTTTTTCTTCCTCTCTCCATACAAAACATCAGAAAATATCTCCTAATTCTTTGTAGCTGATTTTTTTTTCTTGCTTTTTTTTCACAATTCTTGTTTTCTATAACATTGTTTTGTGCCTTCTACTCCTGCCTTGTATTTGGGGGTGAGAAGGAGGTGGGAAGGAACCCAAAACCCCTGAAGCCTACTCAGTGTATTTTTTTTTTTTCTCCTGCTGATAATCCCTCTGGGCTCTGTGGAAAACATCTGCCTCTATTTTATAGTGTAACTTACTGTCACATGCTACTAACTCGTGTGGGACTGAAAAATCGTGTGCTCACTTTAATCACTGGCTCTCTATGCTATTCTTGCATAGGTAGCTCTTCTGCAATTCATTTTTTTTTCTTCCTCCTTCAACAAGTTGGATTCACTTGATTATTTCATTTATTCAGTGCATAGTTGGTACAATCAGACAAAACTTCTGGACCTTACAGTATTTTTCTTGTTTGATTAAGCCAAAGTAGACTTGCTTAAAAGGAGCTACTGCATCATGGTGAAGGAAAAGTAAATGCTGCGGAAGACGGAATTTGGGAAGCCTGGTTTTTATCTATGTTTAAATCACTTTAGGAATGCTTCTGCCACCTTCTGTTCTGGCTGTACAGTCAGGCCCATATTGTTATCACCGCTGAGAAGGAGGTGGCACAAACAAGGTTACAAAAACTTTGCAGCAATGCTTGGATCTTGTATTCTGGTTACTATGCTAAACCGCCTGGGCATATGTGGCCTGAAATACAAAAGGATATAAGCCAGGCAAACCTGCCCCTCTGTGTCATAAGTTTGTGTTCCTGAAAGTACACTTAAACTATGCGGTAGCCTTGTTGGAGATAAGTTGGTCACTTGGCTCTGCAAACAGAGGTATTGATATTGCAAATTTGCCCGGAGTTAAACACTTCTATCAGCCAAGTGCAACGAGAGCCTTGGGCATGCCAAGGTCCCACCGTGCCCATGTTTACAATATTAAAGTATAACTTGGGAGAGCTGGCTTCATCTATGTATGTCAAGTTGCTGACTTATTTCCTCGAAGTGCCTGAAAAATTGCTTTTAATGCCGTGCATTAAGTTATTTGATTTTTTGCCTTTTTCAGCTGCAAAAGTGTAAGTCATGTGGCTGCATCTGCTGTAGGAGTCTGGCCTGTGGTCGTCTGTCTGACCTTTCAAAGTGCTGCTTTCCCGTAAGAGCTCTTTCTTTGCACTGATACCAGGTTCTAGGGCAGCTATCTGCCGCATATTTTTGGGAATAGACTGGCTGGGAACTTGGAGCTGAAAGAGATGAACCTGAAATAGTGCCTGCCGAGCGCAGCTGCAGCAGTAGTTTCGATGGCTGGGTGAGTTATCAGACCCGATGGCTCGATCTTTCGAGTACTTTCTCCCGGAGCCCTGAGGAGCAGGTTGTGCGGTCATTTAAGCATCCTCTGACCTTCAGCACTCATTTGCTGCTGATTTGAATACAGAAGGGCCTAGTTATGCTTGCCATTGAAAGGCTAATAAGACCGGGAGCCTCTAATTGGCCCCTCGCTGTGGAGATGTTTTAAAGAAGAACAGAGATTGCTTGCCTTCCCCTGCAGCCTCGGGAGGCTCATGACAGCACTGGGGCAGCAGCTGCCTGATCCCCTCCGCGTAGTTGACCTGGCGTAGCTGATGTGGCCTGGAAGTTTCTAGGCCCTGAGTCTTCTAAAGATGAAATCTGGATTTTCAATTTATTTTAGAGCCTGTATATTCAGGAAGCTGCGTTATGAGCTCTGGTGTGCGTCTGGCAGCAGCTATGTGGGTTATGGAACGAGCCCCAAATCTTTGTGCTGAAATCACTGACTGCAGCATCCCAGGGTGTCGGAGCAGGCGGGGGCTGTCGGCATCGCTGCGAGGTGTTTTAGTGCCTGCTCCTCCTCTCTGAAGGCCTCACCAATGCACGTTTTTCATTGCTCTGAAAAAGCAAACAAACCAAACCCACTATTTCTGTAATAAGGAGAGCTTTTGTGATATTCCACAGGCTTCCCAAAAGCAGCATCAGCCACCGGCTGCGTGCAGGGGACAAACAACGTCAACAGCCGCAGATCCTGGCCAGAGGCTGGAGGCCAGAGAGGTGAGACAGTAACTGATGGCTATCCTTTAAAATGCATTTGACTTGGGAGCCTGGGTTTGTCGTGGTGCTGCGCTCTCAGAGTTCCCCTGCAGACAATAACAAACACGCCTTTCTGTGAAGCTGCTGCAAGCCCCGGAGCAGAGGCAGGACAGCCCTCTCTGTTTCTAACTGCAAAGTCTCTCGGATAGGGATAAATGAAATCAAACATTCCAGATGCAATTTAGCTTCCCCGCGTGCTTCTCTATTTCCCTGACTTTTTTTTTCCTCAAAGCAACGATGATTGTGGCTTGTCTTATGTCTCTTTTTCTTCTGGCGTTGGGAGCCATTGGGCTGGTATGTCTCAACTCCTGCTGAACTGCTCCTATTAAAATCCCCTTACTCCACAGGGGGCTTGACCTTTTTCTGAAATACCAAATGTGTCTGCTTTGGAAATCACAAACTTCTCCTCCTCTAAAGAGCTTGTAAATCTGGTTCCAATATTGGGTGATTACAGGCTGCGCGGAGAGCTTGAAAGTAAGCAGCCGCTGCTGGTAGCGGTGCTGGGGCTGGGCTGTCCTCGGGGTTACCCCCGTGTGTGCTCCGAGCAAAGCCACTGACGCCAAAAGATCCCCCTCTGGATTAGTGGTGGGGTGACCGACCAGCCTCTGGTCCCAGGACAGCTTACCTTTGCTTATCAGGACCTTGGGATCATTTTTTTTCTGTTGCTGTACAACCCCTAGCTGCGTTATAAATCCAGTGGTCTTACTACAAGTGGGTGCTGCCCTGGAGGGCTTGGAGTGCCTGGGGAAAGAGCAGGGTTTTCCTTAGGAGCAATGGATACAGCTTCACCTTCCTCTGCAGCTGTCGTAATTGCTGAAAGAAGGGAAAATGTATTGCCAGGCTGCCTGGCGTTGTGCAGCATGGGATGTGTCCGTTAGCCACTGACCAGCGGGGGTCCACGGCCAGTAAATGAAGCAAATTTTGGCCATCCTATTGAAGGAGGGCTGTGGAGGGGGAAATAAGAAGATTATCTCCTGAAGGGGAAAAAAAAAAATAAATCCATGACCAAAAAAACCCCTCTATAATAAGGCACAAGATGAGTGAATAAAAAAGGCCTCTGAAGTAGGCAAAGTTGTCTTTAAGTCTTTTTTTTTTTTTTTTTTTTTTTAGCTGTTTTCCCACGTGAAGATCAATAGAAACGTGTTTGTTTTGTTCCAGTGGCTGGTCACTTTGCAGGGAAAATGCTCGTTCTTGTTTTGGTTCTTGGAGCTACTCAGGGAAATGGTATTTTGGATCTGTCACTGGTTTATTTCTGGAGAAAGGCTTGTAGAGGGGTGCTGTAAAATTATGGTTATCTTTTGGGAGGAGCCCAGTGTCTCCAGCGTTATGAATTCTGGCTCCCTCTAAATAAACAAACATCCTTGTTTTCTTTGTTTCACCTCTAACCCTTGTCTGCAGCCTTTATAATCCCAGTGGGTGAATCCTGAACTAAAACAAACTTCAAGGGAGGGAAGCCAGGAGGGAGCCGCAGCGCCTGCAAATTAACAAAGCTTTGTGCTCTCCAGCCAACCTTGACAAAAGGATTCAATCCTGCGCTGACCTTCAAGGGGAAAAACAAAACAAAAACCACCTTGACTTGAACTTTCAAGGCTGTAAGAGTTTAATGCTCAGTTTGATGTCTCCTAAAGGGAGCAGGGAGCCAGAAACGCCAAACACCTGTCTTGGAAACACAAATCCTAACAAGTTATTGGGAAGTCTGAGCCCAAATTCAAACGGCTTTGTAAAATCTAGGCTTCGCTCAGCACTATTTCCGTGTCATTCATTATTTTTAAAAGGGCCTTAAAAAAAAACCAACTTTTGTTTTTTCCTTTTTTTTTTTTTTTCCAGTGTGGCTCTCTCAGCATATTTATACCATCCAGCTAACAGTGAGTTCTGCTGAAGTAGCAGTGTTTAGATGCAACTTTTCACTGCACGTTTCTGCCTGGATCAGGACCTACCCCACAGCCCAGCCCCTGCCTCCCTCCCTGTCGGCAGGAAAGAATTGAACAAGTCAGTACCGACCTGGTAAGCAGAGATACTGGCACGAATTTAGGGTGAGAGTTTCATTTTTAAGAAACTTTCACTAAAACAGGAACGCTAGAGCATTTTTCCCTGTAGTTTCACACTTTTTATTATAATACATCGGTGGTCATGCAGTTGAGCAAAGCTAGTGATGTGTGTTATTTCCCTCACCTTGACTATTGGCTGCTTTAAAAAACAGTGACTTGAGACAGCTTTTAAAAACAGGGCCTCTGCTTTAATTGCTTTCTCTCAGATTAAGCAGTCTTTCAGGACAGTTTCAGCAAAGGAGCAGGAGGACGAGCTGCTGCCTTTCTTTCAGTTACACTTCCATTTTTAAAATGAGGGCAACCAAAAAAGGTAAAATAGGCACAATCATGAGTTTCTAGCATCTCTGTGCGACCGAGGCCCCGGGGCCCTGGGGGACCATTAGCAGGGCAGTGCCGGCAGACGCGGAGCGTGAGGCTGGTCCCCGCTGTTAGCTTTTGGGATCGTTTTGCAGGAGCGGCCTGCAGATTGCAGAGGCAAATCCCCTTCCTGTCACTTGGAAGGAAAATATTTGTGCAGTAAATCTCCTGCTGGCACTTGGTTGTGACACTGGGGAGGGGGGAACAGGACAGGCCAGGCGGCTCAGCGCTGCTGCCCAGGCGCTGGGATGTTTGTGTTTGTGTGCAAATAAGGGCTGGTGTCAAACAGGTTGCTTTGAAATGCTCAATTTGTTTAGTTCTGGCTGTGAAGTAGCTATTTCATCAGTGGAAGAAGATTTATTAACCAATTTTTTATGGCTATCAACAATGGCTTAGCTCCAGCAGGGTCCCTAGCATTTTTATGGAGTGCCGTGGGTTACAGAGGCAGAGGTGTTTTATATTGTTCTGGTATTTTAACCCAATGAACTAAGGCCTCTATCCTACACATGCTTAAGGAGGTGCATAACTCACTCCGGGTCCCAGGGGTGGTGTTTCGCCATGGAGGCTGCCAGGGTTTTTGCTGAGCACCTGCAGCTCCAGCAGGACCTTTGCCTGGCAAAACCCACACCAACCCTGCCCTCTGCCTACGGCACCTCCCTGGCATGTGAGCCCCGTCCAAGCAGTGCCTTTTGGTGACTGATTTCCAGCTGGTGGGCTAATGATAATGCACGTCCGTCCCTACAGCCACCCTGGGCTGTTTCCAAAGCCCCCTTCAGGGGGGCTGGAGCAAACTCACCCAGGCAACAGGTACCACTCCCAGCCTCCTTGGCTGTTATCAGTCTGCAATAACCTTTCCCTTGGTATTTTTTTTTCCCCAGTGGAACCATAGGTTTGACCAGCGTGCAATGATGTTTCTTCAAACCAAATTCCATCCGTGGGTGGGAAGGAGAGTGCATGGTTCCCTCCCTGGGGCTATGCCAGCCCACTCTGCCAGCCTGCTCTTCCCTCTTGCAGCATTGCCATGGCATGGCATGGTCCAAACACCGGGGACTTCATAAATATGGAGTGGAATTCCAGCTCTCTTGGAAGTGACTTTTCATGTTCCCATAGCTTCTATAGTGGAAGCTGACAACACTTTTTTCTGCATTAATAGACAATAGAAATAAATTCTTCTTTTTGTTTGTTAGAAACTCATCAAATCTGGGACCTGTTCAGACATCCATGCTGTTTTTATTTACAATAACTCCGATGATATTTGTTGAAAACTTTTTTCTCAAAAACATCCTATACCAAAGGATTGCATTTCTATTTGTGTTCAGAGGCTAGCATTAAAACCGGTCTGCAACAACTTCTTGCTGCAGGATGGATTGGTTGGGAGGTTCTGTAATCTCTGTCTTCATTATACGCTGTTATCTGCGGTCTGATTACCGCTGTGCTGTTCTGATGGCAGGACAGCCTTGTCTGTAGAAAGGTTGCTACCCTTTACCTCTTTGAAATGAACTTCGTCCCCTCATATCTGCTGGCAGCCATCGACACTCCTTTCTGTCTCCAGCAAGAGCGAGGGGCTCCCTGCAGCCCCTGGGGCCCCCCGCGCTCCTGAGCAGCTCGGTTCCTGTCCCCAGTCCCCTCCTTGCTGTACCCATGCAGCCAAATGAGCTCCCCCACGTCCTGCTGGCAGCCTGCAGCTCCCCAAAGGGAGGCATTTCGTGGCAAGCACCTTATCGCAGATTATGACCAAACACACAGAAGCACTCCCAGTGACCAGTGTAATCCACTCTTTACTGCCATAATTTGACTATATTTTCTATTTGCACAGGGAGGCCTGGGTGGAGCGGTGTGTACGCTATCACAGAAGTGGTCTGCTCCACCTCGGGGCTGCAAGCTCGCTGGAGCCAGCGTGCCGGGCATCGCCCCGAGGCGCTCAGCAGCTCTTTGTACTCGCAGAGCGTCTCCTCGCGTGCGGCAGGCACCAGACCTTCTCCTGCCTTAGCAAGCAGGTTATAATGGCCCAGTCATCGGCAATATGTAGCCAAATCCTCAATGACATTTCCTGTTTTTAAATGGCAATCAGCGGGCGTGATGTAGCAGTCCTGAGTGCAGCAGCAGGTAATTGCCCATCAAACACGGCGAAGCTCTTATCAAAGCTGTGGATCTCTTCTGATAGCGCACTGTATCTGCATATTAATATTTGATAGTTCGTGGACAATTTGCAAATTTGTAATGAGGAAAGAAATACCCTGGGAACTGCTTGCTCGCAAATACTTTCCAGAGTATTTCATTACATATTACGTATTTGTAAGCAAGTCCTTGCCAGTATTGGCATTCCCGAGTCGTCTACACTTCAGGAAAGCACAGATGCAGGGCAGGCTACTGGTGTCTGCATGATCACAGCTGGGGATGTTTCTGCGCCAGCACCATTTGATAGAAACCTCCACCACAGCAAGATAGGAGGGGATCTGCTACCTGTATGACTCGGTGAAAATGGATCAGAAATGCAACATACTGCTATATTTTTCTAGTCTTTATGCAACTACCTGATGTGCTGATTTCTTCCACAACAAGCCATTTTCCTCCTTTCAGTAAAAGTTACCCACCCGGGTCCAGAAATGCTAAAACTATGTTTTTCTTAATTTTTCTCAACATTCTTCTAAAAAGCTGGAACCATTAAATAGCAGAAATTGAACAGTAATTGCCATGAAACACAAGATTTCAGACCAGGACAGTGGAGGCCTGCCAGAGAAAGTCACAGGGTGCTTTTGCCTGAGCCAAAGTGGAAGGGTTTGGCACAAAAGGAAGATCAGAGTATATGAAATCTAATTTCTTCCCCAAAAATAGCAACTGCAGTTGTAGTCGTAAGTGAGCCCCCTTAAGATGTAATGTGTAAAGAGGGTGATACAATTGTCAGGATTAGCAGGATGCTCTACAAATTTAATGGAAAAAAACAACAAATGAAGCCATGCCAGCACTGAATTAGTGCATGGATGAGTTGGCTTCCAGCCTTTATCGCCTGCACGGAGGGTGAAGGACTAGCTTCGATCACAGCTGGGCAAGATGAGCTGGCTGCAGCAAGCATTAGGTTTGACTTGGTTTGACTCAATCACAGCTCTTCGGTGATGGCTGTGTGACATGCAGTGTCTGCTAACTGACCAAGTTTGGTCCTCACAGCACTTGGTGCTTTACGGGCACGGAGCAGGCATTGTCCCCCAAGCTCACAGTGGATATGCAGCTTTTTCGGTGGAAAGTCCTCTTTGGCTGGGCTGCCCTTTGCTGAGTGGGCTGTGGGAGATGCTGGGTGTCCATGCAGGGACAAATGCCTCAGGCTCGCAGGTAGCAGCACTGCCAGCAGGCTCTGAGCTGGCCATGGCGAGGAGTTGAAGGCCAGGTTTGCTGGGTGGAGCAAGGCTCGATGGTTTCGTGCCTGTCGCCTCGCTGCAATGTGCTGTTTAACATTTACCAACAGATGCAAAGGTCCTGTGAGTAATGCATGGGGAAAATCAAGCAGCAAGATTTCAGCTCTCCAAACCGACCAGCTGCTAACCTTGCAGAAAGCACGGAGGTGAGATTAAACGTGGGATTGCATATTTAACTGCAGCTGCAGAGGCTGGCAGCCTTTGCTCCGGGCCAGCCTGGGTCAGGTTGCCTTGCTAGGGCAGTGGCACTGTCCCTGCTGTCACTGTTCCCAAACAGTCCTCAGGATTTTGTGTAAGTGAAAGCTTGGCCAAAGGTCTCCTGTCTCTCAGGCAGGTGTTACCTGCTGAGCTTTGGATTGTGTGTATTCTAAGAGATATAAAAATATTTATAAAATTTATAAATATATTTAAAATCTTCTGAGCCTGAACCTTCTGGCTGAGGCCATAATTATGTGATTTATTTATATGTAGGTAATATATAATTCATTTTATACTTGCGTGATGTTTTTATTTAAGTAACAACACATTCAGTAGATCCTGAGTAATCAAGTGTCCTGTCCAGAAAACTGAATGCTCCTCCCTCGCTTTGTTTCCTCTGGCTGATTTTCATGTTCTCCAGGCAAAGAGTTCACCTCCCAAGGATTTTGCAGACATGAGCTGCAGATTCCCACCAGATATGTGCGACGATACCTGCAGATGTACAAGTGTGTGCAAGTGACAATATCCTTGCGTGTGTCTGTGTACACACATACATAAGTATTTCCCATGGAAAGGCAGGTGATTTTCCAGAAAAGCCTTTGAGATGCTTGATGGTCCTGCCAGGAGATGTGCTTCCAAGGGTGCTGTGTTTCTGGGCCATGCTCTTAGACACCGTCCTCACTGCTGACGTGCCTGTAGCTGGCAGGGACTTCTCAGGGCAGCGGGAAGCGACCTCCTGCAGGCTGTGGCTGTGCCTGCTGCCCGGAGCGAACCAGCCCCTTTCTACAGACAAGCTACAGAAACATTTCCCCAAAGCCTACAGCACATCAGAAATGTCTCCTTGGAGTTTTCTTCCTTCTCTCCCTCTGGCCAATAAAATGTTAACTCTATATCTTAAAAATAAGGAAAAAAAAAACTTAAAGTTCTACTCTAAAGCTATGTGTGTGGGGGAAACCCCGTACTTGGTCAGAAGAGGAAACAGTAGAGACATAGCAACAACTACTGCTAAGCCTGTTTATGTTTGTTCTCCCCAAAACACGAAGACTTTAAAAATCCTGTGAGTAAATACAATTAGTCACCAGTGGCTGGTGGCAGCGAGGAGGCCGCTGAGTCACGGCCTGCTCAGCTCTGCCCCGGGAAGGCCTGCCCGGCCCGGCGCGGAGCCTAGGCCATGGCGGCTCCTTGTCCCTCTGCTTGGGGATGGAGAGTGGCCACAGGAGGGGGGCCGGATGGTGGCCCCACCATCAGGGTGTGTGCTGTGTGGATCCACGCCTGAGTGCAAGGAGTAGCAATAAAGGAAGAGTCACTTCCCTTGAAAACGCAGCCACCTTTGGGACACAGGGTCCCAAATTGGCACCCCTCACCTTGCTGAGGGATGGATTTGAAGGAGTCTTTCCAGCTTTGAATAAAGTGAATTTTTAAGAACACTTTTAGGCTGTGGACTGTCATGACTCCCAAGCAGATACACCCTGTCTGAGGCTTTGCTGCCTTTACATTACCGACATTACCAAGCGGGTATCTTTTGAATCACCTCTCTGATTTTTTTTCTCTGTTTGCACCCCTCAAGGCAAACAGATGGAAGCTTAATCCTCTACCCTCAGCATCTCTGCATTGCAAAGCCTTTGTCAAAATGGAGCCTGAAATCTTGAAATCTAGTGCTTTATCCTAGATATCTAGATAATTGCTCTGGGCCGGACACAAGGAGAATAAAGAGGTGAGGCAAGGCAAGAGGGAAGTAAGTAGCAGCAAGTGAGAACTAGATAATGGAAAAAATAATTCAAGATGATTTTCTTCATCTCTCCATGTACTCATTTGCTGCTTGGACAGACAGATGGAAATGAGCTTAATGGATTCTTCTCTGCTCCAAATGTTTCGGATTGGGCAAACTGAATTCCTGCCAAATTAGGGAAAAGTATGGGCATTTCCTATCCAAAAGCTGAGAGAAAACCAAACAAAAGAAATAAGGAGACTTTGCCTATTCCAGCTTCCTAATTGGGTAAGTAGTAATTCAGGCAGAAGTGGCAAAAATTGGGGTGACTCTTCTCGCTTGCCACTTACTACAAAGCAGCCTGGGTGTAAGGCACCAAGAGCCTGCTGCAGAAAGGAAGCAATGCATCATTGTATGGGGCTGGATTGCCCTTGGGGAGCTGATGCTGTGCCTGACCTGGCTTGTTGTTAGTGGTGGCCCTTTCTGCATGGGAAGCTGAACGAGCTGACAACCGTCCCAGTTACACGCTGAAGGTGCTGAGGTCCTTCTGCAAAGGCTCTTCTGCTGGGGAAGGAGTGTCCCATCATGGTCCTTTTGGAAAGCAGAGCCTCTGTCCATGTGTGCTCATGCCTGTGTGGGTCTATGGAAGCCAGAAAAAGAAAACAAACAAAAACTGTATGAAGGATTTTACTTTCCAGGCAGATTCTTGTAGTGATTTTATTATTGTAAATCTATTATTTGTATAGCTCTTGCTATCTGAAAAAAAAAATAATAAAAAAGTCTGATTGATTGTAGATGGATGCAGAATGCTGCTTTCTCCAGAACAGGAAGAACAGCTGTCCTGGGGATGCTCGATCAGATACCTGTTGCTGCAAAACAACTTTGTGGCACTGACTTCAGCAAGACAGCACTGATCTCATCTCTGATACTCTATAAGTGGGCATTTCCTTACGCATCATGGCTGTGGTTTTATTTAATCCTCCCTGTACATAGTCAATAACAGGTAAACTCTTGTGACATTTTTAATTGGCAACAAGAGCTCACATGCTTGCAGAAAATACTCTGTGTGAAACCACTTCTTGAGAGCAGTGCCTGTGTAGAGGGAGAGCGAGGGGAAGGTTCCTTCGTCTCTGGGTGCCCAGGTAGGATCTGCATGCGCCCAGCCTTTGCTTTGGTGATAGAAACTTGCCCCAGCAACAGCCTCAGGATTTGGTTGTCTACTCCCATCGAGAAACCATGAGAGAAGTGGGAGCAGCTAATTCAAGTGGTTGGTGATGATATTAGAAAGAGGGTTATTTTTGTCGGATGGAAAACAGATGATTGTCCCTTTTAAATTGGATATAAAGTGTAAATTATTGTGGTGCGTCACAGACAACTGCTTAAGCACAGCTCCCAGGTAGATCAGTCCAAACAGCGTCAAGGCAGAGATCAAACATAACTTTTCCTGTAGGGACATAATGCACATTGCAGTTTCAGTCAACCATAGGACAAAAAAATTAGAAGGCAAGCTACACAAACCATTAATGATGCTAATTACAGTTCTCAACGAGGGAGATAATAGCAATGCAAGAGAAAGTAAATACTTATTAGCTCTAAGGAGCATCCTGTTATCTGTATGAAAAATAAACACATTTATCTAGGCATCACCTTAATGGCTCAGGATATGAAGAGGCGGTGTGCTGACTTCACCCAGATGCTGGCCTGATGTATCCTGTCTGGTGGAAACCAGAGGTAGCTCCACTGATGCTAATGAATGTAAAACTGGTCTGAGTGGCCAAGCAGACCCTCACAGGCACCTCGTCTGGTGCCGGGATGCCAGCCTGCTACCTAACAGCTGTGGAAGGTGCTCAGTATTACTGAGCAATATGCTATGCATTCAATATGTAATACGATCTGTTATACAACCCCCCTCCCTCCCGGCCATCTATAACCATTTTGAAGATCTCATTAGCCCTAATGCAAAGGGAAGGGGCACTTAGTTTAAAGGTAGGTAGGATGCACTGAGGGTCTTCTGAGCTAAGATGGCACAGGCTTTAAGCCTCTTCTTTGAGATCCATGTGACAGTTGTGCTGAAAGCTTTTGTGGTGTGATGTTTGGAGGTGCTGAAAATCCTGGTGGTTGCAGGGTGGGTGGCAGGTTCTCAGCACCTCTGAAGGTCAGGCCAGTCATGTCCTTGCTGGTTGCCTCTCTTCAACCACCTCCAAATGATTCCCCAATTTATTGCCACTAAAGGATTCAGCTCTGTCTCAGAGGTTCTCCATTAATGGCATAATGAACTGATACAACTCTAAGTCACAGGACTCAGAGCTAGTGTGCAGTAAACATAAACATATGTTTAGTGTTGGGTTATAAACTACTGTAGCCAAAGTGGGCAAGTGTTATAAACTTCAAACACAAAACAGATGCAAGTTAATTAGAGGCATGAAAGTGATGACAATAGAAGTGAGCTGTAGCAAGGAAATGAAATGTTAGTTTAGGCAGAAGTTGCTGCAACTCTGCCTTACACTGCAAATGCCTTTGGTCTCCGCTGAAGATGGGAAGGGACAGGCACATTTTATCAGGAGTCAGGCATGTTGCCCATATGCCAGAATTGTAAGTCACTACTATGAGTGAAGGCTCAAAGAGAATGCAATCTGTCAGGCTCTTTAAAGCTGGGAAATAGTTTGCTGCGAGGTCGGACTACAACATGCATGTCCCATGATGCCTGGTGTGGCCATAGCATCCCAAATAAATGCCTAAATAACAGGAGCTCCAGGGTAGCTAGAGAAGTCCTGGAGATGTTCATTCCCTTATTCTCAAATGAGCAAATGTAAGTGAGATTTTTGGTCCTGTGCACAGACCGACTGCCCTTGTCCTCCTCCAGGACAGCCCTCGTGTGCTGCCCTCCAGCATTTTCTCCACCTCAGATGGAGCTGGGAGCCCGAAGGACTGCCCACAAAGAACGTGGTTTCAAACAACTCCCCAGAGCCTTCGCCAGCCCCATCACAGCCCGGCTGCATCCCCTGCCTTTGCCTGGTGCAAGCCAGGGCTTTGAAAGTGGACTTGTGGGTTTGGAGCAGTAAACATCCTCCTCTGAACGAGGATTTCAGGTTGGGGCCTGAAACGACAGCCGTTTGGAAAGCACCCAGTGGCTGTGCTGTCAGGGAGTGCTCATGAACTGTGAAATAAAACCGTTGCCCAATTATCATTTTACCAAGGGGCACCGCACTGCTGTGATGTTAACTCCTTGCTCATCAACAGAGGTCGGCGGGGGTTTGCCAGCATTGCTGGTACCTCCGGGAGAGCAACTGGTAATGGGGCCACTGTGTTGCTGACCAGACAACAGGCTGCACGGCAGGGAAGACTGAATTACAGGCTCAATTGCTCGTCCGGTACCAAATTGCATGTGGCTGGGGCAGGAGTTGCACTCAAGCACCATCCAGCCCTGCTTTCACCAGGGCGAAGTCTGATGAGGAGCAAGCAGGCTGTGGCTGAGCAAGACAGGAAAAAAAAGTTGGGGGGGGATGACTTCCCGCCATCTGTGGAGATTGAAATTAAAGCCAACAGGGAAAAAAAAAAAAAAAAAAAAAAAGCAGTAGCCTGGGGAAGGTTGTAATTACTGTACAATCGGCTATTCATTTAACGAAATCACACACCGGCACAGTGCTGATGGGAGGGTCTCAGCTGACGGAGGGGTGCAGATTAAAGTGGGGAAGCTCAGATGTTGTTGATATTTTTATTTGGGCAATGCTTTTCCCCTTTAATTATTTCAGACAAGATGATTGAGAAAAAAAAATATAAAAAGAAAGGAATGGTATTGCTGGGAATGGCTGTGCCTGGAGGGAAGGGGAAGTGTGCTGGTGGGGGCTTTCTGTTCAGGCACAGATGGGTTTTGGGGCTCGGTACCGTGGTTCCCCCCAGTCTCTTCACAGTCATCCCCTTCATTCCCAGCAAAACCCTTTCATCATTCCCACAACGTTGCTGTTCCAGCAGCTGCCCCTGATGAGCTCAGTCACGGCAGGACAGTGTGTTAGCCATCACACCATCACACAACCTACAGGCCCAGATGAAATATAATGAGGCGAGATGTCTGGCTTGCAGAGATTCCTGATGCCATACGCAAATGTTATGGGTCAGTTACACCCTTCAGATACTGGGGAAAAAAAGAATAGTTTTCTTAGAGCTTACAGGCCTGTGTATGTTAGGTAAAAGAGTGCAGCAATGTCACCTGCAAACCTGTGACCAAGCACTGGGAAGTGACCAAGCACATATCTGCAGGTCACCTTTAAATGGGGCTCCTTACACAAGGAAGGGTTACTCACACAGGCAAGGGAAAGGACTGGAAATACTCAGCCACAACAGTGCAAGGTCATATTTCATTTCCGTAGTGTTTTCTCTCCCCAGGAGGCAGCCAGCAACCAAAGCAAAGCTCCAGCCTCTGAAGAATTCCCTTATTAAAGATTACCAAGCTCTCTTGCAGCTCCAAGATGTCTCTTAGGAACTGCTCAATTCACACAGAAGGTATATTAAATTGTATATATGATATATATATATATTTTAAATTTAAAAATATCTTTCCCCTTTTTATCATCCCTCCAGGTCAGGATAGAAGTTCTTTGACATTAAAAAGTTTTTTTTGGCATGTTGAATTAAATGTTCCTGACTTTGACTCAAAGACACTGTAGGGCCAAGATAATTAACTGGGCTGATCTGGTGACTTACCTCCTTGTTCAGCCTCAGCAGCAATGCCTGCTACAGAGCTTTGATACCCACTGCTGGATGCCCCACAAAAAAAGAGTTTAGTCACCTTTCAGGACATTTTCTATCAAGCACACTTTTTTTTTTTTTTTTCCTTCTAGCAACAGCTTAGTATTTTTCCTCTGCCAGTGGAGATGATAATCGGTGGAACCTGGACTGACAGTCTAAGAAGGTCAGCATGAGCAGCAGCCTGAATTCTGCTTTTTGACTTGTGTTCCTCTTGGCATTCTTCATCTGACGCTCAGGTTCTTCAATGCACCCAAGTTTTGGCTTGCATGGGTTTCTCTTATTTTCATGAGAGAAACCACAGGGGCTAAGTGCTGCCTGTCTCTCCGAGAACCAGTGTTAGCGAACTGCAGGCGCAAGGTAGGCCAAGGAGCTGGTTCTCCATGAGGTACGTAGACAAGCTGTGGAGCTCCTGGCCACAGGGACAGTAATGATTGCATGAGCTCACGTGGTGACTAAACATGCCCGTGGGAGAGAAATCCCTGGGCATAAAAGGACATTGCCTCCAGCTGTGGCAGATTGCTGGGGCCTGGGAGGGTGTCCTGGAGCAGGAGCTCTGGGTGCTCCTACCATTCCTGCATCCCCTCCAATCCCCATCTCGTGGTGGCCATGGGTCTCTCACTGAGCAGAAGGGCTCATTTCTCCCTGCTGAGAGCCAAGGACAGGCTGGTCCAGCAACGTGAGCACCAGCACCTCTGGTGGGGCAGCCAAGGGGCGAGAACCTTCAAGGCCGCCTTGACTTGTCCTCCTCTAGCTGGAGTCCTCCAGAGTGGACAAAAACTCCCCTGGCCTCACATGTTTGGTACAGGGCAAAAGCTGGGACCTTCTGGCAGTGGCAGGACAGACCCTGACCTGGCCAGCCCAGCTGATTTAGGATAAATGCAATTATGCTATTTCTAGTGTGGGTTTATTAGACTTAATGCCACTTACAGATGTGACAGAAATAGGCTCTGAACACAAGGTAAGTAATTTAGGATGGAATATGAATTTTGCAGTCCTCTGTCTAGATTTTGTCAGTTTACTACTAGTTTTTATCTTATTTTGATTCTATTTTCTGAGTAATCTACTGCTTGTTTTTAAATGTGGTAGGAAAAGAAATGGCATCTACAGGCAATGTGCAGGTTTTGCACATTGTTCTTAGTCCTTCAGTATTGTTAGCCTGCAGTAAACAGATGAGATCTGCATGGGCCCAAAGTACAACCATTGTCTGGAAGGAAGCTGATATGAAACTGCTCAGACTGCAGTGTTACATCCTTTTTATCTGCAGTTTGACAGGTGGTGTTGCTTTGGAAAAAAATCTGCAACTTGTTCTTAACGGGTCTGATTCTGCCCCTGGAGAAGCACAGGAACTTGTGTTTTTTGCAAAGTCTACTGATGGGAAAGATGCACAGATCTGTGTAGAGTATGCTTACACTCAGGGAGGGCAACTGCTCATGGAGGATGCTGCAGGACTCAGCTTAAGAAAGTGTGCTGGGAAAGCCTCCCCATGTAAGTATACTAGCATTGATAAGGGTGAACTTAATCTAATGGTCAATAACTGCTATATTTTGAGAAATATCGATTTTTTTTTTCACTTGGAGAAATATGAAAACAGCAATTTTAAATTGCTTCCATTTCTTTTTATGATAATCTGAAAACACAAATGGATAAACTCAATACAACTGGAATAAAAGCAACCTGACTAGGAAGAAAGCCATTTTCTCTCTAGCTCATTTCTAAGAGCATGAGTGCTATTGAAAGCCTCTGCTGTGCAGCTTCTCCCTCCATGGACATCCCTGGATCCCCCACTGTCCCCTGCCAGCTGCTTGAAGGCACCTGCCTGTCGGCCCAGAGCACCTGGGGTCTCTCCTACTCTAGCCGAATTTATACTTGCAGGGACCAGACTCAGCAGTGGGCGTAGGTGGTGTGCTGTTAGCTCTTAGTTACTTGTTCAGCATGGAAAGGACTTAAAAGAAGCCTTTATTAGTACCTCTGTTTTACATTGGCCTAATGATTAGAGCACTTTTACAGGGCATGACAATTGATTTTCTCTTCTCAGGGAATTTCAAACCCACCATAACTGTCTTCTCCAAGAGGGCCCTCACACGGCGATTTTGAGGAAGGGACACATTTCTCCTGTCCCGCTGAAACTACTCCATAGTGGAGAAAAAATTTGTTGGTGAGCTAGGTAATGCACATTCAGCTGGTGTCCCCATAGCTGAGCACGTAGGGTATGAATCCCTCTGCTAGTTACCTTTAAATCCTGAAGCTTCTCAGCGGCTGGCCTTTGATGCATGTTTATAAGTAGTGTTTGCCCCCAGGAGCTCTCTGTTTCTACAGGGAAGGATCAACACAGGTTTGGGTGGCATCATCTCTCTTGCTTGCCAGGGGGGGTTTCCGTGCGTACCTGGAGGGAATTGCCTCCAGGGCCATGTGGAAGTTCACGTTCCCCACCCATCCCTTGTCCCCTTTGAGTGACAAGGGTATCAGCTATGCCATGGCTTTTGTTGCTTGGCTGCTTGCCCTTCAGGCATCATGCCTTTCCACAGCTACTTCTGAGTTGTCATCGAATAGGTCATGGTCACATCTGAGCCAGGCTGGACTTATGCAGCTGACACAGAGGCTCCACACCTCATTACCATTTCTGCCCAGGGGTAGACCTGCACCAGTTTTGGCCTAACAAGAATTCTGAGAGCCGAGTTAGGATCTGCTGGCCAAGGTTTTGAGGTAATGTTTACTGTACAATAATGCTTCTCTGATATAAACCGAGTGAGCGTGTCCTGCCTGGCTGAGTATAATGAGAGATATTCTCTGCTCAAGCTGTGTTAAGCTTTGGCTTACAGTCCAACATAGCTTTTAATGTCTCTCCTAAGCTTTACTGTTGAATGTTTGCATCATTTCAGGAGAACATTGGAGATTACTTAACTGGGACAGCTTTGAGAGATTTGGAGGTTTCAAAGATCAGCAGACTTTCACATGGAAAAGAGAGTATTTAAAACCAAAGCAAGGGTTACACTGACGTCCATTCTTTATTTGAAGACAGCTTAGAAATGATTTAACAAGGTTAACTGCAGAAAGAAATATCCTAAAGTCCTCTAGGAGACATATTCTTGCAAGATTGCCAGCTAGTTTATAACTGAGATTCCTCATGCTCCGTGGGGGTAATTACTGCAGCTGGGTTGGAAAGGATTCGGTATTAAAACAGCAGTCAATGAGCTACTGAACAGAGACTCAAATCCACAAGGAGATTCTCAAAGCCTGGGCTGATTAAAGCAGAATAAATCTTGGACTGGATTGCCTGTCCCTGCCTTAAGGTCTCGCACTAAGGGGGATACGGTATGAAACGGGGCAGGCTGGCTTGAGCGGGTCATGCATTTTATCTGAGAAATGAGCTTTCCTTTTTCTGGGAGGTTGCCTGGAAGAGTCACTTGAAGTGAAAGCCAGAGGTAAGGAATTTAGCACCGAGTTGTGTAATATCCAGTAGCAACATGAAAAAAAAAAAAAAAAAAAAGAAAGAAAGAAAAAAAAACTTTCTCTGCCAGCCACGACTCTGTTTAAGCAGACACAATGTCCTCAGAGCCATGGGAGCCAAGTGACATCTTTCCAGCGATGCTGCTTGGGCAGTCGCTTACCTTCAGTAAGCCTGAAGCAAAATCCACATGCCGTCAGGCCTGTCAGTGCTACTGGTGGTGTGCATGGAAGTGTGCTGTAGCTCACACTGCTCCCTTCGTGCCCTGTGGGGTGAGGGTCTCAGGGTGCTGGTAGGCTCCTGGGTGCTGGAGCAGCCACATGCCTCCAGAGGGGCTTCTCAAGGGGCTGCTGCAGTGCTGTGCTCCTGCTCCTGCCTGGCATCCCTGTGATGGACACAGACATTTTCTCCCTCCTTCTGACTCAGAGATGCTCCAGGGACTGAAAAGGGAAGGGAGCTGAGGCAGGAGCAAAAGCTGACGTCCCCGCTGCGCTCACAGGCACTCTGACTCACAGGCTGGCTCCAGCTCCGCCATCATCTGGGTCCCCTTCGTGCTGCCCCCACCACGGACCTCAGCAGCCCCCATGAGCTGTGAGGACCCTGTGGGCAGCAGCTACCTGGCCGCAGGCAGCCCCACGGTGGGAGGACAGCAGAGCATCATTGCATCAGCTGTGGCCTCCTGGGCAGCTCTGCGGTTCTTCACATATTTTGTCTTGCACATCAAAGAAAGACTGATCTCTTGGGGACGTACACAGCCCCCATCACCATGGCAACATAGCGTTTCACCAGGATCTTGAACTTGCTTATCCCTGTAGACCTGTCCTAAGGAGAGAAGTACAATTAGCCCTCCTTTGAGGAAGAGAGTATGGGGACTGCAAAGCCAAGTCACACGGAGCCGAGCTGCAGGTTTGGGGATCCTGAGCGTAGCTGACACTGTTTTAGTAAATGTGTTTCCACATTAGGGCTGGCACCCATGAGTTATTGCATTGCACATTGGGATTTGAACCCGGCATGGTCCAAACATAGAAGAGACGTGAGTCACAAGACTTTTTTTTCAGACCCTGCTGCCGCAGTGGTAGTTGCTGGTGTATGTGCGATTCAGTAATAAATGCTTGTACAGAAAGGACACCATTAACTCCTGTGGCCTTTTTCCCCTGCCTTGATCCTGCTCAAAAGCATTGACTTGCCAGAGTGTGTTTGGTTTATCTGGCACTAAAAACCACAAAAGTGTCTTTTTCCAGGTTACCGGGGGATATACTGTACCAATTGTATCCTGAAGGAAACAATTAAAAGTTCATTTTTTTGTTTAATTTTAGAGAAAACTCAGAAATGATCCTTAGGGAGGAAGGATTAAATTCCATCAGACTGGAGATATTTGAAGATATAGCTTTTCTGGGTTTGGGAAAGTCCTTTCAAAGCCCATTTGAAGCCCGTGTTCTCAGGAACATCGGTGAGCTCTGACAGTTCCAGCTCTCTGCCAAAAAGGGTGGCAAGCTGTGACTGCAGGCTATTTGTTCTGCCAAGGAACCCTTTCTTTGGGGACCTTTGGGCTTTAAAAGCATTGTCACTGGAAAAAAAAAGAATCAAGAGGCAAAGGTGAAGCAATAAATGGTTTTGCCAGAAGCAGCATGGCAACTGGTTTGGACAATGCCTGCCAGTGCTCATCCCACTGCAGTCATGGGGAAACAGGATTTACAGCCTGATATGTTCTTAGAGCCTTTCTCAGGCTCATCTCTCCAACTTTCTATCTCTGGACTTAAAAGAAGGCACTTTCCAGGTCTGACAGCGTTGGCTATGTTCTCAGTAAAGCCCTGCAGACCCTGGCCCCCTGGAGCCGGATCAGCAGGTAGCACCAACAGCACAGCCCTAACGCTGCTGAGAGACTTCCTTGAATTTTTGGCTGTTGAATAGCTCCATTCCCTTGCTCTTACTGTGGGATCGGGAAGCAAGTCGTAACAAATACTTGTGTTTGAACAACTACTTGTTTTCAAAAGCTAAAGTGATTATGATGACTTGAACTTGTCTTGTTGGCTAGTGGATCCCAGGGCAATCCTTGCAGAAAGGAAAGTTTTTTCCCCTCGTAGGCTTCTGGAAACACTGGATATACAACGTCTGCCAGGAGAGCTGCCACTGCTATTCTTCTACGACAAGGCTTGGCAGAGATCTTGCTGTGTTGTTTCAGGTTTGGGACCTTGGAGTGAGAGCCTCGTCCTTCCATTGAGCTGCAACCTGGGCTGGTGGGGTACATTTGGAAAAAAGGGCTTTTTTATGTGTTGTATCAGAAGCTTTTGGATGGCAATGTGCCAGTTTTGACTGAACTGTGCTCAGGGAAATATCTCAGATCAGGCCCGGACAGAAGTCATTCTGCAGCAATGCTCCCTGGTGGGATGGGCTGTGTCTTCGTGCCGAGGCTGCCGGAGGTGTCTCCCTCCAGTCCTGCTGTTGAAGCTGTTCCTCAATAAGCAGTAAAAATTTCACAGAGAAGGAAGCCTGCCCGTATCACATCTCAGGGCTTACCATGACTGCTGGAACGTCTCAGTCACATGAACACTCATTGCACTGTGCTAACTTCTACCAATACTTTTTTACAGGCATGCGTAGAGGTTTTTTTTATTTTCTTTCAGATAAGAGTAATCATAACAACAACAACAAAAATAAAAATCCCAAAGTCTCAGCTATGCTCTGATGCTGCATGAGAACATTTCTGAACTCCTGAAATTGTTTACCGAACAGGAAAACCATTTCTTACCCAGTTCCAACTCCGCCTGGAGCGCTGCAGAGGCATTGCCTGTGCCTCTTGGAACGGCCTCACCTTGTGGAGAGTGTGCCTGCAAAACCCTCTTTGTCTTCTTCTTCTTCTTTTTTTTTATTTTCTTTTTTTTTCTCCTTTTTCTTTTTTTTTTAATCTTTAGCCTTGTCATCCTGCTTTGCGAGCTGTAAGCATGATGTTTTGTATCATTTTAAAAAAGACTGTACATTGAAAGATATAAAAGTGTAAACAAAAAGTTCATGTTTGTTGGCACAGTTTTTAAATGCAGACATCTGGGTTAGAGATGTGAGAAAATTGTAAAGAATTTGGGAAGGTTCAAAGGCTCATGTTATTAAAGTTTTAATAATCTCCTTTTCTGCCTAGTCCCAGCCCCCTGCTAGTCTTTGAATCATGAAGGAAAACGCCGTCTGAACAAGATTATAGTTAATTAGGGTAGGATCTTCTCTTTGAAAGCCTGTAGGAAGCTGTCCTGCCTTTTTATTTTTCAGACTAGAACGAGCTGTGTGTAGGAGGAGATACATGGCAAAAAGCACTTTAGTGCAGCGTTTTAATTTAAAGACTCCAGGGGCTCTGTTAAGTTTCTATAACACAGACTATGGTATTTTCACAATCACTTTGTTATGTAATCCCCAGAGAAATAATTCACCTGAGGTGAAATTCACACCTCGTAGAGGGGGCCGGGGAGGGCTGCCAATAAATGCGGACGCATGGAGGTACAGCCTCCTGCGGGGAGACTGGGGCCCGCGGAGTCCCGACCTCTGCTGCCCTCCTGGCCCCCAGCATCCCTGTGCCAGCGGCCAGCCCACGGCACCTGCTTGGGGCTGGTGTGCCTTCACCACCACTTCTTGGGCTTTCAGCCTTCACTTAGAGCAATGCCCATCACGCCGGGTCCCTGCGCCACCTGTGAGGGATGCTGACCCTTAGGAGCGCAGGAGCAGCAATGGAGTATCTTGTGGCTCAGCCTCCAAAACTGCGAGTGTGCAGACAGCCCAGTGTTGCTCTCTGTCCATGATCAGCGCTCCCCGTTCACCCAAGCCAAGCTCGGAGTGTCTCCTCAAAGCTTCAGCCAGCAAGATGTGGACAGAGGGTCGGGGCCAATGATTTGTGTTATAAAAGGAAACATATCTTCTCCCTGAGTTTGTTATACAAAAAACAAGCCAGCTATATTTCTGGTCTATTTTGTTTTTAGCGCTTGCAGGAAGTCCCGAGGGAGCCGTTTTTTTAAAGAAAAATAGAGCGTTAAGAACCGTAATTTCCCTAACATAACAGTTCTATATTTATTTTGCTTTCTTTTCCTTTACACTCCCTGGCTTATAACAGCAGCGTGTTTCCCCATCTCGTCCTGGTCTCTCTAGCCCACTAACAACCTAATTAGCCAGTGCCCAGAGCATGAAGCGTTTCTGGCCTTACCTCGCTCCAGCCAGTCATTAACTAGGTGGAGAAGGTCTAACAAACACTGGAAAAAAAAAAAGGTGATTTTTTTTTTTTTAGAAGTTTGTTGAGTTTTACACCATTAAAATAGAAAAGGCCATAAAAGAGGGGAAGGGGGGAGTAAACACATTGCCAAAATACTAAGTCAATTAGCTGAGTTAAAGGGCCAGGATTTTCTGATGTAGCCCGGAGTCTGGAATTGCTCTCGCCAGTAAAACACTTCCAGAAGTTCCAAAGAGCTGCCTTTTTTTTTTTTTTTTTTTTTTTTTTCCTAAGGATTTTGGTATTCAGTCCTAAAAAAAACAGATCCTAAGAGATATTCTGTTGTCTTTCTTGATGTCACTGTTTCTTGGATGTTTTATACTCTGTTACAGGGAATTTGCTGCATGCCCAGTGTGCTCCAAGATGCTTTCCTGACTCTGAAAACAAAGTTCCTCAACCTTAAGAGCCTGAAATCAATGGCTCGGGTATCTCGGGTATCTCACAACCAGTGTCCCTAGTCTGTCTTTTTTTTTATGTAGGTGCCCCAAAGCAGTTTTTTGACGTGAGGCAGGCAGTCGTGTTCGAACTCTGGAGCACAGATACCCCATGTAGCAGGAATCCTGGTGAGTGGCAGTGAAGTGACTGGAGCCAGCAGCCCGTGGCTCTGGACATGGGTTTGCCATACTGCCCGAGGAGACACAGCCGTACTGCTGAGCGCATGGTGGCTCATCTGTGTAACACCTAGCTCTGCTTTTAGGGACATATATTGTGGAAATGGCAATCCAGCAGGTCGATCACTGTGCCTTTACAAGCTCAGCAGAAGGGAAGCATCAGCCGGTTGTCACTTCATTATCACGCAGGCAAGATCTCATCGAGCTAGGTCCAAGTGGAAATTTCCTGAGAAATCTGGGGTTGGAGCCAGTCATTAACTAAAGCACAGTACCACAAAGAGTCCGGGTTTGCTGAATTCACGCTTTTCAAAGGAGAGCTCCACTCACTCTCCCTAAGCATAAACCCTCCCACCCCTGAGGTGTATTCCCACCTGAACCTCTGCAGCAGCAGAGCCCTCGAGTGCTGTTGCCTTCAGCTACCCGACCTCTGAAAGAGCGGATGGCATCGAGCCCAGAAGCAGAAAGACCTGTTTGCACTGCTCCATTATCCTAGGTGTCACTAGCAGGGTTCCTTACAAACAACTCCCTCCTTTGAAGGGCAGACATCTCTTTGCCTGTGGAGAAGGACTGCAAGCGGTGGCTGCCAGATTTATTCTTCCTTCACAATTGCCTCTGCAGTACATTTCACCTCTTTGAGCTGAGTGCTCCCAGCAAAAGAAAGCTGAATTTTCTTCTGCGGTGTTGACCTGACCCATAGTCTTTTGTGGACAATATTTTTTTTCTTCCATTGGTTTTGATGAGGCAGCCTGTGAAAAAAGTGGATAAAATCCATTGTCAGAAGGACACTGTGACCCAAAAGTGTGCTAAGCACCTTCTAAATGAATGACTACATCCAGGTGAAGTAGCTACTGACAGAGTCTTTAGCAGAAATTGGTATTTGGAAATTCTACTATAAAGAAGTAGAAGTGGTGCGTTGGTCAGAAACGCATTTATCAGGAATCTCCCTTTTGAACAGTGCTAGTACATATGGTTGTTCTTCAGGGAAATAGAGGTGGGTGTGGTGTTCTGCAGCCTTTAGCTTTGCCCTTGGCATGGGATTATCTCCTGGGAAGGATATAGCATACAATTATATACCATTCCTCTTTGTAAAGGTAAGCTATAGACTATATTGGCAACTTTTTTTTTTTTTTTTTTTTCTCTCTTTTCCTCTCTTATTACCTCTTGGGTAATATGATAAATAAAGCTCCTATAGAAGAAGGCCTGATGTTAAGCACATGATAGGGAAAGAGGCAATAAGATGAAGAGAGAGAAATAAAAATATGCACATCATGTTACTAACTCAGAGCAGCGTTTAGAGTTACTCCAAATGTTGGAATTCCAATTTTTATTTTCCTGTGTAGCTTTTGCGATATAATGGGTTGCATCTTCTTTTCTCATTGTGGACTACACGATGGTCAGGGGGTAAGAGAGGGACCTGTCATTCCTATCACATAAAGCAACGTGGGTGTAAAAATTTGTGCAGTGGAGATTACTTGGGTCACCTCTACACAAGTTTCTGCATTAGTTCGAGCGTGCTGTGTGTGTCTTCAGGTGTAGTATGACTGCCCTTATAAAAAAGTGCGCTGCACTACTAAAGTTTTAATTTTTTTTTTCTCCTCTACAGCTTGAAAATGTAAACAGGCTCTATTGGTTTAAGCATGTTAGTATAACACACTTTATCTGACTAAAATGGAACAAAGCCTTAGGCATACCATCTCAGTACTTAACAATATTATTTTATTAAACTAAGGAATGTGCTGTATCACACAGAGATAATGTGAGACAGGATTAGCTTCTTTCATTGTGAGATTTGGAGTTGAAATAGAGAAGAACTATAAATGTTAATGAATTTTTGAAAGAGATTTTTTTTTTTTCCCAAAGGGACAAGTACTTTACAGGTTAGTTTTAAACTATACTTGGTATGTAAGACAAATGACATAATGAAATATGGGCCAAAGAGCACATTCAAACTTTGATAATTTCTTAACAGTTATTCCTTTAATACGATGGTTGTACCTGCTTCAGTCATACAACAGGAACTTCAGTCCAGTAGCCTGATAACTTGAGAGTGAGAAACATAAGAAAAGTGAGGAAAGTTACCTTCGTCAGCTACAAGGAAGGCAGAAGAGAAAGGCAGAAAATGTTACCACAGTAGTCATTACTAACTGCTAGATGATGAAACTTTGCAAAATAAATATGTGACAGATTTACATAATTCAGTAACAAGGACTTTTCAATGTTATTGTCATAGGAAATGAGAGTGGGGATGTTGAGGTGTGTTCAAGACCTAGCCTACAGTTTGAAGGCAGACTATGTTAAAGAAAGGCAATAATTAACCATGAAAGGCACCAAGTGGTTTAATAATTGTTATTCCAAGAAAGAAAGAATCTGTAAAAATGGGACCAGAAGGGAAAGCTGGATAAGCACAACTGAGGTATATGCTGGGTAATGATCTGATGGGGCTATACACAGGAAAAATCCATTTGTTAAATTATTTGCTAGGTAAAAGAGAGTCAATATCAGTCATCGATTGAAGTGAACCACCAGTAAATCTGGGACTAAGCCTCTCAGGATTTTCCAAATATAATAGTGCTTGTTCATTTTAGCCAGATTTCCTCATCTGACAAGTCTGAGAGGAAAGGATCCTCACCCCTTGTCTTGCACTCACTTTGGCTCAGTTTCCACTGTAGTATAAAAGTTGTCTGGATGGTTTTCTTGGTCCATGACACCTCCAAAGCAGGCTGAAATGTGGTGGCTGGAAGGTGCCTGTTTACAACTTAGCTTTACAACTGCTGTAACAGGCAGTCAGGAAAAAGGTAATTGAATTCTCTGAGTGTATAACATACTTCAGAGAAAGCAATTGTGAAAATAAAAGGAATATGGGAATAGTCACTTCATAAAGCGTTACGGTGAGTGCAGATTCTAACCCTGAGTAACAGATGAAAGAAGAACAGGTGGGCTTTTACCTTTTCTGCTTGAAAATGAAAAGAAAAAAGAGGACAAAAGAAAAGGGTCACCAGATTGAATCTGTTGAGAAGACCATCTGATAGCCCTCTTTGGTTCACTCCCATTTTGCATCTTTGCAGTAGACCAAGGGGCACTCAATTAAACTAAAGGGCAACAACCATAAAACAAACAAGGGAAACACTTTGGTACCAAATTCACACTCAGCCTCGTGGCACTTATTGCTCTAAGGAATTACACGGGTCCTGAGCTAGCAGGGTGCATGGGAGGATTTCCAGGAGATACCCAGACCATCTAGGATGAAAATGCTCGGATCTGGACAGTCAGGACAGAAACGTAGATGGAATATGAAGAGCCATGTATGAGAGGTAAAGTGAGTGACTTGCTAACTTACCAGCAGTGGGCTTTCCTGCTGCTTACCCCCTAGTCACCCCTACCCTGAATTCATCTGGGGGCACTTGCTCCAGATCCTACTGGGCCAGGATTTGGGACTACCTGGGCCTTTGGTTTATCCAGCAGGAAAACTCATTTTTACATCTGAGTAAGGAGAATGCAAAACATGAACCAGAAGAACTAACACCTGTGAGAAGACAGCTGTTTTATTTAAACCATCTTCTTCGAAGCCTGTGGCTGTTTCTTCAAATTAGATTGCATAACCAGCAGTGATGGGTGAGCCTCAGAGCCTTTGGATGCAATATGGAACTGTTTCTTTGCAAAGAGCATTAGCTCTTTGATTATTTTAGCCTCTGTTTATCTGCATTTTTGTAAGTTCACGTTAGCTTTGAATTAATTTCAAAACTCAGCTGAAACTGTTATATCTGCCTAGTTCTGAGTACAAACAAGTGCTACTTGGAGGAAGGAAATGATTTTGTTCAAAGAGGAAGCAAATTAGGCATAGCTTGCAATAAATTTAGATAAATTTCTAGCTAAATCTAAAATTCTGATTTTATTATCTGGAAGCTGGCTGGGAAAGAACAGATTTCTTTGTGAGATTCCTGGTAATCAAGCATCCTTTTAGGGAGATTTTTCTGCCTTTGAACCTCTCTATAGGGCAGTTTAGAACTGTATGAGAATGTAGAAAAGACCATGAAGCTGATGGAACTATTCCAAACCTCTGCAACATTTCCTATTGAATTTTCAGTGCCAGTTTTCTAAATGTCTTATTTTATCTGAAGAATCTCTCACCGTGGTTCTGGGCTTTCGGATAGGTCCTGAAACTGTGTGATAGATGGGCTAAATGCCAGGTCTTTAGAAAAGGCTCCAGGATCCTTGCTTTGTGTAATTGAATGGTGCATGAAGTCCTTCATTGTCTTGAGCCAGTGGCTGAGCAATGGCCCTTCGTCCTGTGATCCACCTCACGCCAGCCCAGAAAGCCCAAAGGAGCCTGTGCTCACCAGCTGAGACAGGTCAGAGGTACAGATTTACTGAAGAAGGGGAAAGACTTAATGACAGAGCTGTGTTTCGGGGGAGTTTCATTAGTATTGTTTGTTGGTTGTTTTTAGAAAGTGGTTCCAGTGGTTCCTGTTTCTACAGGATTCTCCTCTCCCCTCCTTTGTCTCCCTCGCTTTTCCCCTCCTTTACTTTTTGCTGCTCCTTTTTGTTGTTAGCAAGTGGCTGGTCTCTTGGTTTCAAGTTCGGGATTGGTTTAATGGTACTTTGATCAGATGCCTGTTGGTAAAACTCTAGTCCAGGGTTTGGCTGCACAAATGAATATGCACTCTGTTGACTTCAGCAATGTTAATCTGTCTTCAACAGCTGAGGACATACCTCTTTAATTCCATTAAACAAAATTTAACACATGCAATTTAAGAGAGAAAAAAAAAAAGCAAAATCCCTTGCTGGCAAAGTGCATCTGCTCTATCCAGCACTGGAAAAATGCAGTTATTGTGGAATTGGTCTCACAGTAACAGCAACAATAAGGCTGTGTTAAGAACTTTGGATTCACTGGTGATGTTGGAAACATGAAGAGCACATCCCGGGCTTGAACGAGTGCTCCACCTCCAACAGCACACAGGCCCAGCAGCACCCCTGGCCGGGACTTGCCACCATGGGTGGAGGTTGCTGATGGATCTACACGGGTAGATGTTTATGGCTGGCCCCATCAAGGGTGAGGAGCTCTGGCCCAGGAGCAGATGGAGATAGGGCTGAACAATGGGCCTGGCAGCGGCGGTCCCCTTCTCGCAGAGGCTCTCACAATGCAGCCCTGTAGCCTCAGTGCTGCGCATTGTTCTTGTTTGGTCGAGGCTCCTATTCAATTAGCAAAAAAGAATCCCTTCCCCTGCACTGCTGCCGGCTCGATGCTATCACTCTGGTCCTCGGGTAACCACAGTGGTTTGACACAAGACAGCTCCGGCTTGTTAGCTGCGCATTGATGTGGGCCTGCTTGGAAAGAGCCCGCGGACATCTGGTCTGAATCTCTCTCCCATTCACATCCACGTTGCCCGTCACTTTCTGAGGGACTATAAATAACTTCTGGGGTTGATACTGTGTGCGAGGATGGACCTTGGGAACCAGATCATCCCTTCCCTCGTGTGACTGGTGGAGAGGGCAGTGAGCGTGCTCCTCCGGCAAGGCCTGGGAGATGGAGGGCGGCCAGGCGAGTGCATTGTTCCTCTCTGCGGGGCTTTGCTACAAGTCTCTTCTCCCTCTCCACTCCGGCGGCAGGAAGAAGCGACCCGTGATTTCTTGTGCAGACATGTAGTGTCAGATTTGGGAACAGCTATTTCTGTGTCAGGTCCAGTTTGCCCAGCAGGATCCTGACTTATGTCTGTGGAGGGTAATGCTTCTTCATACAGGGTTTAGCATGGGAGATGTACTGTGGGGCTTAGGATATATACAGGAGTTGGTTTTCTTTTTTTTTTTTCCCCTCACATTTCAAATTGCCTCTCACTCTGCGACGTGTTGTCACATTTGTTAAAGGAAACCCAGAAGGAGATGTGTTAACTCCTCTCCCCCTACTCTTTGTGGTTTTGTGGGAAGGCTAATAGTAAGTTAGGTCGGAGACACACATCATCTAACATCTGTATTAGGGTGCGTGGCTCCTGTTGTGATTTTGTCAGCCCTGTGGCTGGAGGATCTTACATTTCCTGGATGTGAAACTGCATCTGAGCATGATGAAACTTGGCTTGTCGTCTCTTCCTTTTTCCTCCTGCCCCACCTCCCATGGGTCACAAAAAATGCTGACGAGAAAGAGACATCCTAAGCCAGGAGCTCTTCTAACAAAGGAATAGGGCCACTGGAGCAGTGCACTGGAGCACTGGAGCAGGCAGTGCTTGGGTGCCAGTGAGGAGAAACACACTGGATGGCGGGTAGGGATGAGGAAAGGAGCCAAGGGGAAGGCAGGTGTGGAGCACCCACTCCGCTTTTGTGCTTCCTCTTCAGCAGCAAGGAGTTGGTTTACCTGGCAGTAGGGCTGGGACAACAAGAAGGGCTATGGAAAGTCATCAGATTTGTTGTCCTTGCTCCCTTCCAAAGGTGGTTTCTTCCCCCCAGGTACTTCGTCCTGAGTGTCAAACACTCCAAGCTGTTGCTATGATATATTATGTAGACTGGTCATGAAATCTCTTACAGATGGTGCTTTTATGATGCTGGTGTATTCTATCTGCTTTGCTTGCATCCGCTCATCAAGCCATGTTTTCCTCTTCCACAATTAACATTGTGAGGCATGGATCCAAGATCCACTGGACTTGAGGGAAACCTCCCAGCCTTGCAAGAATTTTGGTTGGAGAGGATGAGAAGTCATTCCTACAGAGCCCTGGAGGCTGCAGCTGTGGGGATTCCCTCACCCCCTGTTCCCCACCAGCTTTTCAGTGGCTTGGGAACAAGGAAACGCTTGGTAAACTTAGGGGAAATATTCAGAAAGTTCTCTTCAGAGAGACTCAGGGCTTTATAGTGAATAAAGTGCAATTCATCTGAGTTCCAGCTCTGGCTAAGGAGAAACTGTGCTGTTGTGAAGAGTGTGGTCAGTCCAGGTCAGATTAATGTCATTGAAAAGCAGCGTGGGGATGCTGTACCCTCAGTGTTTGGCACGAGGATAAATGGTGTCACCAGTTTAATCTTCATAATAAGCACACGTTTGTTCTCAAAAAAGATCAGTGGCTGGCTGGTGGCATGGCAACAGCCCATGACACTGCCATATAGGAGACTTGGGTTTGGGGAGGGTGAGGGGGAATGTTGCCTCTAGGAAATTAAAAATTATAACTACAGCCTACTTAGCAAACGTCTGACTACGCCCTTGTAACCACCACACTGCATCACAGGGGAAGACTTCTTATTTAAATGTCAAATAGCAACTTTTTTTCCCTGATGGCTTTTATAGGTAAATGGAAAAAGTCTGGCAGCTAGAGGATTTTTTGGTTGAATCCTTTTTGTTGTTGTTGTTGTTGAAACCATTTTATTTTCAAGGGAATAAACTGTGTTCAGAGAAACTTTTTTAAAAAGCTGAAGGTGTTTCAGCTCCAGACTGAATTTATGCACATAGTTTATTTCCACAGCAGAAGTAGCCTGAAGAGAGAGAGCAAACTGCTGAGTTGTAATACCTGCCACTGAACAGGAGAAAAGCCCCCATCGCAGCTCTCCATAAAGCCTTTGACCATGGCTTTCAGTCTGGATGCAGCCGTTATATTTTTCCTTGTATTTTTGTACATGAAATGGCTGAGTATTGCTTGGAAGCCTAGAGCCAGCTTCTTAGCTTAGCGGGGAATGATCTACGAGTTGCATCCCAGAAAAGGCTTACAACTTCTTTAAATTGTGATATGGAAGTAACTAATGGTTATGATCTCTGGAAATGTAAGGAGAGGCTCAGCTTAGCTGATGAGTAGATTATGCAGCTGTATCTTCGTATGAGTGAAACAAGACAAAGCTGGAATTAATGTGTGAGCCATTAGGTACAGCTTCCCCCACTCCTGTTTATCTTTGTCTGTTTTTAGACTTACCATTGAGTGATTCATAAAAAATGTGTGCTATGCTTCCTGAAGAAGATAAGCTTCTTTAGGCCCCCTTTTGATTTAATTGCTCTTTAGTGAAATTGGACTAGCTGAACAAAACCAGCAACACACAACTAAAGCTTTTGTGTATCTCCTTTGTAAGACCTATTTTCTAGTGTCTCCACTTAGAATGATCAATATTTTGGGCAAAGAAGTTACACTGGATGGAGAAAAGGGTGCAAACTTAGAAGTGGGTGGAATGAGTATGGATCTGTTTACCTTCACTCATCTCAGCAGCCTCTGAGAGACCTACAAGGATCTGCAAATTCTGCCTTGTTTTGTGCAAGGAGGAAAACTAGAGGGAGGTAAAGAGAGTTCAAACCATGGAACGGGGCAGGACTGTAATATATCATGGCACAGCATGCATCATTTTTATATTCCTTTGGCCTGCTGTGGATATCTGCCACAGAAAACTTATCAAGTTCCTTCTTAAAATTATTTTTTTTCCACTATCTCCCCTGGAAGGCTGCTCCAGCCCTCTCCTCTGGTGGATAAATGGATAAGATTGTTATTTCTTTCTTGATTTACTCATGGCAAGCGTTGTCTTTTGGTTTAAATATTTCTCCTCTAGTTCTTGTTTATGCCAGCCATCTACCTTCTCAGCCTCTGTGTTGCTAGACGATACAAGAGCTTTCCACCTCTTCTTAAAAGATGCTTTCCAGCTTATTCTTCATCTGAGTAGCCTTATTCTTCAGCATGCATTAATCTAGCACAAATCCTGGGCACATGGGTGTAGGTCCATTCCAGAAGACTAACTAGAGACAAGGATTTGGCCAACGGGACTTGCACTCTATTTACTGTCAATGTGATTTTTTTGCCTGTTTTAGTCAGCACTCTCCCAGACAATACTTGGGCTTGGTTTTGGAGCTAGTGAAGGCCAGACACCATTCTTAAAATGTAATTTGGGCTTGACTCTGATGGCCTTATAGACATGCTCTGTGCCATGCTGCTTGGCCTCCAAGCCAGAGAGCAGTCCCCAGCATGTTTTCTTTCAGTAGTCTACACGTAGCCTTGGTGACCAAAACTGGGCATGGTCAAAAACTTGATGAGGTCCTGCCACTGCCTGGCATTTATTGATTTCTGTAATACTTTCCTTCCGGTAGTGGAAATGCGTTACTTCATTCTAGGTGACATTTACCTTTTCCAGTGGTTAGGCCACACTGCTGGCTTGTAGTCACATACACGGTTGGCACAGGCTCCTACTTAGTAATTCTTAAGTGCACAGTCTTTTGTCTTATTTAATGACTTTTCCCTCCATGTCTATCGTTTCTCAAGACCATTGGCCTCTTACTTAAAATTTTGCTGCTTCTCTGTATGGGCAAAGCTTCTCAACCCCCGTCATCAGAAGGTTTCACTAGACACTCTTTTGTGCCATAATTGTTGAATAAATACATAGGATTGATACTGACTGTTGCAAAACTGCTAGTGATTTTCTTCCTTTCAGCTTAACCCATTGGCACCTCCCTTTTAGACAATTCCTTAACTACTTTGCAATTCTTATCTTAATCCCCACTTTCTCTACTTGAACTAATAGTTTCCATCTGGCAGGGTATCAAATGCTTTATTCTAGTCCAGATAAATGACATCTTCCCATACCTCCTTTGTCTGTAAATCAAGATAAGAGTATTCTGGTAGACAGGCAGAAGCTGCCTTTGTTAGAGGTATGTTGCATTTTGTTCCAATTTTGGTTTGTTTCTATATTTTTTGTTTCTCCCTTCCTCAATATAGTTCTAAGCCAGTGATTTACTCTGTAGAGCCCGGAAGACATTTATAGCACACATAACCTTTTTTGTAGCCTGCAAGGGGACAGCTTTTCCACCCAGGTTGTCTCAAATTAGCAGCAATAAAAAGCTGCTGCCCAAGTCCCATGCCAGCATTACTAAGGCCACAATGCTGATTGCCACAAACATGAAGCGTTGCTTCTATTGAGCCTGCAAGTGAATTGCAGAATTATTTTTATTGTTATCAGCTTGACAGCTCACCTGTTAAGTAAGTTCCTGTGAAAAACAACCCCCCAAACTTTGGTAATGTGTTCTAGTCTTGTAGGTAGCATTAAGATACAACAATGCTCTCCTGGTTCACTTCCGCACCCAGCCCATCCTTTTAAAATCCAGACAGTAGTTTTGCTACTGTGCATCACCTGGCTTAAGAGATTGCACATCGCTGAGCAATAACTGTCCCTGTGAATGTGCAATGGCTTGTCACTGGCCCTGCAGTTCCATTTTGTACTGCTTTCAGCTCTGAGCTGGAGGCAGCCTGGTCACTCTGTCTGGTGCAAAAAGGTCTCAGCCTCCCAGCTCTTGTTTCCAGACTGGAAGTGGTAATTTCCATTTGAATGGCTTCTTTCCACTTGCAGTGCTGTGTTTACAACTCAGTTCATGTTCACTGTCATCAGCCCTATTAAAATCTGAGGAAAAATATTAAAAATTGAAGCCAATCACCGTGGAGTGTTTGTCTTCCCAGGGGCACATGAAGGGCCTGCTGTCTTGTGGGTGAACATCAAGAACTAGTGAAGCAAGGCCCAGGATACAACCCACTAATCACTTCTGTGTCTCATTACACTTTCTAATTCAGGTAGTGTAAATTTAACAGTTGTGTTTGTATTTTCTTTCGGACTGCCCATGGTACAGACATCAGCTAATGCGAGGAGTGGGAGATGTGGTGTCGCACATATGGCCCAGCTGTCCACAAACACAGTCTGACACTGGTGTGTTTGTAGAGCTGGTGCTGAGTTTTCTGCTGCCACATCTTTCAGTTAGCCAGTCTAAATAAACACAAATTGGTTGGTAAATCACTTCCTCTCCACGGAGCTCCTGTCCATGGAGCTCAAATTTAATGTGATGATAAAGCACAGGGACTATGTGGACTTGGTGCTGGCTGGGATACGTCTGCGTACACTCTCATCCTAGTGTCAGGTGCGACGTATGTATCTGCTTCTGGCACACAGGATGTAAAAATTATTGTGGTTCTAAATACATGATTAAACAAATGTCACTGCAAATTAATGCAACCACAGCGGAAAAGATACAAACCTCTTTCATGATTATTACTTGCCTCTAACACCTATCTCCAACAGTGAAGAGAAGATTCCCTGTGGGTAGATGAAGTTTACTCTCAGGAGTTAAGAACAGTAATTAAAACTATGTAAGTACAGACATTAATTTTCAGTTTCTGAGCTGAGGTGACATGAGCTGCCAGTAACAACTAAACTAATACTGCTTCAGCTCCCTCTCTGTTTTCTCTTCTCCAAACAGACCAGGGTACGAAAGGCGTGCTAAGCCAGGCTCGCTTGTACTATTTATTTTCCCTTTTGCTGTTTTGCTTCTTTTCATTTTTAATTACGAAAGTTGGGCTCTTTCCAGCCAAGGGTCTGCACACACAGGGAGAGTGTGCAGATGCCTGCAGGCCACTGCTGCACAATCTGCAGAAGGCAACAAAGGAAAACAAGCTTGCGGGTGCTACACAATGATGTCCGTATGTGTAATTCCTAAAAGGGTCCACCCCTCCTCTGAAGCCTTCTAGGGGCTCTCAGACTGAAAGGGGGCTGTGAACTGGAGCTCTGGAGTAAGCCTTTGTTCACAGCACTCTCATTTCTGTGTGCTTATTTATTTGTACAACCTCCCTTATCTTCTCTTGTGTGCCTTGCCATTTCCTTAAGCTCACATCTCTGCTTCTTGACCTATTCAACTTCTTTCGTTCATGACGTCAGTGCTTTTTCACATTCCCCTTCATTCTGACCCAGAATAAAGCCCAAGCTCTCTCCTGCATTCTTCCTGTGAAGCACTGGCTGTGTCCTGTGTGTGTTCCATGTCTCAGTTTCGGGAAGAAAGGAAGGTCTGCGACTTGGATGTTTTTGGTAGGAATTTTGGTTGAGAAAGGGAGGTAAAGCTCCTTTCCAGATAGCTCTTTGTCTCACTGCTTTGTGCTTGGTTACACATGGTTCCTGGTTTTGTGGTCCTGCTGTCTTGACAGGTTGACTCAAAAGGCTGCAGCAATGTGTTCCTTACAGCACATGGCCACGCTCCTCCAGTGGCAGCCAGCACTTTGCTGGGCTCAGAGGGTCAGGAGATGTTGCATACTGGCTCCAGAGGGAGCTGCACTGGGGAGAAGGTCTAGGGATCCCCATCAAAGGACATGTGCCCCAAAAGAGCCTCCTGCTGTGCCCATCTAGCCCAGCCTGGGCCACCCACTGCTGCAAGTGTCACATTGCACTGTGTGGGTATGTGTGGTGGTGTCTGATGCCTCACATGCGGAGCAGGAGATGCTCTGAGGCACCCCTCACCTTGCAGCACCTGCCTCTCCTGTGTCTGTGGAGCACCAGTGCCCTGCTCCAGCCTGGGGCATGGGACCAAGGGGGATGCTGTGGCCCCACACGGCATCTGACGTGTTAGAAGACGCTCCAGCCCTTCTCTGTGGTGTGACCACATGCACACACGAGCCTCTTAAATCACCCTGACAGACTGCTTGTCCAGCCCTAGGTGCTCAGGCTGGTGCTCTGGAGTAGGGCTTTGTACAGTTTACGGGGCATTAAGGGGAGCCAGGACAACTGCTAGGGATTTTATATATGTCTTATTATTACTGAAATCCGAAAGAAATGCACACACCTTGATTTTAATTATTTAAATCCACCTTGATTTAAAGGTGGCAGGATTTTGACTTTATACCTCATACCGTATGCTTCATAGTGTACGGCAAGTCCTTGACTGTCCTTCCAGATGGCACGCAGCTCCCATCCCCCAAATACAGTATACCAGAATTAGTATTTTAGTACTTAATTTGTCTTTTGGTAATTTACGCCTGCCATGCAAACTGCTTTCTTTGATCACTTGGAAAAAAAGTACTGGTAAAATAAATTAAATGAAAACTCTTGACTTAAGTTTAAAAACAACTTCCTTCTCATTAGGCTTTCCACGGGAACCATGTATCATATTTATTTAAGCGTCGAAGAAAATATTTAGCCTATCCACAAAGGTTAAGTAATCAGCTGATAAGATTTGTAGCTAAAGTATGTTTAAATGTACTCATTAAACATAGTATGTGTTAGGTAATTTTTCAAAAGTTCTGCTTCTACATGTAAACCATTAGGAAGTGGAAAGGAAAAAGTCAAAAGGAACCAAAGCATTCCTTGTGAACAAATACAGTTGTGCATTGTATAGACTGCAGCTCGCAAGAGTCAAAAAGTCAGAATAACAAGACCCAGAAGAAGGCTATAATGATACAATTTATTCTTCAGCAGCAACCAGGAGAACTAAACCCAGCATTTTGCTCTAAAAAAAGGACTAAGTATTTTAGCGCACCTTGTAATTTATGTCTATAATAATTGGAGATGGAAGGTTGCATATAACTTATAAAAGGCTCAAAGCCTGTGGAAACAAGCTTTTCTTGGTGAACTGAATTTGTTTTCTAGCTCTGGCAGAAAATATTTTTTCATCTGATTGGTTTTACTGGTATACAGAAAATAAATGACTCTATACTAGGTTTCAGTAAAAGTGAAAAGTTTATATTTCCTTAATAAAATATAACAAAAACATAAATAAAAAGAGGACTTTAGGAATCAGACTCTTTGGGGTTTGTTTTCTGTAATCTGTTCTTCCTGATTTCAAGTTCCACTTTAAGCAGAAAGCAAAACTGTCAATCATTGTCTAAAAGAACCAGACAAGAAGAGATCTCTTTTTGTTTAAACAAACCCTTTCCTTTGAAGACTCTCAGCCTGGTCTTTGCGATAACGTGAATGACATCACCAGGCAAACAAATGTGAGGGTGAAAAGACACCTTTTTATACCATCTGCAAAACTGAGAATTGAGCTCATGAGGTGCCATCTGCGGGATCTATATTAAAGATTTGATTCTGCTGCCTTTATTAACAAATTTTCTTATTCTTTGGGTAATTTCACTCATTCCTCCAGTGCTATGCCTGATGGTGGAGAGCAACTTGCAGTGGGACCAGTGAAGGGTTAGGTTGCTGCTCAGTAGGTGTATGGCAGGGACTGGTGACAAGGAATTATAGTAAGAATTAAGGGATCAGTGCCGTATGAGAGAAACAAGCTCTTGACCTGCTGTTTTTGCTTCAGTGCAGGAGTTGTGGAGTTGCCTATTTCTCTATGATGGGACAGATGTGAGAGCAGGCAAGCAGGGCAATCTCTTTTGGAAGTACCTGAGACTTATGCCGGAGCCTTCTTTCCTTCTTCTTCCTCTTCTTGGCCATACAAACAGCTGTATTTATTGTGTCACCAAAAAACAGATGCTCTTGATCATATTACAGTGCACTTCTGGTCATATGGCAAGAATATGTGTGTGCAACATATCATGTGCATGTGGCCTTATTGCTGGGTGCACTACAGCTAGCTACGTGGTGGGGTATGGAAGCAAATTCCTCTCTCCGACCTGTGCTGAGTGCTGGGAGATACCTGCATATTGGGTGTTTTATGGATGCGTGTCTGCTATAGGCTGAGGGGAAGCTTATGCGGTTTTGGAAGAAAGGATGATGATGTAGGCTGTGAGTTTGGTGCATGGTAAGTGGGCAGTCCTTGGCAGCAGGCAGCACATGGGTACCGTTGGGTCAAGACTCTGCCAGTAGTATCTAGAGGGAAATAATTCATCTGTCCTGATAAAATTATGACTTTATCCAAAGTCAGACAGTGACATGCAGCCAGCATGGGGTGATTGTTGCTGCACCTCGTGCTGTGAGCAGCTCTGTGTCCGTTTTGCTCGCTGCAGCAGCGAGGAGCTGGTCATGGATCGACGTTACCCATGGACCAGGCAAGATACCATCACCTAGTGCAGCACAGTCCAGTGACCTCTTTTATTGTGTGGCAGTGGAGGTGCACATGGACTTTTTTTAAGAGCAAATGCGTTTCTTCAGCTCATGGGTTTTGTTTGCTTTCGAAAATCATTATCTGTCAGCCTTGGTGACCCTTTTCCAACCTTTTGGCAGTGTTGTGACGTTTCTTAGAAAACCATTTGGAGAAGCCAGAGAGACAAGCGCTGCCTGGGCCCGTGCCCTGCCATGGCTGATGGCTTTCACCACTGCTTGTAGGCACCGTGTGGAGACAAAGAGTTAATGCTGAGGTTTCATAATATTTTACAGCGCAACAATCAATCACGGTAAACTGGCTGTCATGTGAGCTGCATCCTCACCCGGCCCCTAATGACCTTCAGACCCGCTCTGAATCACAGGCCATAAATGCTCGAGTACCCTGGCAGCTCTTGGGCATCGTGGAGGGCCTTTGACATACCAAAATAATGGGGAAATTTATGTATGCATAACATGCATATGCACAATTAAATAAATAACATTTCAAATGCTAAGCATAAATCAGAGATTTGCAAAACTCTGGTTAAAACCGGGTTGTTTGATGTGAAAGGGACTTTACTTTTCTAATACAAATCTAATCGTCATGTGTTGCCCAAGGAAATGTGTTCAGCTCAATAGCTGAATGGCTGGGATTTAGTTCTGCACAAAATTTTGTCTTTTCATCAGCAAATTAGAAGCTGTTTTAACCATAATCTGTATACTTTTCAGTGCAGCCAAATTATTAGGTTTTCAGGGGTTCACATTTTTGTCAAAAGCTCAAATATCCTGTGGGAAGCAGAAACTTATGGCAAAAATTCTAGTGTTTTTCTTTTCTTTTTTTTTTTTTTTTTCCTGACAATTTTTTCACTGATAAAAAAGATAGACAAAAAACTCTACACAACCCTAAACTGTGCCCAGACTGCAATATGGTATAAGATGCTTAAATGTTAATTTACTGACACCATTCCATTGACTGCTGGTTTTAATGGACTCCTACCACATTCACAGAGAAAGAAAACAATTCAGGATTATTTTCTGTCCAAGCTCTTTGGACAGACCCAGTGAGACACTTGAACACTTGCTTAACATCTTGGCACGGGAGCTGTGCCATTGACTTTAGTGGTGTAGCTCATGTGCTTAGGCTTAAGTGTGTGCTGGAAAACAGAGATTAGAGTAACTGAGTTCAGAACTGCAGCCATGAAAAAAAAACTGTATTTGCAGTCAAAACTTGACTGGGGCACTGGGGCTAGAACAGTAATGCAGGATTTTATTTTTTATTTTATTTTATTTTATTTTATTTTATTTTATTTTATTTTATTATTTTATTTTATTTTATTTTATTTTAATTTATTTTATTTTATTTTAATTTATTATTTTATTTATTTTATCTTTTTCACCTTGCCTGTGAGGTGACACTGCTGCCCTCGCTGACCTGCACGACAGAGGCCATCTCCTAAACCTCCAGATCCCAATGTGCATTTCAGAGAAAGTGAAGTGTTAAATCAGAAATTACAGCGAAGATCCCTCCACCCTCTCCCCCACTTTCTCCTCTGTTCCTTTTGACATCTGAGAGGAGCGACCACAACTGCATACCATTTATAGATTTGACTGATTAAAACCAGTTTCCCCTATAGGTCACATCATGTAGAAGACACAAGGTTTTTGTCAAGAGAGCCGCTACTGGCAGAAACTGTTTTGCTGCTATTGCTAGTAAGAAATTAGTAACTAGATACATGTCCTGTTTCATGCCAGCTTTATAATTATACTGTTTCAGTGGTAAGCCAGACTTTTGGGCCAAGGGTAATTTAGAAATTCTAGATCTCTATTCAGTTTTGCTTTTTATGTTCATCTTTACCGTAGCTAAGTCTTCTTACAACATATAATCTTCCTGCATTTTCCTCCCTTGCTATGGTTTCTGTGACCCGCTGTCATAATATAACAAATGCATTTTATTCAGCACAGCTCTGTGAAACCATAGGAAACAATTACTGGCTTAAAAAAGCATTATTTTCTCGTTCTTTATGTTTCTGTCCTCAGATCATTACGCATAGCTCGCACTGTGTTGTGCGACTGGCTGGACAGGATTTGCCCCTCCGGTTCAGAAATGCTTTTGCTTTCCTGTCATTTCTGCCATTTGAAGAGCTCTGCGGAGCCTCATTGACTTGCTAGAATGCAGCTTTGTGTAACCTACCAGACTGTGGTTGGCTGGGTTATCCTTTTGGTGTGGTAATGGTCTCTGCAGCCTTTACTCGGACCATTATTACACAAAGTATATATTTGTCTTTTTGGGCTTATATACGCTGTGAAAGTCCTGAGCTAATGGTATCTCTGAGATGTGGTTCCTGGAGCACTGGTGTGCCCATTATGTAGTGTTTGCTTTCTGCAGTGAAACATACAGCCAAAAATAAATCTTGCACATTTCCTTCTGTTCAAGCTTTCCTCTCCCTGCTCCTTATCATATTCTTCTTGTTCCTTTGTCTATTCTGCATGATTTTTCTCATTTTTATGTTCTTCAGATCTCTGAAAAGCCTCCGCTTCAGCTGAGGGCCTTCCAAACTGCGTGGATTTCAGCTGAACCATCTCTCCCATTGCCTGTAATAAACTGAAGACCCATTCATTGCTGACTGCATTTCTTTGCAACCTACCTAGAAGCCCAATCTCCCCCCATCTCCCCCCATCTCCACTATGACACTACAGCCCAACACCAAAGCCACCTTCCCATGGCGAGTGACAGGATTTGGTTGATGGCCCTCCGGAATAACCACCTCACACCTTCTTGTTTTCCTCCATCTTTCCATTTCTTTTGGGCACGAATAGTTCTGGTGGACCATGTATAGCGCTGTACACACAGTCATGAGCTTATAGTATTCATAGGCAAAAAGGGAGAATAAATACAAAGCCAAGGGAGGTGATTCGTGCCTCACACTGGGCTGAGTGCCTCCCGGTGCCCCACTCACGTCAGGCAGGCAGGGCCTCCTCCGCAGACGGATGTTTCCTATTTTGGGAGACTCAGCATTGTGGCTTTGTCGATTGTCTTTTCACTTCCAGGTTTAATTTTAGTTCCAGATAATACATGGCTAACCGTTTTCTTAAGTTCCTTAGTGCCACTGGTGGGATGTGTCCCTGTGTGTGTACATTGCTGTCACTGTGGAGTTCATACCATGAGCGTGCTTGGCACACGGGCATGGAACAAAGCTTGAAGTAATTTCCACCACCAAAGTTGGTGAATGAATTACTTCCTTTTGTCTGTGGCTAGATGTATGTGCAAAGCATATTGGAAAAAAAAACAGTCTCGAGATGCACCTCCTCGTAGACACAGCAGCCTTTCTGTCTGCCTCCTCTCCTCCTGGCATGCTGATGGTCCCAGGACCCCACAGGAAGGGGGCACACAAAGCAGAGGAGTCCACGAGTAAAACCTTAAGCAATTTTCTCTTGCACCGTCTCCACCACAGCCCCCAGCCACTCCAGCTAACCGGTTCCTTTTGTCTTTCAAGCGAAGGGGCTAATAGTCGCTTGTCCTTTCTGCAGATCTGCCTGCATTCTGAAACTCAGGAGCTTTCCCCTCCATTCTACGTTCACCTGAGCCACCAGATGACTACATGGTGAATCACATGTAGTCTACGGAGAGCTGTGCATCAGCCCTGGACTGTGCCCATGGCAGAAGGAGATGCGCTGAGAAGATTTTGGTTGCAGGGCTTCCTGCAGAGCCCCAGCCAGGAAGTCCTGTGTTTACCAGAAATGTTTGCTCAGGAGAGATTACCATCCAAGCTCCAGGGAAGCTTTTTCAAATAATCTGTTTTCAAATAACTCCAGATTGGACTTTTGGGGTGTTGCCCATCACCAGGTTATTGCTTCTATTTATACATTTCATTCTTCTGGCTCCTAGATAATAGACAATAAAGTCTACTGTGCACTATCTGCTGCCTACAGGTTTCCATTTGCAGCATTCTACTTTTGTTCCTAAGTACCTGGTGTCAGCATTTTGGCATGCGTCCCTTTACGAGAGGTGGGCTGATGGAGGGGAACCAAACCACTGCTTTTGCAGCTATGGATTTCTCAATTTGCATGCCTTCCCTTAATATCAGCCTCAAATCATTTATTCAGGCCTCTGCTGAGATTCTCAATGGTGGATTTCTTTTTCCAGAATGACTCCAGTGCTTTATATGATAGCAAAATCCAATATACAGAAAAACTCTTTTGCTTTCTTACCTAGGGGATAGTTTGACAGTTGATAGTTTATTTCACTTTTGCTTATATATGTCCACAGAGAGCCATTAACACAATTGGAGATCAGTGCAAGAGGGAGGGGAATCCATCCCTTTGATTCCACAGCATTTTAGGATAAGTTTGGTTTCCTGGGGGAAAAAAAAAAACCTTTATATGAGTGCTCCACATGCACTGAGTCAATGGGAAGGCAGGAATGAGAAAAGATCTGACTCCTCCATTATAGCCTGAAATTCTCCCCTCACAGAGGAATTTCTGTCAGAGACAAAAGTAAAGAATATCTATCTGAACATCTGCTTATTTTTAATGTTGTTTAAGCTGTTATCATTTGGACTAGTTTTATCCCCTCCAGGGTCGGAATTATCTTCTAGCATCAGCAAAAATAATAGGTTGTAAACGCCGTGTGATGTGTGTTGGCTGGAAGAGTGGGGATATAGCGTGTTCCAGTGAGACACCGAACTTCACAAATTTTTGCCACTTCTAGGGAATTTAATGAGTTTGAGTTGTGAAACTGGCTGAACCACTGATTGATAGCCAAGCTCAGATGATGTGTAACGAGGAGGCTGATGCTTTCAATGTGTAATTTCTCATTACTATTTTTTTTTGTTGTTCTTTCTTATCATCCTAATTTTCCCTGAACTTCCCCACCCGTCACAAAAGGCAAGCAGAGTTAAGTATCTGGTTTGACCTGTGCAGCTCTGCTCTGCCTTTCCAGCTCACGATTGCTCAAACCCAATCTGTGATCTCTGGCACAGGATCGCGAGGGCTGGCTGGGGTTGGAGGTGCTGCAGGAACTTGTGTCGAGTGTTCCCCGACCCCAGCGATTTTACCCCTCCCCTTTTCCTAAGGACATGTACCCTGAGATAAAAGCCCCCCCAGCACTTTTATGGGAAGTCAGCTGGAGGCATGGAGGCTGTTCTGGAGAGCTGAGAAAGCTCCAGATGCTTTGTGGAGAACTGGTCAGCTGCAGCCACAAAAATATGTCTGCCTGCACTGATGAACCCTTCTCTCCCTCTTTGACTTTTTTTTTTCTGGGATCCCTGTTTAATATAGAGCAGTCCTTCAACAAAACTGTGATAAGGTTTCTCTGGTGGTATTATGAAGGTGAGGCATGGAAAGAGCCAAATTAGGAGAATGAAGGAAAAAGCACATTGGTGCTGCAAGGCACAGCTGTGTCTCTGTGAGAGCAGGGACCTGTGGATGTCCCTGAAGGTCCATGAGAGCTGAACCTGTCCCTGGCAGGAGGCACTTCACAAGACGCAGTCCTCCTCAGGGCCAGCCTCTCTCCTTGCTCACCCTGCAAAAGGGACCGGTGGTGCCTCATCTTGCCCAGGCCAGCACAGCCCACTGCCTGATGGTGACCAAGCCACTGGCACGGGGACAATGTCCCTGTCCCCAGCCCTGCCCCTTCCCTGTCTGCTTCCCTCCGTATTTGTACCGGCGTGGAAGTAGCTTTCTCCACTTCTTGCAGACTTCAGCCGGGATGGGACAGTGAGAAAGTTAAAATGGGGCTGGAAAATGCTAAGTTGGGCTGGATGAAGGGGAGGAAAACTCAAGCAGAGCACTGCCTGTCCTGGTGTAGAGTTTGGCTGCTGAGCCAGGGCATCGCCATTGTTCAGCTTCAGGGTGCCTGGAAGCTTCAAGCCAAGTGCTTCGGGCCAAGTGCCACAGTTACAGACAGGGCTGTAAATTGGGGCTGCTCTGAGCACAGCCACCGCACGTGGTGTTCCTCCCATAGTCCTCCCAGACGTCCTTCAGACCCCAGGAAACTCAATGACAGATTTTATGACTATTGTTCCTGTTTATTTCACTATACAAGAAAAAAAAAATCCCAACCCCAAACTAACCTTGCGTCTGAGATAACTAGTTTTATGGGCACTGCCACACGGCTGAGATGGGTTTTGCTTCATGTTTTTGTAGTTGGGAAGGAGCAGGGCGTGGTTTTTTTTTCTTTTCTTTGTTTTTTGCTGTATGAAGGTAGCAGCAATGAACTGCAGTGTAAATTGCCTTATTGCCTGCTCAAGGGGGACAAGCAAAATGTTGACTACTTCATGAAGGTCATTTTCTTGCAGAGGCAAAGCAGAGCTCCAGCTTGTAAATTTGAGAATCCCCTAGGGATGGTGCTTTGGGACAGGCAGAGAAGTAACAGAGTGCACTTTCACACAAGTTTCACTGCATTCTTACAGCCGTGTGGAAGTTGCAAAGGAAATGCAGAACCAAATGGTACGAGATTTTCAGGGTGAACCAAGGCACAACCACATGCCTGTGGCTGTGTGCTTGCCTGTGCCCTAAAGCCTTGCTGTGCCAGCGCATCTTCTGCTCTTCCCCTCCCTGAGCCTCCCCTGTCCCCCTGCTCCCCCAGGACCTTTTGTTTAGACCAGCTATCAGCTGCCATTTTGGAAGGAAAAGCATCTCCCAGTGCTTTTGTACTGATAGTGTGGCGTGGGCTGCGATGAAGTAATTTCCTCCCGTATTTATTTTTATTTTTTTGCTGAATTATTTTTAATGCTTGTTGCTTTGTACATTCAATAACCTCTACGCAGCTTGTTGAGTCCATCTTTCTAACTTGTCCTTCCCATCCCCTCACAGTATCTTCATTTTCTACAGCGTTCTTACATACCACTTGCTTAACCCATGTGCTCCTGGAGGAAGGTTTCTGGAGGTCTTTCCTCTCCTATACTCTCCGTGCCAAAGTGCAACGAGAAATAGTTGTGGCCTGCTCATCATGTAAAGCATGTTCTGCTACCCGGTGCTCAGCGGCAGAAATTAAATATTTCACCCCAGCCAAAATGGGTGATTTATTGGAGACAGAGAAAGGGTTATTTTTTGGGACTCCAGATAAGGCTGGGGCCAGGAAACAGCTTGCAGTTGTCTCTTCAGACTCATCTCGTCCTTACCATGGTGTTTCATGATTTCCTCCAGCGCTATCATCAAGCGTGCTGTCACGAAGAGGCAGCTCAGCTTCCCCCAGTGCCTGTCCCCATATCCTGACAAGCTCGCTGAGGACAAAAAGTCGGGCTGTCCCCACCCTGGCAGCACATGAAGACATTGTCTTTTTCTCCCTGCTCAGCCGGGAGGGCTCCAAGAGCTTTCTAATCAGCTCACTGTCAGCCTGTTTCCCCTCATCATTTAAAACAAGCCCATGCTAGGTTTACAGCTGCCAAAGCTTTTGCTTGGATTCAAAACACGGGAGTGCTCGAGGGGCAGGTTTTAGCTGCCAGGGCAGATTACCAGGCAGAAGTCTGGGGAAGATGGCCCTTTTCCTCTGGCTGAAAGTACTCTGAGAGGATGAGAAATTATCAGCCTGGCTAGGCAGTTTTTCTTGCAATCATTCTCTTTAGAAGCTGACTGCTCATGTTGTTGCCTGTTGGCAGATGCGTACCCTTGTAAGTAAGCTGACCCAAATCTCTGTGTAAATAGGTGAACTTCCCTTGGGGGGTGAGCAGCTTCAGGCTTTTGGTTTTCTTTATGCATCTGTAGGAAACTCTTCAGGTTTATCCAGCTGCTGCTTTTAGAAACCTGGCTGGTGTATCAGTGCTCAATGCACACTTCGTTGACCCCTTTCAGCTGCTCCAAACATGAGTATTGGCAGGGCTGAATGATGCTAAGGTACAGCCTGGCTACGAAGAGGCACAGTTCCAGCTTTTATTCACATGTGCTTAGGGTGCCTGTAAGGATTATGATTTTTTTTTTTTTTTCAAAAAAGGATGTTGTGAGCCACTCGTTTTGGTGTCATCCTGATTTTTGGAGAGTTTGTGCCTTGATTCTTCATGCACAACATGTATCATGGACAGCAAATAAGAACGGCAACATGCAAAATCACCAACTACCTTTGAAAACCTTGGCATAACCCACTAACCCTTGCTGCAAGCACATCCCCATTACATTCAGTGAATTTGTAGCTGTGCCTGGAGGCCAGGACCACTCTGAAGGACAAGCTGATGCCAAATGTGCTTTGCACTTCTAACAGGACAAAAAAGCTGCATCTATCCAACGCTGGATGACCAGACATGAGGCCTGACTTCACTGGTGGTTCCTTCCTCACTCCTGGTGAGGGGACGTGGTGATGTGCTGGAGGACGGCGAAGCATACCGGAGTGTCGGGGTCCTGCTTTGGGGCCCTCCAGGCATGGACTCTGAGGGTGGTGGAGGTTATGGTGGCACAGGGTGGGTGAAAGTGGGATTAGGGCTCCTAGAGTTTCTCTGCATGGGCTGGAGTGGGAAGGAGTGCAAGACCTGGGTCCCAGGTTCACGGTTAGATGGAAATGGCACATTTGCATCATTTGGAGCCACTTAGGATCTCTTTACAAGTCCTACTTGGAGCTGTGCACCCTCCTTACAAGTTACTGCATTGTTTAGGGAAAGTGTTGTGCTGTTAGAGCCCCCAAATAAAACCCAAATGCCCCAAAGATCATACCCATACAGAGTGCATGGCACAGCAGAGAAATGGAGGAGGGACCCCTTGTATTGCCCTCTTCAGCTCTCAGCATTTATTAGAAGAGATGTGCTCTTGAGTAATGGGCTTGGTGTTGTGGGCAATGACATTATTCCCAACACATTCCATTCATACCATATTCATGTGGAAAAAATTCCTTTCTGCTGGTATGTCATTGACATTTAACACCAATTATTGAGTGTATTTGATGTTTCATGTTCTGAATTTCATGAAAATTGAAGTAGATATATTAGTCTTCTTAATACTGTTAGACAGCTTCAC